>NC_087157.1:31285615-31355615 GCF_035594125.1 Scylla paramamosain
CAAAAATATAAACAGCACTACCTTCCACTCCTTGCATATCTGTTAAGCACCTGTTTTCAGGTGACATCCACACACTTGAATATTCTTGCACCAGATTCAATATAATGAAAGGCCCTCTAATATGCAAGCATCATCTTTTTTTTTCTTTTTCTTCCCAATAAATACACACAAAGTGATAGATTCAGCCCCAAGACTGAACAAGTTGCAGAGAAAAAAAATTGTCACTTTTTCAATGATATAGTCATTAAATCATTATTTTTTGTTCTTTTCAGGTTTCTGCCATGATTGTTCTGCACAGTACAGAATTACCTGGCCACTTCAAACAACTCCCTCAAACGGCTGCCCTCAGGTCAGAAAGGATCATCCATGAATTCATCTTACCTAGAATTAGTTTTTTAATAGAATAACATATATTTCCAATTAAATCAACTTTTGTAACCATGATGTTGGTGCACTTTATTTTGCAAGAAATAAGGTGGTATGAGACAATACTTATTAATATGTACATAGTATGTTGTGGAGGTGAAAAGCTGTAAATATTAACTTGTCAGTATACTTTATTCAACATGCCACTCCAAATAATTCATATAAAATTACGATAAATGCAAGAATCAACTTATGATATTGTAAAAATATGTAAATAAATAAATAAAATAATAATAATAATAATAATAATAATAATAATAATAATAATAATAATAATAATAATAATAATAATAATAAATAAATAAATAAATAAATAAATAAATAAATAAATAAAATAAATAAATAAATTAATTAATTAATTAATTAATAAATAACAATAAATCATCATCATCATCAAGTTCTGAACTGAGTCAACTACTGTAAAAACTAACAAGCAAGTTCAGAAAGGAATAAAAGTCAATGCAAGAAAAAAAAAAAATTTTAAAGGTATTAGACCATGCAAGAGATTTTCTAAATCATGTGCATATAATGACTTCACTTCAAAATTACTGTACCTTACTAAATTCTCCAGCAATAATCACACTGAGCTTTCTGGTAACAATACTGCTACATACTAAACAAGTGTTGAGACATCCCCAACATTGTTATTGTAGGCATTAACATATCAAGTATATATATCTCTTTCAAGTATAGTTTACAATGCAATTGAGATTCTTTGCTGTAATACATTCTTCAACATTTTGCAACTCACTTTTTTTTTTTTAATAAAAGTTTGGCTCTCATAGGTGCAAAGATGTGAATGCACTTAATAGTTGTACATATTTTCATATATGACAAAAAACTATCAAGGTAAAACAAAGCTAATCACATCATAATAAAATTATACTTAAATAGATAAATAATCAAATAAAATACAGATCTCAAATTATACTGCCCTTTAACATGGTAATTCATGCATCATTCAGATAACACTTCCTCTGGCTGTTATGAAAACATGTTCAGCTACATGGCTTGATCAATACAAAATATCACAAAACTACACATTTCAGATTAAGTTATTTGATTTCTTTGGCAAACTTCTAGGAATGGTGAAAAGCCACTACCTTATGTTAAACCTAAGCTTCTAACCATTCCCATTGGTATATATTCACTATATTCTCAAACTAGTTTTACCAATTCATATACAAAATATGAGATTCTATAAGGAAATTGTACATGAAGAGTGAATAGCTAATCCAATGCATATACAATGTACTGCACCATACAAAATTTTTTCACTACATTCCAAATATTCAACTTCTGTTGTAAAATTCCTCAGACAGATCTATCAGCGCCCTGGAACCTATACCCATGTATAAAATTATATCTGAGATGCATCAAATCAGTACCACTTATTCCAATAACTGACTGTTTACCCACAACAAAGCTGAGAACACTTCTAAGACCACACAGGAAATTTTGAGCAAAGCATTGATTATAAAGCTATAGAAAGGAAAGCAAATAGCTGACTTCTTGTACTGACTTAAAAAAAAAAAAACATCCCTTCTTTGAAAACAAAACATGGTTTAGAACCATGAACCAACATAAGTAACAAAGACAGCATTATATTTAACAAAAGATAATGAATATGACATAACATGTCATGCTACATACCTATTTTTTTCCCATGGAATGTGTGTATGTAATGAATAATGACAGAGTGTATTCAGACACAGCAACACAACAGCAATTTGCAAAAAACAAATGATATGATTGGCCTATGTACTGATCATACCATTTTTTTTAAGCGATAGGAAGCCCAATGGTATAAACATTGTCCCCAACATGTTTAACCACATCTGATGTTCCTTTACTTGGTAACCCTATAGAAAATGACACAGCTGTACAAATGTACAGGGGAGGAGTGCCCAGTTACCTAAAGAATGAAGATAAAATTCTGGGAGATGAAAAGAAGTAAATACAGTGGAACCTTGGTTACCGAACACCTCCCATTCTTAACAAATAAGTTTTTAATAAAATTTTGAACTAAATATTGCTTCAGTTGTGGTACCATAATTAAGTTCTAGCACAGTTACTTGATTTCAAATAACAAAAGACATAGCAAAAGCTGCCATTTATTACTAATTCATAGTTTCTATAAATATTCACTTCATTGGATCACCTGAAGATCCGCCACCCCAGCCGCACTCGGGGTGGCAGATCTTCAGGTGAGACAATCTGGGGTGGCGGATCTTCAGGTGATCCCATACTTTTAATGAAGTAAACTTTTTTCTGCATTTTTTATATCCACTCAGTTTTTTAATGCATTCATGTTGTTAGGTTAGGTTAGGTTAGGCTAACCTAACCTAACCTAACCAAGTGAGAGAGTCTGGGGTGGCGGATCTTCAGGTGAGACAATCTGGGGTGGTGGATCTTCAGGTGATCCCTGTGGGGTGGCAGATCTTCAGGTGATCCACTTCATTTTTATATATTTAGAGGAGAGACACAGAGTGTAAGACAGTAATTCAATCTCTGAAATAAGGTGATCCTGTTGAAAAGCCTCAATGTAAACAAACAGTTTTCAGCACTCAGGAATAATCCTGAACCACCTGTGGCTCTCTTGATGACCCCCAGTGCCATCATTACTGCACAACAGCATTTTTTCAGTAGCTTTTCCCACCAGCAAGATGTGTTATGATCACCTTCATTTTGGTGGTAAGTGGGTTCCTCCTCTCTGTGTTCCTCTGTAACGCTTCCCTCACTAGACTGATAAAAATAGTATCTTCTGATGAGTTCTGTGTCACTAAGTTCATTCATTACGTATTTTCTTTTTAAGTAATTTGTGAGCTAGAGATGTTGTGAGGCAGCCATCTTGACTGGGAACATTTGTCATAAGCTGTTAAAACAGGGTAGACTGGTGTCTGAGAATGGATTAATCTATTTTACATCGATTCCTATGGGGAAAATAGTTTCAGTTTTCGAACATTTCAGATTTTGAACAGCTTTCAGGAACAATTGAGTTTGAGAACCGAAGTTCCACTGTATATTAGTAATACAGATACCAGCCCATAGGCTTAAAAGATTACTTCAGACAACTGTATGTACAATATTCGGATGAGAAAGGGGGAGCACTGCCTTGACAAAATATCAATAAATTAAAATTATACTTCAAAATTTTGTATGTTATACCACTACAAGTTTCTGGAATGGACTTTCACCTTAGGAGAATAGCTTTTTTCCAGATCTAGAAATCTATAGATCTGATGCCATCAGCAGCTGTAGTCACACAGTGTAATGGGATGAAAAATGGGAGAGTTATGCATGAGTGATAATGTGACACAAAAGGTGACTTGAAGGGATTGTTCGGTAATAATGATTATATCAAATAGAAGAAATCAATTTGCTTTTAAAAGGAGACAGTATAATATTTTCTAAGATTGAGCCCTTTATCTTTTTTTTATTTGTGAACTGCATATATTAGTCAGATACGATACTATTGTCCTTGATGTCCACAGTTACATTCAATTTGACATTGTTTCTCAGACTGCCACTCTTACCTCATAATGCAATGCAGCAAACTTCACTTGCCTTTCTTAATCAGCTGCAAGTTTCCCTCTCAAATGCTCAGTGGCTTTCCTTTTTTTTTTTTCTTTTCTCTTCTTTTCTACAGTAAATTATTCTCTCAATCCAAAGGTTAAATCATATATATAAAAAAAGGTATATATGTCTCTCACCTCATAACATGTTATTTGTTTCATTGTTTAAAAAAACAACCTGTATGTAATTATCCCCTGAGTTTGGCATTAGAGGTATACATCTCTCATGGATCTCAGACATGTCATGCACATACATGGGAAGTAAGTCATCACAAATTCCACTCAGGTGAACATGGTACATCACAGTACTGCATCATTACCAATTCTAGAGCTTTACACTGTCTCTCTTTGTTTCCTTCCATGCCCTTGTATCTACCATACTTTCTTCTCTCATTAAGACTAGTGGTCCAGGAATTACTTCACTCATCATAGCCCTTAAACCTTCATGAATCCCCACGTGAGAATTCTCTTTACATCCAGGTAGTAAGAGTGTAAAAGGAAGACAATCTTGTAACTGCAATAAAACCTTAGGTTGCTACAAGCAAAGCTATTTTCTCTATGGTCAGCTATAATTTAATTGTGTTCCAGCCCATCAAATTTTAGCAAGTAGCAGTTAACAGAAATAATATTAATATCTATAACAGTACAATGCATGATTATATCTATTATCAAAGATTTGGCCCCAAAGTTATTGAGTGCAGGAACCATTCAATGCAGACCAGTGGAGAACCTAAACACCAGTGTCGTTTTGAGAGAGAGAGAGAGAGAGAGAGAGAGAGAGAGAGAGAGAGAGAGAGAGAGAGAGAGAGAGAGAGAGAGAGAGAGAGAGAGAGAGAGAGAGAGAGAGAGAGAGAGAGAGAGAGAGAGAGAGAGAGAGAGAGAGAGAGAGAGAGAGAGAGAGAGAGAGAGAGAGAGAGAGAGAGATTGTTTGCAGCTCCAGGTTTCCCTGGATGTAAGAGATCTACAATGTGTAACATATTATCCAGTGGCAGTAATGTTTCTTTCAGTTCTCATTCTTCAAAGAACCCTCCCATTTTTATACTTTTTTTTTCAAACTAATATGAAAATAAATAAAAATAATAATAACAATCAAAAAAAGCTCAAAACTCACAAGCACTGTATTACATACTATATATAAACCTTGTAAAACAGCAGTAAGAATATTTGCAATGTAGAAAACTTATTAGTCTTTAAAGTAGTACAAATTCTGAGGCTGCATTGATGTAGTATGCCATTTTGTATAATAGGCTACTTGCTCCCTTCATCCATAACCCCCATTATCCAGGAATTCAATTTCTATATCTGTGCTCCAGATAAACAACCAATTCTCATATTTGTGATGTGTGACTATTATTTCTTTTCGACTAAAATATACAGGGCATTATAAGAATATATTCAGTAGAGGCTTCTCAATTACAGCATTGTTATTGTTGGCTGTGAAATATCATAAAAGTTGACCATCAATACTTCAGCATCATTTAATCTGGAACCTCATTTAATCAGATATATTTTCAGCTAACTATATTCTGTCTTTTAAGCACACTGTAGACATGTGATATGTTCACTGTGCACAGCTGCAGATGGCATCACAATCATAGCACAGTACATACCACTGTTGCACAAATTTTCCCCCTAGATCACAATTACTCCTGGAAGACACCTTTATGCATGTGCACTACAGTGAGAAGAAAGCATCATAGCATCTACCACATATTTTATATATCATCAACATCTGTACTTACTGAGTTATACTGGCAAAAGTACTATTGCTCTCGTCCGTGAAATATGTTAGGACTGGAGTGAAGCAAGAAAACAAGAGTAATGAGTAACAACAGAGCACCAAAACCTGCTCAGTATGTGCAACTGTACAACTTTTATCACCGAGTTATATAATAGATTTTACACATTATCAACATCTGTATAGAGTTACATTGACAAATTACTATTGCTCTGTTTACAGAATGTTAGAACAAAAGTGGAGCAAGTAAACCTGAGAATAATTTTAATAATGGGAGTGATTCCATACTGCACTGCCAATCCATTCTTTGTCCCACAGTGTGTGTGTGTGTGTGTGTGTGTGTGTGTGTGTGTGTGTGTGTGTGTAACTGGTGGTGAGGAAAATTTTTTCCTCATATTTTTTATCTGATCCTCATTTCATGCTAGCTATGACTTGAGAAAATGAAAATGGAAACTGCAGCTCAAAACACAAACATAATGCAAAAACAATAAAAATGAAAGTGTTGTGAAAGATGGGCTATGGTGTACATGTTCATCACCTGTGTGAAGATTATAGCACAGGATCACCAGCTGCTGTGTATGACATAAAGAAGCAACAGAAAAGTTGAAGTGATTCCTTGCTAACAGTAATTCAAAGAAACAGATGTACATAAGAAAAAACAGTGAAAGTCTGAAGAACAGATCATGACTGGTTAATGATGGATGCACTGGTTTCAACACCAAGGGAGTGATGGTATGGACATATTAAGCACAATGATGATGGAGAAGTTAAGAAGTTTCATTGAGAGTCTGGTTTAAAACATCACTGTGAATATACTGAGGGGGTGGTTGCAGATTCCAGAAGCACCACAATATTTCAATGTGTAAAGTGTAAGGAGAAAAACGATCAGCAGACAAGGAGCAGCAGAATATGTCAACAAGTTCAGGCTTGTTTCCTATTTACGGTTTTATGGTATTTATATTTAATTTGCATAATTTAGTACTGTAGCTGTTTAATTTTATATGAAAACATTCTTTGGCACATCAGGCACACTGTCTTTTAGACATATTAGGTGTACTAGAGGTGTCTGGTAATCTGGTGAAACAGCTAATTCAGGATGTCTAGAAGTGATTAATTTTATTTTGAAATATTCTTTGGCACACCACATAAGTCTTTTAGACATATTAGGAGGAGTATTAGAAGTGTCAATGGGTAAACTGTTCATCCAGGAAAACAGCTAATATGGGATGGTTCTAGAACAGTGATTTGCAAACTGTGCACCATGGCACACTTATGCTCAGTGGTTATCCCCAAAGTGTGCCGTATAATTTTTCTAGATGGTATGTGCTCATAAATTTGTGCCCTTTAGTAAAGTTGAACTAGTCTGACTACAAGTTTGGTGTGTCATCACAGTTCAAGATGTACCTTAAATGCACCACTAAAATACTAAGTTTGAGAACCACTGCTCTAGAACCAAAGATGCCAGAGTACTGATGATCAATCTGCATTATAAAACTTGATTGTGTAATGTAAAGTACCTCTTCAATATGCATATAGGATGCATCATGTGACTTATAGCATCTCATAAAGCTATAAGAGAAATATATATCAAATCCATTTCACATGAGAAGCAATGCTACATGACACTTGCTCCATTATAGACATATAGCCATATAGTTTTTGCAGCATTTACTTCTGTTGTTCTCCATGGGGCTTTTCACACTATGTATCCAAGCAATGTTTCTTTGTGTTACTCATAAAACAACTGACTACCATCTATGCAATTTTTTTCAACATAATTTCCTCAAAGATAAATACTAAAGCACTTCAAGAGCCTTTCATCCCCATCCTTAGTAAACTGCCAGTATGTTTAGTGAATGGTGATATACCATCTGAGATAGCAGCCTTTGGATGGCAAGCACTTAATAGAGAAAGTTAGTAAGTACAGAAATACCCATGCTTATAAATAGAAGCACAGATTACATGTCAAGAGACAGCTACAGGGAAGTGACCAAGAGGGATAATTGTTGGGTGATTGCCAAAACTAACTTCTAGCTCCAGAACGAAATGTGTATAGTCATGCAACCTTGGTCTCTTCAATTTGTTCAACAAGCTACCCACTTTTTTATACATGTGGCTAGGGTAAGCATTAAGGGCTCTTCCTCAAAGAAACACACAATAGAATACTGCTTTTCAGGGCTGCAGCAATTCAACTCAGTGATGTGGCTAGTATTTCACAAAATATCCACAATTGCAAAATAACATCAATTCCAATATGAAAATTCAAACAGCAAGTATAGCAGGTACATGTCCACAGCACAGCAAGCACTGTGTAGCATCACTCCCAGAGAAAGTATGGCCTTCATGCTTTTCCATCATTATAGCTGATTAGACACAAAATATTACTCAAATGATACATTATATAATACAATTACCTTATTTTCTGCTTGGCCATTAAAAACAATCTATTAATTATTTAATTTCAATGTACATACTATTAGATCAAGGTAAATGCTTTACAATGTCAAAATTAACACTCATACCTTGAATGTGCCTCAGCTGAGTAAAGGGCATGTTGTCCCTCAAATGAGAAGTCACTTGCTAAGTACTGATGCAGTAGAACACTTAGCACATGATACACCATATGTCACTTATACTAGCTTGTACAGTGATCTCGTTTTTTTATTTTTTCTTCACATTCTGAAAACAAAAATTAACCATGGTGTTTTGTAGTCATAGAAAAAAAAAAATGGGGAGTGGGGAAAAGCTTAGAAAATGGCTAATTCTCAGAAACAGTAACCTCATACATGTGTCACAATGCAGCCACAACTCTAAACACTTACAACAACCATTCTCATCTAACTAAAAATAAAACACTGGTGATACGAAAGGCAACCAAATACTCTAAAGAATGAGGTAATGAATTTCACTAGTATCATGAAGATTCATTCAACACACTGCAGTGCACCAAGTTTTGTGCTTAAATGGTTCCAGTAAAGTGCACAAAATCTGATTCCACAGGCTGAGGCATTCATCCTAAGGGAAGAATGGTAATTGGTTCTAGGGTCATCCAAAAATTTACCTAAATACTAATCAAACATGTTACAAGACACTTTTTCCTTCCAAAATATCCATAAAAATCCCCATGCATTCAGCAATATGGAGGTAGATGGTTAGCTAAGTTTGTTAAGTGAAAAGTTTTCACATGACGTTACATGTCTACTCACTTTGTCAGTAATTTCAATACTATTATACACAATTCAACCATTATGATGCGCAAAAAAAAAAAAAAAAAAAAAAAAAAAAAAAAAAACCGTCAGTAATTTCAATACTATTTGACACAATTTAACCAATATGAGTGAAGAAAAAAAGTATATAAGTAAGAGTAGTTAACTGACCATAAATAAAGTGAGATGGCTAGCACATGATCCTCACATAGAGTTGTTTACTACACTGGTGGCCTCAAATGATTACCACCAACACCAATGCAACAGCTCATTTTCTAGTTAACTTTATAATCCAATTTTATGAATATAGTAAGCAAATGTTTCATACAATACTATGCATATGCATGTATTAATTCAAAAGGAATTTCTGCTGTCCATAAAAAATGCATTTTCTTTGTGTTGATCAGAGATGTGAACCCTTTTATGTCAAATGGTCACAGTGACAAAACTGGATGTGGCAAAGGTAAGCAACACTCTTATTGTGTGGGACAGACATTTTTCCAGGAAAATCTAGTCATGGACTACTATGGAACAGCTATAAATTAAGATGCTGGAAAAAGACACATAACAACTGCATGTCAGAGGAGTTGATAAATTTTCCTCTACGCAAGTATTCAACAGTTCTATTACTTCACACTAAATTAGAGATTCTCAGCCATTATTCAACTCAATCACCACTTTTACCCAAAAAATCCAAATAACTTCCCTCTACTACATGCTCTCATTTCCAAAAAAATTTTCCATTTAAAGCATTAGATTTACAGCACCACGTTTCCATAGTGTTTCAGAGAGGACATTACCAAATGAATAATAGTGAAATTTAGAACAAAAAGCAAAAACAGGTATTCAAGGCAATACTTGAAAGAGAAAAGACATACCCAGGAAGGAGACTGTAGAATATACCAGACTTCTTTTCTTTTAGTCAAAAGAAATTAAGCATCAAGTGGTTGAAGGGATCAAGCACAGCAGTCTGAGGTCTGGCCACATAAAAAGAATACAATACAGTAAGACAACTAAGAAAGTGTATTAGAGTATGATGAACACAGTATGTGCAAAAAGTATAAGAGAACAAGGTAAGAGGAGAATAAGAGGATTAGTGAATACAGAGTGAATAAAAAAAATGGATGTGCAAAAAGTATAAGAGAACAAGGTAAGAGGAGAATAAGAAGATTAGTGAATACAGAGTGAATAAAAAAATGGAATAAATATAGACATCTGGTGCATCTATTCTCTTGTAATATTTCTAGAGAATATATTCAAGAGAAGTTCAAACTGTATCAAATTTTCAAGTTCCCTTGTAAACACTGGTTAACGCTTGAATTTATAACTTTTCTAGATTTGTATATTATCCCAGCTATCCCATATGCAGGGACATCAGCCTGGTATATCAATATAAATAAACAGAAATTGTTCAAAACATTTGTGTGTGGCAGTTGCATGTCCAGTTGCATGAAATTATAAATTAATGTAGCTATAAGTCAACAATAGCTGATGAGAGCCTAACATAACAACACTATCAGACATGTTTATTTAGAGGCCTAAAACTTCCATATACAGTAAATCAAATTAATTAAGAAAAATTACTGATGCTGTAAATCATTACAGACTATACACTGGGTTTGCAAACAAACCTGCAATATGATGCTATTACAATACTGCAATCCAACACTGAAGTTCTTATGTGTGGGACAGAGATCTATAACAAGAGTTATTTTGAAAAATCAAATCTGCATGACTAGAAAAGAATCCAAGGCTAGAAATTGTTTAATATATCATGAATCATGTGTTTTATAATGACATTTCGCCTGAACAAGTGTTGTTTGAACCTCTACCTGTATATTTCTGAAAACTATTTTTCGGTAAAAAAATTTTGACAATTCAATAACTACCATTTATCTTGCCATTCCCAGCTTAATGGGGGCTGCAATTCCTCATAACTAGTGGATGGAAAAATTGCACAAAAGTAATGCAAGAACAGTGTAATCAATTTGCAAATATCTATTGTTTGCACAACAAAGTGGCAAGCTATAAATAAAGAGCAATTCTGTAATTCATGTCATCCAATCAAAGACCAAATAAGATGGATGTTTCAGAAAAATAAATATAATTTACCTGTTTACATATCTTTAAAAATTTCTTCACTGCAAAAATCAGGCTTGCTAAAATTTAAAGACAATGTAGTATGAAAACATAGCAATGTTTCCATTATGCATGGCAAGAAAAACAATTACATGGTAAGTATAACATATTTGTGGTGGAAGTCTTCCTGATAATATTTGCACAAATGCTCAAACTATTATCTGATGCTGTTATTAAATAACAAGACATGTTCTATATTCTTCCCTTCTTGCATAGTAATAACAACTATGCACTCTTTTCCTCTCCTTCATGGAACAACAAACACAACACAACAATATTGCATAAAACATTTTAGGTATGAATTCTCAGCCAGTGTTGAAAATCTTTCAGGGCAAGAATGCAACACCTATCAAAGCTGTTAAATAACCACCATTTTATGTTGCTTTCTGTTAGTGTCAAATTTGTCACTGCTTCAATGTTAACAACTCAAGTATGTATATTGTACAAGGCACTTTAGCAACAATTAATGTAATTCTCATGCAGTCACAATACTTACTGCACATCATAAATAGTGAAGTACAGGTATATGTTGACAAAAGCAATATTTTTTATGGTATGTCAAATGCAGACAATATAAATTTCAGGTTGACAAAAAATATTTTCTATAGTATATATTCAGCCACTGCCACAACAGCCTACAGTCTGGTATGAGATCTCAACTACTAACCTAGAAGCCTTTCTTATCCTCATTATAAGAATATTTTTTTTACATATAATTGCTAATGATCACTGAGAGGTACCAGGGAATCATTCACAGGCAACTAGTCATCTCTAATAAGATAAAAATAAATATCTTTGAGTTGGCCCACTGTGTTGTGCAAGTTGCTCCCTCTAGATAACATATACTCCAGCTTCCAACAAACTGCTGGAAAGCCAGTGGAAACAATGACTTAAGTAACACTTCATTCTTCACCCAGTAGATCACCATTGTAACTGACGAGTTCCATGTGTGACTTAGGAAAAATCAGATAAAAATAATTCAAGATCTTCATAAACTAACGAGCATATCAAGTATTCATATAAGAATGCATGTACACACTGTTAGTACACACACACACACACACACACACACACACACACACACACACACACACACACACACACACACACACACACACACACACAGTGCCTTTGAAATATAATTGTATTTTCTTGTATACAACATTAAGAAAATGGAGAGAAAGGAAAGAATAAAAAAAAAAAAAAAAAGACAAACAAGAATGTGACACTTGAGACAATAAATCTGAACCAGTGCAAATTGCTTTTCTAATTCTCCTTCTTCTTCTCCTCCTCCTCTAGTGAGTGGTCTGAAGGATCTGAGGAAGAACGGTTGTCTTCAACATTGCCCTTAGTGAGCGTGGTGGCAATGATGCGCAAGATGAGGTAAGTCCAGTACACATGCAATACTAGCAATGTGCACAATAGCCCATTGAAAATGTAGTAGGCAGGGAACATGGGCACAATGGTGGGGGCCTCAAAAAGTGTACTATTAAGAATCCACAGGGGATAAATACCAACCCGCGTTATAATCCACAACACAGCAAAGATAGCAAACACAGCATCACAGAATGCCTTGTGGCCTGAGTAAATGCTCATTTTGGCCAGCTGAAGGGGGATGTCAGCACAGTCATGAACAATGAGGACCAGCGTACCAATGCGAGTCAAGTTGCAGGTCCAGGAGAATGTGATGAGTGCAATGGTGACCAGGTGATGGAAAAACATCTGCCAGAAGTCCTTACGTCGAATCTCAAAGAAGTGAGTGAAGGTCATGGACCAGTAGAAGGAGAGGGAGACCATGTAGTACCACCATACATCTGTGTCCACACTGTGATTCGGGTAGTCATACCAGCAGTACCTAATATCCCATAACCATGGTTTGCCAGACATCACCCACAGGCCATAAACAAAAATGAAGGTGTAGTATGTGCACTGCCAGGCACACTCCATGAACTTTGTAAATTTGTTGATGCGAATGTGAGCCGTCCTCAGCCTCAACCAGCGCTCCACCTGTCGTTCTGACCACCCAAGGAGGCTAGCGCTGGCACTCACCTCACCATCAGGAACCTTGGACTTGTATCGAATAAACAGCTGTTCCAGAACCTCAATGGGTTCTACAGGGCGTGGCTTTACATCCCTCAAACCCACTGCTATAGCAATGCGAGAGTAAACCAGTTTATTCAGCACTAAGAAACGCAGGGCAATGGCAATGAACGCCATGACAATTGGATATGTCCACAAGTCACTCCAGTTGGCATAGTGGACCTTCTCATTGGGCACCAGGTCCTCCCAGGAGTAGTTCGGAGGCAGCCACACCCTTCGGTTCCAAAACCAAGATGAAAAACTGCGCCACATCCACGCTGCCATCCTGGGGAGAGGAAACTCCGTCACCAACTTTCTCTTTTCTTCAATGGTAGGTTAAAAGGGTCATTCTTACTTAAATAAGAACAGATAATCTGTTTGATCAACACTGGCAATTAACTATGCAAGAGTGGAGCTCCTTTAATTTCTGAATGAAGACAAGGCTTCATTTCTTCAAAAAGACAAACAAAATTTTGCAAAAATGAACATACTTTTTAATGAGGAAAATTAAGTAAATATTAAAAAAAGCATAATCAAATAAAAAATCAAATAAGGTATATACCAAAGAATATATGCATTCTTTAAAAAGTCTGAAAAATTCTTGAGAAAATAACAGCCAAAAGGGATCAGTTTTCTGGTGTCATCTTCTCCTATGGCTCCTTAAGTATAGTGCATGCTGTGACACCTAATCCTCACACTGCACTTCACCTGCCATGACATCTTTTGTTGGGATGGCATTAAAGGGTCTGTAATCAGGCAATCAATGAATGCATAAACTTGGACAGTAAATCACTGCTAAACACAAGAACAACATAACCACCACAATCAGGCATTCAAAAGATACAGAACTGAGCAGGATCTTTAATCATAAAACTAATGAAAAAATATATAAAATAAACATATTATTCTTTAACAATACAATCAATTAAAGATATTACTTGATCTTAGCAGAAGTGAAATATGGCAATGCTATGGTGCTAATCTTTGTGAAGTGAAAGTCTCCTAACAGGAACACAGCTTGTCAAGAACAACAACAAACTCCAACCTACAAAGTAAAGTATAAAGTCATAAACATAATTCTTGAACAAATAACCACCTTTCCTAACAACCACCACTTAATCTAGCACAAGATCATTCCTGTTCTCATGTCTAACTGAAGTGTAAGAATAGCATCAATGTATAAAAACATTTGGTACCAAAAACTTCAAAGCTAAACTGAGTTTTTGAGTTTTTTTTTTTTCTACACTGAACATATTTTGACTGTCCTTCACTAAAAAAAAAAAATGGAAAATTATGTTGTTTCCAAACATTGCTTATTCTTTAAAGAGGTCTTATCTCTCCATGTATGGAATATTGTTCCTGCATATGGGGAGGTTCAACTTGCACAGCCCCCTTAAACAGTCAAAAACTTTTCATCTCATCAATTCCTCTCTTCTTGTAATGATCACAGCTGAAGTCATTTAGCAGTTTTCTAGTAATCTTGACCACCAGTGCTGCCTCAGACTACAAGGCTTGTTACACCATCAGACTCTTAATTCTCTTATTCACCAACACAGTGTTGCCTTCCTCACTACCTTCTACCATTATTTCCATGCTTACTGCTCTTCCTAATGTGCTAAATGGATGCCTCCTCATTTCTATGGTTTTACTCAACAAGATTTACTATTTACTCTTATCCCTATTTTGTCTACATTATGAATGCAAGAGTCAACCAGTACATTCACTCTTCCATTCCATTTGCTGGTAAACACTGTAACTCTCTTCCTACTTCTACATTTCATCCTATTCCTTTCCAGGTGAGGCATTTTAAGTTGCATTTTTTTTTTTTTATCTTTTCCCCTTGAACTGAGAGAGAGAGAGAGAGAGAGAGAGAGAGAGAGAGAGAGAGAGAGAGAGAGAGAGAGAGAGAGAGAGAGAGAGAGAGAGAGAGAGAGAGAGAGAGAGAGAGAGAGAGAGAGAGAGAGAGAGAGAGAGAGAGAGAGAGAGAGAGAGAGATCCAGCAATGTATACAGCACTATTAAATTGAACTACATGCCATCACTTTACATCTAAGCCTCACCAAAACAGACTTGCATTAAGCAGGACAACACAATGCTTCCACTTCAATATCACTCTGTCCCAACCATTCATTTGCTCTCATGACACTGAAGCTGACAAAAGCACTGGAAGATATTTACTGTATCACTTGAGAGAATCAATAACTTAGACAGTTACTTTTGTTCTCTAACTTGACAACACCAACCCTAAAGTTTAGTTATGAATCAATTTAATGACATGATTATAAAAATATCCAGTGGCAAATAGTGGTGACTTAGTTGATATGTTATCCCATACATATCAAGATGATGAGCCAATTAGAAAGGATTTTTCTTTTAATAGAGAGAAAATTATGTGAAACATCAATGCCCATCAACCACAGTAAACCTGCATTATATGGAACATTCAGCTATATCAGATTCTTTCAGGCCTCCAGACAAACTATATATAAACCAGATGAAATTTGGTGTACAAGACAGGAATCTGGACACATGTACAGGCCACAGTGTAGTGCAGCAATCACTCCTTCAGTACATTCACATTGATATTCTAAATCAAGCTCTGTAAGAAACACCTAACTAGTTCCATCATCACTCTACTCATGAAATCATTGCATCATTATCTGATCATGATCTGTATTCCTTCAGTCTCTCACTGTTCTTCATATGCACATCTGTTTATTTGAATTACTGTTAGCAAAGATCTGTTTCAACTTTTCTTGCTGATTCTTTAAATCATACACAGCTGATGATCCTATGCCATAACCTTCACACAAGTGATGAACAGAAACATCACAGTCCAGCAGTCCAGCTTTTCCAACATTCACTTTACTTTT
This sequence comes from Scylla paramamosain, assembly GCF_035594125.1. NCBI lineage: Eukaryota > Metazoa > Arthropoda > Malacostraca > Decapoda > Portunidae > Scylla > Scylla paramamosain. The sequence goes on from NC_087157.1 coordinate 31,301,651, forward strand.
ATTGCTATTGTGTTATGTCTGTTTTGTGCCACAATTTTCACTACTTTTTTTTCTTCTTTTTCATAACTAGTATAAAAATTAAGGTCAGAAATAAAAGCTAAAGAGAGTAGATGCCTTCAAGTATATGGGATCTACCATATCAGTAGATGGCAATGAGGATAAAGAAGTAACTAGAAGGATCCAAGTGGGACAGAGAAGATGGAAGGATGTATCAGGGTTATTGTGTGACAGGAAAATGCCAGTGAAATTAAAGGGAGAGGTTTGCAAAACTGTAGGGAGACCAGTAATGATGTATGAAGCAGAGGCATTATCTGTGAAGAAAGTAAATGAGAAGAGGATGGAAGTAGCAGAAATGAGGATGTTGCATTGGACATGTAGGGTGATGAGGGAGGACAGAATCAGCAATACAAGGATCTGAGGAACAGTTAAGGTGGGAGAGATTTCAAAGAAGGCACAGGAAGCAAGGCTTAGATGGTATGGGCATGTAATGAGAAGGGATAGAGCAAGTGATGAGAAGAGAGCCCTGGGCATGGAAGTGCAAGGAAGGAAGAGGAGAGGAAGACCCAAGATTAGATGGAAAGAATGCATACGAGATGACATGAGAAAGAAAGGACTAAATACCAACATGGAGGATGACAGAGGAAATTGGAGGTGGCTCATCAGAACCATGTACAGAGATGGGTTAATAAGCTGACAACAAAGAAGAAGAGATAAAAAAAAAAACAAAGAAAACATTATGCTTAGCACCAGTTACACACACACACACACACACACACACACACACACACACACACACACAGTGGGGCTTCTTGAATGGACTGGAAGTGTGGAATTGCTCCCACCCTTGAAATTGAACTCAGGTTTACTTGCTTTGTTTGTATCCTAACATATTCCACATAAATAGCAACAGTAATCTGTCAGTATAATTCCACACTGATATCAATAATAAGTAAAATCTTTTACAAAATTCTGTTATGATTTTTACACTTATTACTCTTTCTTTCTTGCTCCCTTTCTATCCCAACACATTTCACAGACAACAGAGCAATAGTAAATTGTCAATATGACTCCAAGCAGAAATTGATAATACATAGGACATGTAAAATCATACCTAGTAATACTTTTTTTCTCTTTTTACTACAGTGACTACAGCAGTACCACGCTACTGTACAACTGTAGTGTTGTATGTGGCTGGTCACCCATGGCATGTTTAAAAAATAGAGAATATAGCTAGCTGAAAATATACCAAATTTAATGATGCCCGAGTATCGATAGTCAACTCTACCACATCTGATAGCATTCCTGACCGTCTTGGATATACGCCCAACATTCTTGACTTTTTCCAAACCTCTAATCCTTCTGCTTATGCTGTTACCCTCTCTTCTCCATTGGGCTTCTCTGATCACAATCTCATATCTGTATCTTGTCCTTTCGCTCCAGTCCCTCCTCAGGATCCCCCTAAGCAGAGGTGCCTCTGGAGTATTGCCTAGTTGGGGGGACCTGAGAAGGTATTTTGCTGATTTTCCTTGGAATGACTACTGCTTCCATGACAGAGACCCGTCTCTGTGTGCCAAGAGCATAACAGAGGTGATAATGTCTGGCATGGAGGCGAACATCCCTCACTCTTTTTCTCGACCTAAACCTTTCAAACCTTGGTTTAACACAGCCTGTTCTTGTGCTATACATGATAGAGAGGTAGCCCAAAAAAAAGGTACTTGAGCCTTCCATCACCAGAATCTCATGCACTTCATATTTCTGCACGGAACCATGCCAAGTCTGTTCTCCAACTAGCCAAAACTCCTTCATTAAGAGAAAATGTCAAAATCTTTCAAGATCTAACTCCCATCGTGACTTCTGGCATCTAGCCAAAAACATCTCCAATATCTTTGCTTCTTCTTCTTTCCCTCCTTTATTTCAACCAGATGGCACCACTGCTATCACATCTATCTCTAAAGCTGAACTGTTCACTCAGACCTTTGTTAAAAACTCTACCTTGGATGATTCAGGGCTTGCCCCTCCCTCTCCTCCACACTCTGACTACTTCATGCTATCTATTAAAATTCTTCACAATGATGTTTTCCATGCCCTCACTGGCCTAAACCCTCGGAAGGCTTATGGACTTGATGGGGTCCCTCCTATTGTTCTCCAAAACTGCACCTCCATGCTTGCACCTTGCCTAGTCAAACTCTTTCAACTTTGTCTGTCAACATTACCTTTCCTTCTTGCTGGAAGTTTGCCTACATTCAGCCTTTTCCTAAAAAGGGTGACCGCTCTAATCCCTCAAACTACTGTGATATTGGTTTAATTTCCTGCCTATCTAAAGTTTTTTAATCTATCCTCTACAGGAAGATTCTTAAACATCTATCACTTCACAACCTGATCTGATCTGATCTGATCGCCAGTATGGGTTCCGTCAAGGCCGCTCTACTGGTAATCTTCTGGCTTTCCTTACTGAGTCTTGGTCATCCTCTTTTAAAGATTTTGGTGAAACTTTTGCTGTTGCCTTGGACATATCAAAAGCATTTGATTGAGTCAGGCACAAAGCTTTGATTTCCAAACTACCCTCTTACAGCTTCCATCCTTCTCTCTGTAACTTCATCTCAAGTTTCCTTTCTGACCGTTCTATTGCTGCTGTGGTAGATGGTCACTGTTCTTCTAAATCTATCAACAGTAGTGTTCCTCAGGGTTCTGTCCTATCACCCACCATCTTCTTATTATTCATCAATGATCTTTTAAACCAAACTTCTTGCCCTATCCACTCCTATGCTGATGATACCACCCTGCACTTTTCTACATCTTTTCAGCTGTCCAACCCTTCAGGAAGTAAACAGCTCATGCAAGGAAGCCACAAAATGCCTGACTTCTGATCTCTCTAAAATTTCTGATTGGGGTAGAGTAAACTTAGTATTGTTCAATGCCACAAAAACTCAATTCCTCCATCTATCAACTCAACACAACCTTCCAGACAACTATCCCCTCTCCTTCAGTGACACTCAATTGGCCCCCTCTTCTACACTGAACATCCTCGGTCTGTCCTTTACTTATAATCTGAACTGGAAACTTCACATCTCATCTCTAGCTAAAACAGCTTCTATGAAGTTAGGCGTTCTGAGATGTCTCCACCAGATTTTCTCATCCCCCCAGCTGTTACCTCTGTACAAGGGCCTTATCCGTCCATGTATGGAGTATGCTTCACATGTCTAGGGGGTTATCACTCATACAGCTCTTTTAGATAGGGTGGAATCAAAAGCTTTTCATCTCATCATCTCTCCTCTAATTGACTGTCTTCAGCCTCTTTATCATCACCGGAATGTTGCATCTCTTGCTATCTTCTACCACTATTTTCATGCTAACTACTCTTCTGATCTTGCTAACTGCATGCTTCCCCTCCTCCTGCAGCCTCGTTGCACAAGACTTTCTTCTTTCTCTCACCCCTATTCTATCCACCTCTCTAATGCAAGAGTTAACCAGTATTCCTAATCATTCATCCCCTTCTCTGGTAAACTCTGAAACTCCCTTCCCGCTTCTGTATTTCCACTTTTCTATGACTCAAACTCTTTCAAGAGAGAGAGGTTTCAAGACATTTATCCTTCAAATTTTGACCACCACTTCGGACCCTATTTAAGACCGGAATCTCAGTCGGCTTTTTTTTTTACTGGATTTTTGTTGCCCTTGGCTGGTGTCCCTCTTACATAAAACAAAAAAAAAAAAAGCACGAACATGATAAGACACATCCCATCCCTCATTTCAACACCGAATATTCAAGAAGAATGTTTTTTTTTGTATTTAAGTAAGGTAATACTCAATGAAATACATTCTTGCACCAATATATAGGTAGTAGTCACATGCCATGCATTATGGTTCCACAGTGACATCCTTTATTTGTACCAAAATTTTCATCTCACAATAAACAACACACATCCCACTAGTGACTAATGTATATCAGTGCATGATGGAGGACATGTGATGGCACCCATGTCATGAAGCATCAATGCAAGATGTTAATGGCACAAAATATTCTAGTCTGTTAACTTATCAAAAAAAATATAATAATAATAATAATAATAATAATAATAATAATAATAATAATAATAATAATAATAATAATAGATAACAAAAATTTCATTGTAAAAGCCTGAATAAATTGTAGACAAATTTAAGAAGTTCTCCAAAAATGCATTCTCATTTTATCCAGAAATAATTATCCACATTTTGTAAACTCACACTACTCATGTGTCATCTACATGGAACACATTCCTTGCATATAATGAATATTTACCCCATCTCTCTCTCTCTCTCTCTCTCTCTCTCTCTCTCTCTCTCTCTCTCTCTCTCTCTCTCTCTCTCTCTCTCTCTCTCTCTCTCTCTCTTTCTCTCAGTAACACCTTCATGAGTTAGCATTCTATAAGTCAGAATTCCACACAAATTGACAAGGCAACAATATACTAAATTTAAAAAAAAAAAAGCATCTTGCATAAAGGCAATTTCTGCAAATTTTTTGGAAGTCACCACCATGCTGACTGAACTGAGTCAAGCCAGACCATACATTGCATAGCATGTGCAATAATAATTACAATGTAATTTAATCATGACATGACACTAAAAACGGCTGCTGGTTCTGATTGACGGTCAAGAGCTTGAGTGTCTGTAATGGCAACTCCTCAATGCAGTCTTGTTTATATTTGCTTTTATTTATTTATTTATTTTATTTATTTATTATTATATATATATTATTTTTTGCAGCTTGATCTGCTCTGGTTTTTCTCAAATATCGCTTAATTTTTGTTGTACCTTTTAAATCTTTATTCCAAAAACTGTATAGCATTTCTTGTCTTGCTTCAATGTTACTGCAGTTAAAAATGTGTTCACCAATAATTTGACCCTTTTCTGTGAACAGTCATTGTAATATATCCAATTGTCTCTTTTGGTCTTTATCTCTTCCCTTATCCTTCCTATCAATCCATTATCTCTCTCTTGAACCAAGCTGCTGCAGGTAAACAAAGCTTGTATGCAGGTGTTGCATGGTGCACGCAGTTGCTGGTGTGAGAGTGAAACTTGCCAACGCTTGGTCTTTCATGGCTGTTGGGGTAAAAGTGAGGAGACTTACTCATCCTGAGTTTCTTGCCCTAGCAACCACATGCAGTATGAAGCACCAACATAAATGCTTTGTTTACCTGCAGCAGCTTGGTTTAAGAGAAAGGGAAGAGACTGATAACAAGGATAAGGGAAGACATGAAGACCAAAGGAGACTAGTAAATAAATTACAATGACTGCATTTAGAAAAAAAAAGATCAGATTATTGAGGGGCTCCTCTTTGACAACAGTAATACTGTACTGTATGTACAAAAGAAATACCATACAGTTTTTGGTGAAAAAGGGAGAAAGGGAGAAAAGAATAAGGAAAATCAAATGTGAGCAAATCAGACTGCAAAAAAGAAACCATAAACAAGACTGCACAAGGGAAATGCCCTTGTATAGGCTAAACCTTCCAGAACCAGCAACTCTTCTTAGTGTCATGTCCTTAGAAAAAGGTCCAAAGAGAGGCTCTAGAGGAAGCAAGAGGATGAACCTGAAGACCCCAAGCCTGCAGGAGGGATTTTCAGGGATTTTTAGTGATATTTCACACATCAGAATTTTGATAAGTAGGCAAAGGATGAGCTCCTCATATATGTATGCAGAGAGAGAGAGAGAGAGAGAGAGAGAGAGAGAGAGAGAGAGAGAGAGAGAGAGAGAGAGAGAGAGAGAGAGAGAGAGAGAGAGAGAGAGAGAGAGAGAGAGAGAGAGAGAGAGAGAGAGAGAGAGAGAGAGAAATTTGTTGGGATGTCCACTAGTGGTCTCCCACATCCACAAGATACCTTCTTGCCTGTCTGGAGAGCTTAACCAGATCCAGCAATCTCTCACACTTTTTTATCAACTTTAAAATTATAAACAAAGCTCAGGGCATTGTTGTGAAATGCTCATGAAAATTTATATGGAAAAATTAATCCACAGATGTTATGTACCAAAACCAATTAGACAAAAAAAGGTGCTATCTCACGGCCTGGAAAACTTATGGGCTGCAAGGTTCTTGCAGCGTCTGCCATCTCTCACTTTCATTATGGCATTCTCAAGGATGAGGCAAAGACTTATCATAGCTGGGCACAATAATGAAAAAATATATCATGATAACTATTAAATGCTTGATAATGATACCATATCAGCGATGTGATAATTGATAGCTGGCAATAAATTTATCATCCGATAACCAATAAATCAATAAATCCAAAATTCAAATTCTTAGCAAAAATGATTTTGATACTTTAAATAAAAAAAATAGATAAATCCAAATCTTTACTTTTATATTTATCTTAGAAAACTTAGAAAAATCTTAGAAAAAGTTCAATTTCAATATCTATCCTGTCTCTTCACTGATGAAAAGTACATTTGATTTTGAAAGTTTAAAATTTCAAGATGCTCACATTTCAAAAGCTAAAATTACCAATTATCACAAGTTTGGAACAAAAAGTATCACTGATAACAATGAATCAATAATGCAGGAAAAAATAATTAATGGATAACCAATAACCTGATATCATTATCACAATAAATTATAGCAATAGTTTATCATAATAACACCCACCTATGACTCATTATCTTTTCTTGTTAGCTGCTTTGTAGAATTAAAAGTTATTTTAAGGTTTGATTTTGTGCTTTCAGTTTGCTCATTTTCTTCTTACTTTTTCTAGCTTTTTGATTGTTCTATACTCCCTATTTGTTTTGGTTCAGCTGGCTCAAATTATGAGGCACTGACTATTATCTCTTTCTCAACAAAATACGATGTCTTGTCTTTATGAGACTGAATTTCAACAGCATTTTCAGTTGATTTTGACATAAAAAAACTTCTTGCAGTTTCCCAATAAATAATACTTTAAGCCACACATACAAAAAAAATAAATAAATAAAATAAACAGAAATAAATGGAAGATATCATATTTTGCCCAGAATTAAATGATCATGTCCCAAAATTAGTAAACTAGCATTCAATCAATAACCCTAATTCACTCCACTCCTACGCTGATGATACCACCCTGCACTTTTCCACGTCTTTTCATAGACGTCCAACCCTTCAGGAGGTAAACATATCACACAGGGAAGCCACAGAATGCTTGACTTCTGATCTTTCTAAAATTTCTGATTGGGGCAGAGCAAACTTGGTATTGTTCAATGCCTCAAAAACTCAATTCCTCCATCTATCAACTTGACACAACCTTCCAGACAACTATCTCCTCTTCTTCAATGACACTCAACTGTCCCCCTCTTCTACACTGAACATCCTCAGTCTGTCCTTTACTTATAATCTGAACTGGAAACTTCACATCTAATCTCTAGCTAAAACAGCTTCTACGAAGTTAGGCGTTCTGAGACGTCTCCACCAGTTTTTCTCACCCCCCCAGCTGCTAACTCTGTACAAGGGCCTTATCCGTCCATGTATGGAGTATGCTTCACATGTCTGGGGGGGTTCCACTCATACTGCCCTTCTAGACAGGGTGGAATCAAAAGCTTTTCATCTCATCAACTCCTCTCCTCTAACTGACTGTCTTCAGCCTCTCTCTCACAGCCGCAATGTTGCATATCTAGCTGTCTTCTACCAATATTTTCATGCTAACTGCTCTTCTGATCTTGCTAACTGCATGCCTCCCCTCCTTCTGTGGCCTCGCTGCACAAGACTTTCTTCTTTCTCTCATCCCTATTCTGTCCATCTCTCTAATGCAAGAGTTAACCAGTATTCTCAAGCATTCATCCCTTTTTCTGGTAAACTCTGGAACTCCCTGCCTGCTTCTGTATTTCCACCTTCCTATGACTTGAATTCCTTCAAGAGGGAGGTTTCAAGACACTTATTCATCAATTTTTGACCACTGCTTTGACCCTTTTGTGGGACTGGCATTTCAGTAGGCATTTTTTTTTATTGGATTTTTGTTGCCCTTGGCCAGTGCCCTTCCTACATAAAAAAAAAAAAAAAAAAAAAAAAAAAAAACTTGTTGAAGCTGCCCAAGCTTTCAGGAAGATTGGAATTTGTCTGAATAATCAATCTGACACATTTTGGCTAATTTTTCTGATACATATTCTAAATTACTGGATGTAATGTCTGTCCTCTGACATCCACCATAATGCCAGGCATATTTTTTTAAACCTGTCCCAAGACATAAATTATAAACATAAGGTCGGCTCCACACACTCAGATTTTTGCTTCGGCTTATCTGTGCTGGCAAAACTGACACAGTTAAAACAGAATCCTGCCAAGGCCTCTACACAGTACAGTTTTTGGTCTGTGGCATCCAGTAGACAACATGGACGGACATGATGAAAACCTGCTTCTGGCCGTTGTTGTGTCAGGATATGTCATTAGGAAAAAGAGAAATGAAAGGAAAGGCCAGAGGAAGATCTGGTATAAAATATGGCTGTTGAGGAGAAAGCAGTTTTCACACATGAATCTACTGGAGATGAAGCTACAAAGTGATGACTGGGTACAGTTACCTTTGCATGACAAAGGAAACTTATTTGTGTCTTTTATCCTTGGTTGTTCCTTTGACTGAACAAAAGGACACATGCATGAGGAGGGCCATTATCCCTGATGAATGTCTGACTGCTACACTCAGATTTCTGGCAACAGGAAGATCAAGTAGCAATTCATGGTACACAACAGCATGTCCTCACAGGCACTGAGTGAGAGCAGGGACAGCACAGTGGAGAACCTTAATAGATGCACTCAAAAAAAGGAAAGAGAAATAGTGATACCACATACTTTATGTACCTTCTTTCCTGATCCGGATTACACTTTTCTCCTTTTTACAGTGCAGTTTTAGCACACTGTTGAATTTGCCTCCACACCTTCTGGTTTAACTGCACTGTCCAAAGCTGTACAGTTAACTTTTCTTTCATCAACAGATATCGCACAGGCCAAAATTTTGGACTGTACAGTTAAAACTGCACAGATAAAACTTCATCCACAAGCTCTATTTTAACCGTGTAGTTTTTGCCTGCAGTTAAGCTGGAGCAAACACTGAGCATGTGGTGCCGGCCTAAGTTTCACCTGTATCAGCAAGGACTGTGCCTCCCTCAAACGGGAAGCTGTACTCATCACAAGTAATAACTTTGATGAAAAATTAACTTAAGAAAATTCATGAATTTCTCTCTCCTCTAACACTACACAGGGCTTACTCCAGATTTCCTGCAGAAAGGACACAAGGTACATTAACTAAAGCCTTGTATATCTCGCGGGTCTGTTATTTATATCCGGAAGGCTGGAGGCTAACTGCCCTGGCTATACAACACCAGTCACCAGAGTACTCACATGACGAGGCTGACCGCCGCCGCCCGCTGCCGCCTGCCCCAGCAAAGTAATGTAACTCACAGGTGTCACATGTGGCCCCTTCGCTGGAGTCATGTCATAAGCATAAGCAATGATGTGCAGCGTCTGTCAAGTGACGCCTAACCACGGATAGCAGCAGCAGCAATCCGTACATAACAAATACATAATGTTGTGGAGTGGCCATCCATGACTCCTCCCTCGGCTTTCTCCGGCAATACGGCTCTACATAAATAACTACACATCCAAAAATCAAATTTGCGAAGTTCAAAGACAGAACGTAATAATGATAAAAGCATTAAAAACATGACTTACCTTCAAGAAGCGAAAGAAGACAGACAGTTTAGCTCACACCCTCCGCGGTACCTCCTTGCCAACTACTGAAAAAATTATACATTCCGCATCGCATCGTGTCCCGTGTGAGAGGCTCAACATTATCAACATTACTCACTTTTCAATATATATATATATATATATATATATATATATATATATATATATATATATATATATATATATATATATATATATATATACATATACACACACACACACACACACACACACACATTATAGCCACTATGCTACGTCCCAGACTAGAATATGCAGCAATGGTGTGGTCTCCGCATATGAAGAAAGACAAAGAAGTTGGAAAGAATTCAGAGGGCAGCTACAAAGATGGTACCGGAGCTGAAAGACCTAACGTACGAAAGAGGTTGAAGGAAATGGGACTGCCAACTTGGCAAGTTAGAAGAGAAAGAGATCTAATAACAATGTATAAAATAGTTAACCGCATTGAGAGGATAGACAACAAGCAAGATCTGGTGTTGCTGGAAGATGAAGCTGGACGGACGATAAGGCACTCAAAGAAGATCAGGAAGAGTCAGTGTTTGAGGGACATCAAGAAGTACAGTTTTCCACATAGAACTGTGGATATCTGAAATGGTCTAAATGAGGAGGTTGTTACAGCACCAAACGTGCATAAATTTAAGGAAATTCTGGATAAATATAGATATGGAGACAGGACACTATAAGTCCTGCTCGAACCCTGTATTATACTAGGTAAATACAACTACACACACACACACACACACACACACACACACATTTAAATACGTAGTAAATGCTCTTTATTATAGTTCTTCAGTGTAAACTTTTCTTCTGTTTACAATAATCAAACAATATGCAATTGATAATGTGGATATGACACTACTAATTTTCTTTCCAACTGTTTTCTTTTTCATAACAAGAATATCATACAGTTATTAGTATTCCATTTCATGTAGGTCAATTCAGCAAGAATTCTCATTATGAAAATATGTAAATACAATTCCATTATAATTGCAAAATATATGGAATCATGAAGGTATATTTCGCTATGTAAAAACTATTACTAACTGATAAAGAATGACAGGAATGGAGTACAGGCGCACACTGGCAACCCACTTATAGTTAGATGGGAACCGGACCCTCTGCGCTTACAGCCGTCTCGCCGTCCGAAGATTAAATAATGTTTCATAGACAGTGGTGCAGAATTTCACCTGCAAATAGCATACGTCAGATGGCAGGAGACAAAATACGTGGCTAGTGCAAGGTAAATTAATCATACCATAATGTAGTTACTTAAAGTCACACCAAATCGAAACTACGGGAGATTTAAGTTTCATACAGTGCTGCTTTTTACAACAAAATAACCCACATGCATTACAGAGTCGTCTATATATTTCCTTTCGTGCAGTCAGTCTGCTGGTATAAAGACTATAACTATTTGTTTTGCAAGAGTATAATCAGACTTGAGATAAGAGCAGTATATTTGATAATAACCATGGGCTTTGACAACTTTTTTGGTGGTTGCGGTGTTACTAGATTTTGTAAGTTAAGATATTGTCTGACGCTATATACTTTCATAAGAACATAAGAACATAAGAAAATAAAAAAATTAGGGAAGCTGCAAGAAGCCGCCAGGCTTACACGTGGCAGTCCATGTACGTATAATGGGGAGTTTTCGGAACTAAACCGCTAGATGTTGCAGCTCATCTAACTGTAGGGAAGAGCTAAAATATTGTTGTAGTAAATCCCAGGTGCGTAAAGATGCATAGAACATTGATCATGATACTATTGAAATGATGTATCATGTATCGACTTTTCAATATCCGATATGAATAATATTGAGAGAATGTGGTGATTTTTTTTTTTTTTTTTTTTGTGATTATCGAGTAAACTGCTAGCATTATCTAAAATAAAACATATTACAAGTATAAAAAAAAAAGACTATTGATTTGGACAGTGAAAAAAAAAATTAAAAATCACACTATACTATATAGTATGACAACCTACTCAGTAACATCGTGATATATGGCTCTAGTTTTTTTTTTTTTTTTTTTGGGGGGAGGGGGATTTTAGCATCCCTCTCACGAAGCGAGCGACAAGGCAAAGCAATCGAGGACCAAAACAAACATCTCTCAGGCGATCCTGCTGCTGTTGTAGTGTCCAGCTACCGTAATCCATTGCTTAGGGCGTAGTGGAGATGGGCACCGCAGCAACATTAATAATGAGACATTATTACAATTCTTGCATCATAGCGTCTATAATAAAATTGGAGTAGCAAACACTTAAATAAGTAAACTCCCAGACATTCAGGTCCTGATGATCTGATGACTGAAGCTTCCCTCTGTGTCTCTCGCAGGAGTGGCGTCAGCTGGGCGTCAGGTTGGGTGGAGCAAACCCAGTGAGAGACTGAACAACATCTTTGAAGCAGCACAGGAAGCAAGGCATGAGTCCAGCACACAGCTGCACATGCAGGGAAGGAAGGTGAGTCCATCCAGGGCACGGCAGTCACGCGGGACTTCCAACGTAAGTCAACATGAGTCCCTTGACTGCCGAAACCACCGCTTACTCCCAGGGGCCAGGGTGAGGCGCGCCACTATCCCTCAGAGGACACACAAAGCACATGGACACCATAACCACCACCACCACACCCACAGCCACCAGGATCAGCGGGAGAGGCAAGGCAGTGGACGCCGCCTGAGGAAGCGTCACCAGAGTCGCCAGCAGCAGCAGCAGCAGCGTCCTTCTCGCCTGCAGCTCTCCCAACCGGAGTATCGCGTGACGCTGAGGGAGGACGTGCCCATCCACACCTCCCTCCTGACGGTGAGTGTGAGGGTGCTGTGTGTGTGTGTGTGTGTGTGTGTGTGTGTATACAGTCCTGGTCGTAAGTCGAGTGAGGTACCACACTTACTGCCACCGTGTTGGACGTCTTTTTTCTCGTTCTCAAGGCCTCTGATCTTTTCTGAACCTATCAATTGTCAGGTTTTATAAAGAGACGTGATGTTGAGGCAAAACACAAATTACAGTAAAAGAAAATACTAAAGATCACTCTACTTCTGACCACGAGTATATTATCTTGTGATCACACACACACACACACACACACACACACACAGGCCAGCTACTCGATTTCAACATCAATCAGCCGCCTTCCAACAAAATTAGATGTTTTCGGAACTCACCAGGTTTACCTTTCACTTGGCTTGAGAGGTGGAGGTAGCCGCACCAGACACCCGTGGAGCCGAGCACACTAGCCTGCCATTTTAAGTTCTCATTCTTATTGGCTTCCCATGAGACCAAAGGTAATGCTTTCTCTGGGAAATTTAGGAGTTATAGTTAGCTCTGAACTCCGTCTAGGGAAACAATGCATAGAAGCCAGAAACAAGGCAAATAGGGTACTAGGATTCATTTTTAGGAGTGTTAAAAGTAGAAGGCCGGAAGTAATATTAAAGTTATACTTGGCGCTGGTCAGACCTCATCTAGACTACGCTGTACAGTTCTGGTCCCCACATTACAGGAAAGATATAGGTCTATTATAATCAGTACAGAGGAGAATGACTAAAAGGATACAAGGGATGAGGAGTATTCCTTACGAGGCGAGGTTGAAGCTGTTAAATTTACATTCTCTAGAGAGACGTAGGTTAAGAGGGGACCTGATAGAAGTCTTTAAGTGGTATAAGGGTTATAACAAGGGAGATGTAAGCAAAATTCTTAGGATCAGCAACCAGGGTAGAACAAGAAATAACGGGTTCAAGCTTTAAAAAATTAGGTTTTAGGTTTAGGAAGGAGATAGGAAAAAAATTGGTTCTCAAATAGAGTGGTAGATGAGTGGAACGGACTCAGTAGTCATGTAGTTAGTGCTAGGACACTAGAGAGCTTTAAGATTAGACAAGTTTATGGATGGGGATAACAGATGGAAATAGGTAGGTGTGTTTCATACAGGGACTGCCACGTGTAAGCCTGGTTGCTTCTTGCAGCTTCCCTTATTTCTTATGTTCTTATGTTCTTGTTCAACCAGCGCGGCCGAGTCAGGTATTTGTTGTGGTTAGAGATACAGCATTACTATCGCTAGGACACTCGAGTTGCCATTTTTTTTTTTTTATCAAAATTGCCGTTTCCATAAACTAGGAAGGAGATATATGTAATTTGGACTTTTGACATGTTGCTTTTATGTTTACTGTCGTCTAGATTAAGACGTTTCCAATCAAGAGTGTATTCATTTGGAAATCTTAAGATGACCAAATAAATCTAAATGCCGATTCACTAGAAAATCAACTTATATACATTTGTTCATGAAAAGAGTTTGATTTTACTTGTGTTACTACTTAGAAGGGATTACGTATATTAAAAAAATATATTATATAAGCCCATTGCATCTTCATGTAAATAGAATAACACTATAGGTATATCTGATATTGCTTGTATGTGAGAAGAGTTTGTGTCTGTGCTGCCACCTGGTGACAGCCACTAGTTCTGAAAACTCCCCATTGGTGTGTGTGTGTGTGTGTGTGTGTGTGTGTGTGTGTGATTACTTAGGTGTGATTACTTAGTTGTGTCATGCGGGAAAAGAGCTCTGCTAGTAATTTACCATCCCGTCTCGTGTGTGTGTGTGTGTGTGTGTAGTATATTTCGTAATTTTCACAGCAATGTAATGTTTACAAATAACACATCGAAAATTCATAGAATTAACTTAAGCATGTGATAATGTAGCCACTCTATATACAGAACTGTATTAAAATTAGTAACATTTTGTTATGCTCACGGATTCTGCTGCGGGTTGTTTGTTGTCAACTCTCACTGTCGTCGACAAGACACAATAAGCCGTGAAGAAAGAGAGAATGCACGTAGTTTCTTGGGTTTGTTCCCCAGTGATACTTTCAGTCCCAGTGATGGGTTTACTTCTCCCGAACCCAAGTTTGATGATGTGGCAGGCCGGTTGAGTAATGTACTACTGATCCACGGAATTTAGATAGAGGAGGGCGAACGACCACCGTCATCATGACTTCATAAAAAAAATAAAATAAAATAAATAAATAAATAAATAAAAATGAAATAAATAGAGCGTAGCTTTTTGACAGTCATTCACCAACACGAATAGCTTCAACGATACGTTACGAACGATAATAGAATTATATAAATAACTGAGAGAGAGAGAGAGAGAGAGAGAGAGAGAGAGAGAGAGAGAGAGAGAGAGAGAGAGATCGTTCAAACTATTATCAAAATATTATCGTACCTACTTTTACATCATAGCTGTATTATTGTTTGCCTAATGTCTACTGTTCATGAGTAGATTCTCGCCTTCAAATAAGGATCTAGTTTCTTACCAGTTTGAACGATCTCTCTCTCTCTCTCTCTCTCTCTCTCTCTCTCTCTCTCTCTCTCTCTCTCTCTCTCTCAGTCAAGTATCCACCCGCGACTACCCAATCGTGGCCCCAGTAAGTGCCAAACTGCCAACCAATAAAAGTATCCAATACGTGCACATTGTACAGGGCTTGGTCGTTTGATGTATTTTGTCTCTTTCTGTTTTTTTTTTTTTTTTCTTTCTTTTTAAGTTGCCAAGTATACTACCTACATGAAGGATCCTGTATGCTGTGTCCCGTATCAAATCAACATTTATGCACTTTTCTTTTTTTCTTCCTTTTTCATCAACCAATTTCAGGGGCCTGTGTCTCCTCTGCTATTTCGTTCTAGACCTTCATCATCGAGGTAGCCTTGAAGCACTGGTAGTGGGGTGCGTGGGACTGTTATTTTATTAAGAAAAGAATTTCAATTGCTTCACCTATCCTAACCTAATACAACTTATGTAGGTACGTGCGTAAATTACATACTTACAGTTAAGGTCCTACTTCATACAATCTCCTAAAAATTGAGTCAGTTGCATTTTCAAATTAGTCTTAATGCCACATGTAAACCTCCCAACAGATTGTCATGTTGTAAGGCACTTTGGTGATGGATTCACATAACCTTCATGGCGAGGAGTTGATGGCTCATGTGATGTGTTGGCGACTCGTCATCATCCTCATCACCGGTAGACACACCTCCCAGTATCCCAAGCCTCCTCATCTTATAAAATGCCTTGATGTTATAAGTTCCACTACAATTGTACTTGTATCCAATACATCCAGCCCATCACAAACTGCAGTCATCATTTCTATATAAACTACATTCAATATATACAGCACATCGGAGTCGTGATTAGCTGCCGGTGTCACTTGGGACCCTGTGCTATAGTGGCGCTCCTAATGGTGCGTTTGAGCTTCGTAGAGCAACCGACCCGTAGGAGATTAATCGGATATTAACACCAATAATGCGAAATGGAACAAGAAAAGTAACGATGTTTTCGACACCAGAAGCCTGTAAACATTTTTCTTCCAAGGTGGTTGCTTGTGGGAAATTTCTTCTCTCTCTCTCTCTCTCTCTCTCTCTCTCTCTCTCTCTCTCTCTCTCTCTCTCTCTCTCTCTCTCTCTCTCTCTCTCTCTCTCTCTCTCTCTTTTAAACTTTTAATTTCTTTTCGGATGCGAATAATTCTTCTGAACAACCAGTCAACAAAATAACATACAGACCACTTATCAATATAAATTAATTCACAATATCGAAAAGGCATAGAGCGAGCTGAAAGAGAGAGCGTGAGCTCATAGAAAACGATATTTGTATTGAGGGTGACTATATAATTTGGCAGCGTTAGTAGCTACAACATTGTTGAAAAAACTAGTGCCACTTCCTTAATCAGCCATTTTTTCTTGCAACTTATATAACAAGGCATAATTTCTGGCAGAAATATGATATGAGTTTCATGAACTAATATCTGCTGTATCATACTGTGATCTGGTCACGAAAACAAGCCGAATCAAACATACAAACCATTGATATAGTATGGAATGTATTTTTTTTTAATTTTTTTATGTAGGAAGAACACTGGCCAAGGGCAACAAAAATCCAATAAAAAAATGCCCACTGAAATGCCAGTCCCATAAAAAGGATCAAAGCAGTAGTTAAAACTTGATGAATAAGTGTCTTGAAACCTCCCTCTTGAAGGAATTCAAGTCATAGAAAGGTGGAAATACAGAAACAGGCAGGGAGTTCCAGAGTTTACCAGAGAAAGGGATGAATGATTGAGAATACTGGTTAACTCTTGCATTAGAGAGATGGACAGAATAGGGGTGAGAGAAAGAAGAAAGTCTTGTGCAGCGAGGCCGCGGGAGGAGGGGAGGCATGCAGTTAGCAAGATCAGAAGAGCAGAAAGCATGAAAATAGCGGTAGAAGACAGCTAGAGATGCGGTGAGAAAGAGGCTGAAGACAGTCAGAGGAGAGGAGTTGATGAGACGAAAAGCTTTCGATTCCACCCTGTCTAGAAGAGCAGTATGAATGGAACTCCCCCCCCCGGACATGTGAAGCATACTCCATATATATGGAAGGATAAGGCCCTTGTACAGACTTAGCAGCTTGGGGGGTGAGAAAAGCTGGCGGAGACGTCTCAGAACACCGAACTTCATAGAAGCTGTTTTAGCTAGAGATGAGATGTGAAGTTTCCAGTTCAGATTATAAGACTTATAATCTGAACTGGATTAGTAAAGGACAGACCGAGGATGTTCAGTGTAGAAGAGGGCGACAGTTGAGTGTCATTGAAGAAGAGGGAATAGTGTCTGGAAGTTGGTGTCGAGTTGATAGATGGAGGAATTGAATTTTTGAGGCATTGAACAATACCAAGTTTACTCTGCCGCATTCAGAAATTTTAGAAAGATCAGAAGTCAAACGTTCTGTGGCTTCCCTGCGTGAAATGCTTACCTCCTGAAGGGTTGGACGTCTATGAAAAGACGTGGAAAAGTTCAGGGTGGTATCATCAGCGTAGGCATGGATAGGACAAGAAGTTTGGTTTAGAAGATTATTAATGAATAATAAGAAGAGAGTGGGTGACAGGACAGAACCCTAAGGAACACCACTGTTAATAGATTTATGAGAAGAACAATGACCGTCTACCACAGCAGCAATAGAACGGTCAGAAAGGAAAGTTGAGATGAAGTTACAGAGAGAAGGATAGAAGCCGTTGGAGGGTAGTTTGGAGATCAAAGCTTTGTGCCACACTCTATCAAAAGCTTTTGATATGTCCAAGGCAACAGCAAAAGTTCCACCAAAATTTCTAAAAGAGGATGACCAAGACTCAGTAAGAAAAGCCAGAAGATCATTAGTAGAGCGGCCTCCACGGAACCCATACTGGCGATCAAATAGAAGGTTGTGAAGTGATAGATGTTTAAAAATCTTCCTGTTGAGGATAGATTAAAAAACTTTAGATAGTCAGGAAATTAAAGCAATAGGACGGTAGTTTGAGGGATTAGAACGGTCACCCTTTTTAGGTACAGGTTGAATGTAGGCAAACTTCCAGCAAGAAGGAAAGGTAGATGTTGACAGGCAGAGCTGAAAGAGTTTGACTAGGCAAGGTGCAAGCACGGAGGCACAGTTTCGAAGAACAATAGGAGGGAGCCCATCAAGTCCATAAGCCTTCCAAGGGTTTAGGCCAGCGAGGGCATGGAAAACATCATTGCGAAGAATTTTAATAGGTGGCATGAAATAGTCAGAGGGTGGAGGAGAGGGAGGAACAAGCCCAGAATCGTCCAAGGTAGAGTTTTTAGCAAAGGTTTGAGAGAAGATTTCAGCTTTAGAAATATATGTGATAGCAATGGTGCCATCTGGTTGGAATAAAGGAGGGAAAGAAGAAGAAGCAAAGTTATTGGAGATATTTTTGGCTAGATGCCAAAAGTCACGAGAGGAGTTAGATCTTGAAAGGTTTTGACACTTTATGTTAATGAAGGAGTTTTTGGCTAGTTGGAGAACAGACTTGGCATGGTTCCGGGCAGAAATATAAAGTGGATGAGATTCTGGTGATGGAAGGCTTAAGTACCTTTTGTGGGCCACCTCTCTATCATGTATAGCACGAGAACAAGCTGTGTTAAACCAAGGTTTAGAAGGTTTAGGACGAGAAAAAGAGTGAAGAATGTACGCCTCCATGCCAGACACTATCATCTCTGTTATGCGCTCAGCATACAAAGACGGGTCTCTGACACGGAAGCAGTAGTCATTCCAAGGAAAATCAGCAAAATACCTTCTCAGGTCCCCCCAACTAGCAGAGGCAATACTCCAGAGGCACCTCTGCTTAGGGGGATCCTGAGGAGGGATTGGAGCGATAGGACAAGATACAGATATGAGATTGTGATCGGAGGAGCCCAACGGATAAGAAAGGGTGACAGCATAAGCAGAAGGATTAGAGGTCAGGAAAAGGTAAAAGATGTTAGGCATATCTTCCAAGACGGTCAGGAATACGAGTAGGGTGTTGCACCAATTGCTCTAGGTCGTGGAGGATAGCAAAGTTGAAGGCTAGTTCACCAGGATGGTCAGTGAAGGGAGAGGAAAGCCAAGGCTGGTGGTGAACATTGAAGTCTCCAAGAATGGAGATCTCTGCAAAAGGGAAGAGGTTCAGAATGTGCTCCACTTTGGAAGTTAAATAGTCAAAGAATTTCTTATAGTCAGAGGAGTTAGGTGAGAGGTATACAGCACAGATAAATTTAGTTTGCGAGTGACTCTGTAGTCGTAGCCAGATGGTGGAAAACTCGGAAGATTCAAGAGCGTGGGCACGAAAGCAGGTTAAGTCATTGCGCACATAAACGCAGCATCCAGCTTTGGATCGAAAATGAGGATAGAGAAAGTAGGAGGGAACAGAAAAGGGGCTACTGTCAGTTGCCTCAGACACCTGAATTTCAGTGAGGAAAAGAAGATGAGGTTTAGAAGAGGAGAGGTTGTGTTCTACAGATTGAAAATTAGATCTTAGATCGCGAATGTTGCAGAAGTTAATGAAGAAAAAGTTGAGGGGGGTGTCAAGACACTTAGGGTCGTCGACAGAAAGGCAGTCCGACCTGGGGACATTTATGGTCCCCTCCCCAGAGGCTGGTGTAGGAGTCGCCATGATGATTTTAAAATTTTTGAGTGAAGGGTGTGTGTGTTATTAGGTGTTTGTAGTTTTGTGTGGAGGAAGAGAGTTGTCTTTAGAGGGCAGGCTGTGACTGCCCCCTTGTGTTGTGAGACACAAAGGGAAAGGTTCAGTGAGGTCACAGTTGGGTTTAATGATAAGTTCACAGCACCCACTGAACAGTGCTTTAGACCTCACTGGGAGTAATTATCGTTTCGGCAGGTGTCTACTGCCTCCTCCTGCTGTCATGTCAAGGACAATCATCTTTGTTATACACAAACCACAGGTACATGGATCCTAGTCATAATGGCAGTATTCCACAGATCAGAGAATAGTCATTCCATTTAGCAAATAACAACCTCAGTCGGTTGGTTAAAAGGCAACACTGAAACAACAGGACGGACTGAATAAAAAATAAGAATATGATCAAAGAGACCTAATGGAACATATTTTTTTCGAATAAGTTGGGGGCTTAGGCATACTGAAAATAAAGAAGGAAGTTTATTAAAATAAAAAAAAAGAATAAGTGTTAGAAGTTTAAAACGTTAGGGATGACCTGTCTTGGAAAAGCGAGGCACTCCCCACCCCCCACACACACTATATCACCATATCTACGATAAAAGACAGGGCAACACACACACACACACACACACACACACACACACACACACACACACACACACACACACACACACACACACACACACACACACACACACACACACACACACACACACACACACACACACACACACACACACACACACACACACACACACACACACACACACACACACACACACACACACACACACACACACACACACACACACACACACACTGCATCACCATCTGTACAATGAAAGACACACACACACACACACACACACACACACACACACACACACACACACACACACACACACACACACACACACTGCATCACCATCTATACAATGAAAGACACACACACACACACACACACACACACACACACACACACACACACACACACACACACACACACACTGCATCACCATCTGTACAATGAAAGACACACACACACACACACACACACACACACACACACACATTGTATGTTCTCGTGCTATACATGATAGGGAAGTGGCCCACAAAAGGTACTTGAGCCTTCCATCACCTAAATCTCATGTGCTTTATATTTCTGCTCGGAATCATACCAAGTTTGTTCTTCAACTAACCAAATATTCCTTCCTTAATAGAAAGTGTCAGAATCTTTGAAGATCTGACACCCCCCCTCAAAGATTTCTGACACCTAACCAAAAACATCTCCATTAACTTTGCTCCATCATCTTTTCCTCCTATATTTCAACCAGACGGCACCACTGGCAACTCGTCTATTTCTAAAGTTAAACTCTTCGCTCATACCTTTGCTAAAAATTCTACCTTGGATGATTCATGTCTTGTTTTTTCCTCTCCTTCACTCTCCGACTATTTCACGATAGCCATTAAGATCCTTCGCAGTGATGTTTTTTTTTCATGCCCTCGCTGGCCTTAACTCTCGGAAGGTTTATAGACGTGATGGGGTCCTTCCTATTGTTCTCCGAAACTGTACCTCCGTGCTTGCACCTTTCCTAGTCAAACTATTTCAACTCTGTCTGTCAACATCAACTTTTCCTTTTTGCTGGAAGTTTACCTATATTCAGCCTGTTCCTAAAAAGGGTGACAGTTCAATCCCTCAAACTACCGTCCTAATGCTTTAATTTCCTGCCTCTCTAAAGTTTTTAAATCTATCCTCAACAGGAAGATTCTTAAACATCTATCACTTCCCAACGTTCTATCTGATCGTCAGTATGGGTTCCGTGGAGGCCGTTCTACTGGTGATCTGGCTTTCCTTACTGAGACTTGGTTATCCTCTTTTAGGGATTTTGATGAAACTTTTACTGTTGCATTAGGCATATCAAAACCTTTTGATAGAGTGTGGCACAAAGCCTTGATTTCCAAACTACCCTTCTAAGGCTTCTATCTTTCTCTCTGTAATTTCATCTCAAGTTTCCTTTCCGACCGTTCTATTGTTGCTGTTGCAGACGGTCATTGTTCTTTTCAATCTATTAACAGTGGTGTTCCTTAGGGTACTGTCTTGTCACCCATTCTCTTCCTATTATTCATCAATGATCCCCTAAACCAAACTTCTTGTCCTATCCACTCCTTCGCTCATGATACCACCCTGCACTTTTCCACGTCTTTTCGTAGACGTCCAGCCCTTCAGGAAGTAAACAGTTCACACAGGGAAGCCACAGAACGCCTGACTTCTGTGATCTCTCTAATTTCTGATTGGGGCAGAGCATACTTAGTATTGTTCAATGCCTCAAAAACTCAATTCCTCCAACTATCAACTCGACACAACCTTGCAGATAACTATCCCTTCTTCAATGACACTCAATTGTCCCCCTCTTGTACACTGAACATTCTTGGTCTGTCCTTTACTTACAACCTAAACTGGAAACTTCACATTTCATCTCTAGCTAAAACAGTTTCTTTGAAGTTAAGTGTTCTGAGTAGTCTCAGCTAATTTTTCTCACCCCCCCATCTGGTAACTCTGTACAGGGCCCTTATCTGTCTATGTAGGGAGTTTGCTTCACATGTATGGTGGGTTCACTCACACCGCTATTTTAGACAGGGTGGAATCATAAGCATTTCGTCTTACCAATTCCTCTCATCTAACTAACTGTCTTCAGCCTCTTTCTCATCACCGCAATGTTGCATCTCTTGCTATCTTCTACCCGTCTACCGCTATTGTCCCGCTAACTGCTCTTCTGATTTCGCTAACTGCATGCCTTCTCTCCTTACACGGCCTCACTGCACAAAACTTTCTTCTTTCTTTCTCTCATCCCTATTCTGTCAACCTCTCTAATGCAAGAGTTAACCAGTATTTTCAATCATTCATTCCTTCCTCTGGTAAACTCTGGAACTCCCTGCCTGCTTCAGCATTTCCTACTTTCTATGACTTGAACTCTTTCAAGGGGGAAGTTTCAAGACACTTATCCTTCAAATTTCGATGATTCTCTTGATATCTCTTTTGGGACTGGCACCTCAGTGGGATATATATATATATATATATATATATATATATATATATATATATATATATATATATATATATATATATATATATATATATATATATATATATATATATATATATATATATATATATATATATATATATATATATATATATATATATATATATATATATATATATATATATATATATATATATATATATATATATATATATATATATATATATATATATATATATATATATATATATATATATATATATATATATATATATATATATATATATATATATATATATATATATATATATATATATATATATATATATATATATATATATATATATATATATATATATATATATATATATATATATATATATATATATATATATATATATATATATATATATATAAAGTAATTGTTGAGACTGATACAGATGCCTTCCCCCACGAAAAATGCGCCCTCGCATTTAGATATAACAATAAGGCAGTAGGATGGGAGCAATTAACAGATGATACATGACATCAGAGAGAGAGTAAGGAACGAGAACCTTAATAATAACATACAAACATAATAAGATAATATAATACATATACAGCACATATAAGTAAAGAGAAATATACACATACATACATGATATTGAAACTGGATGATTAAACCTTGGAATGGAAACGAAGTTTCAGTCTGCAAGTAGAAGGTGTGTGTGTGTGGTTATGCTGAGTCGCTTGAAGGATATGTTAAATCAGAACTTAATGATACCTGATGTGCACACTCATCATCAAATCCCTTGTTTATACGCTTCAAATGATTGACATGGACGATCTGTTTCCCTAAGGTTTTGAGACTTAGAATTTTTACTTTGTGACCATGGAGAGATTCGATTACACAGTGTGGCCCAAAGGACAATGGATCTAATTTAGAGTTACGATCGTGAACTATGGCGAAGACTACATCGCCGACTTCAATAGAAGAATCTGTCGCTCTACGATTTTGTTTCCGCAGCACATCGGCTTGCGATGCAGTGGGGCGATCGTGAATGAGCTTATGAGTGAACTGGAAATCGCGGAGAAGATATTTGACGTAGTCATCCATGTTGTAGACAAGACGCGGCGCGTTGTGGAGAAATTCATATGGAAGACGTTTGTCAATACCAAACAGCACGAAATGTGGAGACTCGTTGATGGTGGAATGAATTGCTGAGTTGATAGAGCAGGCTATGTGAGGAAGCCATTCGTCCCAGAGTGCTTTGCTTCTGTTATGTAACGCAGAACGTCAAGGATACGTTTATTACAACGCTCTACTTTGCCGTTTGAAGTGGGTGACTGAGGAACAATGTTATATTTCTTGATATGAAATTCTTTGCAGATCTCCTGTAAGACAGAGTTATTGAATTCAGCGCCATTGTCAGATAAGATGACACGAGGAGAGGAATAAGGACAAATTATGTTGTCGATGATCGTTCGACCAACAGAAGTACCAGTTTTGTCCTTGAGAGCAACGAGAATGGTGAAACGAGTGAAACTATCCATACAAACTAGAAGATAATGGTAACCGTTCTCTGTAAGTGTAAGTTAGAGCAGATCAACAGAGACTGAATCCCAAGGAGCGGAAGCAATGGGGTATAAAAGTGATGGACTCCAGTTTGCGAGTGAGATACAATGTGAAACACACTGAGGACAAAGCGCACAGTGTTGAAAGATATTCAATAAATTTAATTATGGATACATATATTTACCCATAAATTATATACACCTAATGACTTTATTTTGAGCTACTGCTAATTCATTTAGGAAAGATGGCCATGTGCATCTCCATATACCGACGCAATGAATCAGGTGAGGGTGGCATAGTGTATAATATATGCTTAACAAGGATTCTATAGTCTTTTCAGAGCAAGAAGTCCGTTCAAGGTGGGGCTAGTATGGTAGTTTACCTATAGCCATTCTGCAAAATCAACCTTCGTACATGGGCCTCTCTCATTTGTTTCCCATCCGTGTGGTATTTGAAAGTGATATTTTATGTATTCTGTATATAGTAATGGAAGCTACATAGTACAATGAGTGTCGATGTTCAGGATTATAACTACGATTTGTATAAATTCTATGACGTGGCAAATATTTTTTCTCATGTTGCCACGTTGTCCTGGTAGTGGTGGTGGTGGTGGTGGGGTATCATTAAAAGGGATTAGCATTCCCTTGTAGGTGTGTGTGTGTGTGTGTGTGTGTGTGTGTGTGTGTGTGTGTGTGTGTGTGTGTGTGTTGAAGGAGGAGGAGTGGGAAAGGGATTTTGAAGAAGTGATGGAATAAAATGATAGATGTGTTGAGGGAGACTGCTCACTTCCTTTCTGGCCACCACCCATGATGGAAGCTACAGCTCCGACTCGCTCGCGTTCCAGGGTCCTGCATAGTAGAGAAATGGAAATGCTTTACTACGTCAACAAGTATTTAACTGAAGAGAAAGCTTGTAATGGATTCCTTATCTTTCTGCATGGACTGCGAAAAACACCAACGTTTCCGAGAAAACTGTTCAAAGAATCTGCTCGAAACGAGGCCGGACATCACCAGAAAGGACTGTCTTTCTGTTACCAAAGAAGAGGAGATATTCTGCACCTGTCACCACTCTAGACGACTTTGATAAATGTGTTGTAAGAAAAACAGTCTTGGCATTTTATGAGAGCCATGAAGTCCCGACTCTGCTAAAAATTCAAGAATTGAAGGAAAAAATATCCCTCAGTGGCTGTAAAACCTCCCTTCACAAGATTCTGCAGATTCTGAGATTGGCTTCAAATATGCCAAGACTGATGGCCGCAAATTCCTGATGGAGAGGAGTAATGTTGCGGCAGCTCGCACTATGTTTTTGCAAGACATAAAAAAGTCAAGCAGGCCTCCCAAAACATCGTATATCTGGATGAAACTTATATATATATATATATAGGTGGTGTGAAAAAAAAAAAAGTTGAAAAATGACAATGAATAAATACTACATAAATATAATATAAAAGATAAATATATAACAGAGAGAGAGAGAGAGAGAGAGAGAGAGAGAGAGAGAGAGAGAGAGAGAGAGAGAGAGAGAGAGAGAGAGAGAGAGAGAGAGGTGAAGAAAGGGGAACAGACTGCTAATCAGATAATTGGCGGACGAACTGGCAGAGTCGCACTCATGGGAATTACAGAATCTGCCACACCTTGAACGGACTTCATGCTCTGAACGAATCTTGTAATGAATGCCACATTTTTTTTTTTTTTTTATCATTTCAAACTTATTTCGTTTATGTGATTCTATTAATTCAAGTTCTCATCGAAATAAATAAGTGTTATACCGTTATATGGTGGGTGTAGTGGGTGATCTGTCGAGATGATCAGGATAATGAGCCCCACGTCGACAAAACTGGTACATTTGGTCGAAACCTGGAAACAAAGCATGCTTCTTGATTCAAATAAACTCAAATAAACAAATAAAGTCTTACTTGCATCTCTCCGGTACGAATGAGGGAAAGAATGGGCCCTTCTTTTGATGAAGGTCGAATCCGCTCTCCTACACACTCTCCATCCAAGAATGTGAGTACTCTGATAATGTCATGTGTGATAATCATACAACTGTTAAGCTATACAATTAATACGTACTTAATTAATACGTCCTTAAGGAACAGTGATACAATTAATACGTATTTAAATGCACATAGATAAGTATTCTATGGGTAATAGTCATAGTACCTTACCATCACTGTACAAACATATCATATACTTCCGTGTTATGGGTCTGGGTGTCCTGAAGAACTAAGAATCAAATAACGTGAAATACTCTACTTCAGGTGCTTCCAGCACGGGTATTCTGCACCTACGTACCTCGCTGCGTCATCCACTCCACTTTTCCATGTTAACTGGTCACCTCAGCTGGCGACCCGAATAAATTTAAGGGCCTCGTTCTCACTTAATTCATAGGTCAGCATGTTTTCAGCGTAAACATCGAGCCTGTACCACTCTCTCTCTCTCTCTCTCTCTCTCTCTCTCTCTCTCTCTCTCTTGTGGCGATAGCAGTAAGGAACACGTTGTATTTCTTAATTTTCTTATAATATATAATGGAGGCATAAAATTTTTAATATATCTATTTTTAAAACGTATGTACTTGGTTTTGGCAACATGAAGATTTGTTGGACTTTATTCATTGGTTTACTTATTCTAGTTCGCGTTTTAAATTTTGATGTAAAGAATCTGTATATTTATCAGCTAGTAGGATATTAGTATCACCAGCATAAATAGTAAATTTGAATTTTGAACTTAAATGTTTTATGTCATTAATACACACAAGAAAGAGTACCTAAGGCCCTAATATAGATCCCTGAGGCATACCCTTTGATGCAGCTTTAGAAATAAAGTAGAATTACAGTAAACACTCTGTGACCTGTTACTAATATAGCTCTTAAATAGTAAATAAACAAAACCCCTAATCCCATATGAATAATACCCCTAATCCCATATGAAATGGTTGTCTAAACTCTAAGGAATCGAAAGTTTTGATAAGTCTATAACTATCCCTGCTACATAAAATTTGCCTTCCAGATTGTGATACATATCAGTGACGAACTGTAGAATTGCTAACTCTAGAGTTGTTTTATCGGAATACATGTTGACAGTCATACAGGAAGTGGTTTTCCTCTAAGTAGTTTAGAGAGTAAAATAAATTACTTAAGAAAATAGTGTAGGCTAGAAAATTTTTGAGGGCAAATTGCTATGGGGTGGATTTTTGTGAAAATTTGGTGTTAAAGATTATTTAGTTTGATATTTAGTTTAATGTTAAAGATTATTTAGTTTTAATATTTAGTTTAAGATATTTAGGTTATGTTTAGCTTGTCCAACTTAGTATACCAAGAAAAACTCGTCAAAACCTGAAATTTACCAATTACTTTGCTTGTAATTATTTATTCTAAACAAAATTGGCTGCACAAGTATCTACCTTACATGTCTTTTTTTTCATCATATACATTAAAAAATAAATAAATAAATAAATAAACATTGTGAAAGCAGCCTTACCTCCAAACTCCCCATTGTAGGATCCTGAGGAAAGCATCACTCGTGTGGTGATCAAGGGATTGATCAAGGGAAGTCTGTATAATCTAGCGTTATCTTATAACATAACTCTGTGATACTGCAAACAGTGATCGGAACATGTTTATTTGAAAGATCATATTGATACGGCTTCGCTTACGAAAACCAAGTAAACATCAGTCGTTTGGCAGCGCTGTCACACGGAGCAAGTCGTCAAGACAGATTGGAGTCGGGTCCGTGATGGCGCCGCGCCGCCGCCAGCCTGCCACAGCTACAGCCAGTCTCGAGCGAGTAGTGCGAAGGAGAGGATAGCGCCACCTCCATGGTGTGTTCTGCAGTTCATTTATCAAAATCGCGAAAAATAGTCAGCTGTGGAAGATAGTAGTTTGAACCTTCATGGCATTCTGCCGTGTGTGCAAGAAATAGCATGAGTGGCAAGTGATAGCTGTTGAGTCCAGTAAGCAAAATTGGCGGGCAGAATCAGCGTCGTCGTCTGCATGTTTACATAGCAGCGAGCGGTCGTGCCAAGTGTGTCTCAAGAATATTTTCGTGTGATACCCTGATACCCACCTATTGGTGCATTTCTCGGGTGAAAGAGGAAGTGAGGCTGTTTCAAGATGGGCAACATACACACCGTGGGGCCTAATGAGGCGTTGGTGGTGTCTGGTAAGTGTGTATGTTTGTGTGTGTGTGAAGCTTTAACAGTGAGGACATGGTAGATTTTGATGTCTGCGAGGAGTAAATATCACACTTTGGCTGATTAAAGCCATGTATATGGAAACATCACTGCTGTCGAGACATATGTGATATATCAACCTCGGAGGGGCATGTGATGGCGTAAGCAATCCAACAGATGCTGCAGCTACTAACACGACAGTAAACTCATTCACTCTTAGATACCACACTATTTTTAAACCCACTGCCGCCACCACACCCTATTCAACTTGGGTTTTCTTCGGGCCAAGCCTCTACCTAGCTACCTTGTATAAATTCCCAAGATATGTTAACGATATCTTGTTCTTACTGTATGTTATAATCTTATGTTCACGATATCTTGTTCTTGCTGCATGTTATAATCTTATGTATGCATGTATTTTGTATTCGTACGCCAATCCATCGCTACCTTTTCATTACCCAGACATCTAACGTATATTTGTCCTACGTTCACGCCTCCACCCTCCTCCCCGACCACGAACCACAACCTCGCTAAGATAATGCCACCGGTCCAGACTCCTTAACCTTTACTTTCTAATTTTCCAAAAAGATGCCGACTCTCTCTCTCTCTCTCTCTCTCTCTCTCTCTCTCTCTCTCTCTCTCTCTCTCTCTCTCTCTCATACATGAAATAATTTAGCGGTTCTCATTGGATATCATTGCTCTCAACATTGCTGCACATTGTTACGTGTCACTTTCTGAGAAACAAAGCTGCAGATGCTTAATTGTGTTGTTATTCGTATTTACTACTGCATTATCAACATCCACTAGGTTATGATTTAACAAACTGAATATATTAAGACTGGGTATGGTATTACGTAAGCATAATTACTCTAATAGCACTAGTGTTGTCTCGCAGCAGTAGTGGCAATTTCATAATAAAAATGGTTCGCACGTACGGGTAGGCCACGTACAATTCTCAAGTAAGCGAAACATCTTTCACCAACCGTCATTACAATGCATTGTATTGTATGAATGCATGTGATCTAAGACATTGGCCTTTTATCACGTCTGCTTAGTGTATGAATGGGTGGGTATCATATGATATTAACAGTATGTGTGTGTGTGTGTGTGTGTGTGTGTGTGTGTGTGTGTGTGTGTGTGTGTGTGTGTCAGTAAATAAATACTTTTAGAAGCAGCTTGTAGTAATCTTATGCCGTGTTTGTGCTGACTCGTCTTCACAAACTTTTATCCCTATTTAGTACTGAATTAATTTATAATTTAGGTAAATATTAGTGTTTTTCATATATTGTAGCCGTGCTTTCTTCTCATTTCGTTCCCAGTCCACTTGATCATTTTCCCACACACACACACACACACACTCTCTCTCTCTCTCTCTCTCTCTCTCTCTCTCTCTCTCTCTCTCTCTCTCTCTCTCTCTCTCTCTCTCTCTCTGTCACACAAAGTCGTTCAGTATAGATGAAGGTCATGTAGACATGTTATTTTTTTTTAATATAATAAATAATAAATACTTAAGCATTAGGCCTAGGGCATGTGGCGTGTGGTTCGATATCCGGTAACAGTGTGGTGTATTGTGGTGGAGAGGATAGCGTATGAGGATGGTTAGTTGAGGAGTGTAGGTGAAGAAGAGGAGTTGGAGGGGAGGGGACGTGAAGGGGCGTGATCGACCAGCAGGATGAATGATGTACGAGTATACGTACGGGGTAAAGAAAGAGGTGGGTGGAGGACTTGGAGTCTTTGCCAAAGTAAACTTTGGGATGAGTCTTTGCCAAAGTAAAGGCAGTCGACATGGGAGGGACTCAGGTGGTGGGGCAAGGGATATGACTCGGGTGGTTGTAGTGAAGGTCCTTGGAGGTTTACGTAATCGCTGTCAAGTTGAGTAACAAACTACACTTAATTCCACTGTGTTTAGAGTTTTCCTAAAATTTTAGTCCTCTTCCAATTGCTAAGAATCTTTCATTTGTCAAGCTCAGCAGATCAGATTAAGAACTTGATACTGGAAGAGGGTTAAGAGAGTGAAAGTGAGTATTGCAGCAGGTTACTTGACTATTGACAATGACCATACTACTACTTATTAAGACTAATTGTTTCTCTCTACTACTTAGTTTCATGACAAAATCATTCTCCTGTACTTGAGTGTGGAGATTAAAGCCGTATCAATTGGAGTGGTTGGGCGCCCAGTTTATCAGCACGTAAATTAGTTACAGGAGTTTACAAGTGTCATTCATCGAGTTCGACGGACATGTTTACTGAATCATCACGACTGCCAGCTTAACAATCCGTTTTCTGTGCGGCTGTCGTTATAAAGAGTCCAGCTGAATTCAAGCATTCCCTTTAAGTAAATGATATTATGTAAATTCCCTCCCCCCCCCCCCTCTCTCTCTCTCTCTCTCTCTCTCTCTCTCTCTCTCTCTCTCTCTCTCCTTCTTATCGTTGCCACGTACAGTTATGCATTGCTTTTTATCTTTTGATGTGTTTAACTTTCTTTTTCCAGTGTGTGTGTGTGTGTGTGTGTGTGTGTGTGTGTGTGTGTGTGTGTGTGTGTGTGTATGCCCGATTTATAGGAATGATTTGTGATTTTTTTTTTTTCGTGTGGAGCAGGTAATGTTAAAATGGTGTGTGTGTGTGTGTGTGTGTGTGTGTGTGTGTGTGTGTGTGTGTGTGTGTTTATCGTTGGGTGGGTGGACAGGTGGTAGTAGGTGGACGCATCATGGAGAAGAGACGAAGGGGGGGGAGTGTTGAATGGGGGAGGAACGCCACAGGTGGGCGTGGCTAAGCTAAAGCTGCCTTGCCTCATATGAATCCACCAGGTGTAAACTTCTATAGACTCATCTCCCGTGTGTGTATGTATGTGTGTGTGTGTGTGTGTGTGTGTGTGTGTGTGTGTGTGTGTGTGTACTATGCGTCAAGTGAAGAGGATGAAAGCTGGGGTTTGCTTGGGGCAGGAGCGTATGAGAGAGAGAGAGAGAGAGAGAGAGAGAGAGAGAGAGAGAGAGAGAGAGAGAGAGAGAGAGTTATTGCAGCTTGTTGGATTTTTCTGCTACATACTACTGTTACCATTACTATAAAACATAAACGTTGGTGTGGTTTTGGCGGTGATGTAGTAGTAGTAGCAATAATTGTTTTGTTGTTGCTGTTGTTGTTTAAATGGTGAGGGTGGTGGTGTTGATGCAGCCTTAAGAGAGATAGGAATATTTGTGAGTATGTGAGGCTAGGACAGGCGTGAGGGAGTTTCGTGAGGTTTGCGGTGACCTTGGGTTTGCCCACTCCTCTCCCTGCGCACCCAACACATCCACCACCACATGCCCTAGCCACCACTACCGTCTCCCTTCCCATTCTGGTTTCTCCACTGTTTCATACCCCGGAGCCGCTCCCCACCCCATACCTTTCCTCCCTTCTCTTGCTGTTCCTTTCTCTCCATTAGGGTTTCTACTCATTTGCCATTACGTGTTTCTCTTCATTCTGAGGTTATTTCTAATTCTGGCTGGGTTTTATCACGAGTGTTTATCTCCGGGAAACCCAATTACAGTCAGTCTGCCCTTACAGCAGTAGGAAAAAAAGTATATCTAGTTGATGTTTGTCTTATATTGTAGCTCGTTTGGCTGGATAATAGGTTAATTTCTTTCGCTTTTTCAAGACGAATAGAAAAAGGTAAAATTTTCGTACCGATTAAAACTTCCACATCAATACAATAATAGGATGTGTTTAGCAAACATTTTCATCTGCTTTACTCGTTAATTTATGGAATTAGCTATTTGGTAATTTTCTTCGTATTAAAGGCAGTTTGTTTGCGAAGGCGATGCATTGTGATTCTGGGTGTTGTTTAGGGAATCCTTGTTTTCTCAGAACAATTTACTACAACTGGTCTTGACAGGGTGGTAGAGTGAAGCCAGAAGCAAAATTTCTTCGATATTGGGGTCAACCAATTTCTGCATGTCCTATATTTCAGTCCTGTGCCGTGACCAGGGATGGAACCAATGAATCTGTTCTTGAGAAACATGATCAGAGACTTGCATTGCTGGAAATCGTCGTCGTCGGCGTTATTCCTATTAATTATTATTATTATTATTATTATTATTAATTATTATTGTTGTTATTATTTACTACGACTGCTAGGTACTAGATAACCACTGCTGCTACTATCTGTTGTTGCTGCTGCTGGTTATTTTATTATTAATACAGTTATTACCGTTATTTAAGTACAAGCTTGCAGCTCACGTTGAAATTAAAGCTGAAGGGACGACTTTACCATACTGCCGTGCCTATGACGTCACAGGTCAATGTTTACACGGGGAGTGCGACGCTGCCACGCTCCCACCCACACCACGCCACACTACGCCATCCTTCCGCCCTCGCCCCTTCCCCGGCGCGTGCATGTGCCGGTTGCCATTCTGTAAACCGTTGAGAGCGACGGGGTAACGCCGAGGCGGGCTAGGAAGGGAAGAGTAGCTGATATAGTGAAAACATTTTTGTATGAGTTGGAATGTGAGGCAGGACCCATGATTGGTACTCCCTAGTCATGACGTCACGGAGGGCGGGGCACAGACTGGCGCCACATCTATCCCACTCCCTCTCCTTCACCCCTCCTTGCCGTCCTCAATACTCCCTCTGCTTCTCTTCTCGCGCTGCTGTAGTATCACTTCTTCCCCCCCCCCCCTTCACTACTTGTTACTAGAGAGAGCACAGTGCTTTCCCACATGAATCTCTCTCTCTCTCTCTCTCTCTCTCTCTCTCTCTCTCTCTCTCTCTCTCTCTCTCTCTCAGGACCGCGTGGCTATCCTGATAGACATACTACCAGTTTATCTGTATACACGTGTGCTCCTCATGTCTTTGTCTGTATCTATGCATGTATGTAAATACCACCTATGTCATGCCACTATATTTAACGTGTCGGTGATAATTGTGTCAGTCGTCTTATTAGCAGCAATGGTAGTGGTGGTGGCGGCGATAGGGGTGGATAGGATGGTGGTGATGATGGCAGCAGCAGCAGTAGTAGTAGTAGTAGTAGTAGTAGTAGTAGTTGCTGTTGTTGTTGTTGTTGTTGTTGTTGTTATCTTGGGAAGGTACTGCACGGATAGTTACATTATTATTTTTACTATTATTGTTATTAACGATGATGGTGATGAGTGTGGTGGTGATTATGATGGTGGTAGTAGTAACAGCATGGTCCTCCCTCTTTGCTGAGTATTGATTTTTACTACACTGCCGTAACCAACCCTCAGCCACGCCCACCACACACACACACACACACACACACACACACACACACACGTCTCCAGTGGCAAACGCGTCTCACAACTCGTGAATTTTCAGTTCTTTTCGTAATGCTTCTAAGTTTTTGGAACGTCCCTCACTTTACATGCGAGAGAGAGAGAGAGAGAGAGAGAGAGAGAGAGAGAGAGAGAGAGAGAGAGAGAGAGAGAGACTGTGCTATATAATTTCCGTGGTGTGTTGATAAAAAGAAGACTATGAATAACTAATAATTAAAATGAATAAATGAATGAATGGAATTCTCTCTCTCTCTCTCTCTCTCTCTCTCTCTCTCTCTCTCTCTCTCTCTCTCTCTCTCTCTCTCTCTCGTCAACATCCGTACGGTATTTTCTTTTCAGTGGGTTGTGTGTGTGTGTGTGTGTGTGTGTGTGTGTGTGTGTGTGTACTTTGAAGATGAGTTAAAATTACCTCAAGTGCCATCTCGGTTCTCTCTCTCTCTCTCTCTCTCTCTCTCTCTCTCTCTCTCTCTCTCTCTCTCTCTCTCTCTCTCTCTCTCTCTCTCTCTCTCTCTCTCTGATTTGAAGTGATATACCTAATATCAAAACACTACTACTACTACTACTACTATTGCTGCTGCTGCTGCTGCTGCTACTGCTGCTTGCTGCTGCTGCTGCTGCTGCTGCTACCACTACTAATGATAACGATGATAGGTGCTCCATTATACTGGTGGTCTTTGCCTCGTCTGGCCCGCTGTTAATCAATACATTAGCTACATTAGGGCTGTCCGCTCAGTGTCTTTACAGGAATGGGTCACAATTTGCCGAGAAAAGCGACGCCATTGAACGTGGAATGGTCGATCATATGTTGTGTCTGTCTTCATTTTATTGTCACCAGTTATGATCGTGAATTAAGAAATAAAACCTAACCTACCCTAAACCTAACCAAAGCTAACGTAACCTAGCCTAACCAAACTTAACCTAGCTCTCAGTAGAAAACACTAATGTTATTTCAGTATTATAAAACAAAAAGAAAGAAAACTAGATAGATTACTGCCACCTGCAATGTACTGTACGTTCTCTCAGTGGAGATCCCATTGAGACACGTCTTCCTGTTGTTCTCCATCCTTCTGTATGAGTCCCAAGGGATGGAGGGATGCAGGCCCCCCCAACCCGTCCCCCAGGTGGTCCAGAGATGAATGAATTTTGACAGTTGTACAAAATCAGTCTCTTGGATTTTGTTGTTGTTGTTGTTGTTGTTGTTGTTCGTCTTCTTCTTCTTCTTCTCCTTCTCCTTCTCCTTCTCCTCCTCCTCCTCCTCCTCCTCCTCCTCCTCCTCCTCCTCCTCCTCCTCCTCCTCCTCCTCCTCCTCTCCTGCACCATATTGTCATTATCATCATCATCATCATCATCATCATCACCATCATCATCAGTTAAAGTAAAGCCAAAGGAATGCATTACATTTACTGGATGAAAATAAACTCCCCTTAAAGTAAAGGAACGCATACACCATATGGTAGATGAAAATAGCTAATACCATGCTAAAAAAAAATAAAATTAAAAATTAAAAGAGCGTTGAAAGTACTGACTGAAAATGTAGGCAAGCGATTTTCTCTATGCCCTAAGGGAATGCAAAAGTTAAAGGTAGGTATGCAGACGGGAGTGAATGTGTAGCTTAGCGGCAGTACTGAAGTGGGAGGCAGCGGAGGAAGGTCGCTTGTCTGGCTTCTGGCATGAGGGGAGAGAGTGCGGGAAAGACGAGACGGAGAGAGAGAGAGAGAGAGAGAGAGAGCGGTGTTCATTCAGGTTAGCTCCAGAGAGAGAGGGAGAGAGTCTGACAATGTAGGGTTTCACAGGAGTGCCTCGAGGGGTCGCGTCTCGTTCTCACACATGTGTTGCCTTGAGTACGTTATGTCAGGTCAGGGTGTGATGTGATTGCCGCGCGAAAAAAAAAAAAAAAATAAGAATAGCAACTTTATCATCGACTTTTAACAGGAATCCACCAAAAACTTTCCCAGACGCACTCAGTTTCGTCCCTGATGCACCTAAACGCACCGAAACCTCTCTGGCATGTAATCAAAGCCTTCCCAAATACGGTTCAGAAACTATTAGCATTCATCCTAGGACTGCCATGTTTAGACTTGACGGCATCTTGCAGCTTCCTTTATTTCCTTTGGTTATTATGTTCCTATACTAAGTTCAGACTATGTGTATGAATAAGAAACACAATTCAAATTCATCCAAAACACATCCAAACCCTCCCAAGCTTACTCGAAACCCTCCCGGTACATCCAAACAAATACGAAAATCTTACAGAAATTGCTTGGCGTGATTGAATGAAAACATGAGAGAACTAGAGGAAAAAATAAATGTAGTGAGGTAGATGGGGGATATCCAGCAAGTCTGAAGTGTTAAGGACGCTGTTTTGTCAGAGTGGGAGTGAGTGGGTGGAGTTCGTGGAAAGAACTTGTAAGGGAGAATGAGCTGCAGGAAAAGAAAATATACGGATAGTCTGGCAGGGAGGTAATGGGAACGCAGTTTTAAGTGGGTCAGTTAGTGAAGTCAGGGGGAATTAACGCCTGATGGGAAACTGTACAAAAAAAAAAAAAAATGGAGTGAGATTTGGAAGCCGTATGGTATAGTATAGTATGATACGGGAAGGTATATTTACTATCAGAAAAAATAAAACGATAACCTGGTATAATAAAGTACATGAATAGAACCGAAAAGCTGGGGAACTATTTTGACAGCATAGAAAAATGTTTATCTTCAAGTTAAAAAAAAAAAGTTGCATTTTCATCACTGAGTCTTATATCAGGTTAGAGTTTTCCCAATAGTACGTAAAGGAAAGGTGCTTGACAGTGGATGAAGTTTGTGGAGTAAGCGTGTAAGACTGTATTGCAGATTAGTGTCAAAATATTTAAAAACTCTAGACATGTGGTTATGACAGGTAAAGGAAACCTGTTTGAGGCTGGCAAGTGACCGAGTGTAGTTCTTGGAATAAGCGTCTAGGAATGTAGGAAAAGATTGCTGGCTTGTGTTGTAATATATTCAAGCCGTATTCTCATGTGACTGTGATTTAGTCGTGTTGGGTATAAACGCATTGATACAATAAGAAAAAGAAAATAGGAAAAAAAGTGTAGTGACGGAAGTGTGAGGTTTTGGAACTCGTAAAGATGTTTAGTGAATGTATTGATGTCACGGCAAACTAGAATGTACGTAGCGATATCATAAGACAAGAGTAAATGTAAATAAATAAATAAATAATAATAATAATAAATAAATAAATAAATAATAATAATAATAATAATAATAATAATAATAATAATAATAATAATAATAATAATAATAATAAAATAGTCTACTGTACAGGGTGACGGAAGCGGGATGTTTTGGTATTCGTATAGACGGTCTGGGCGTTAGTCAGTCAGGTGCGTGGAAAGTTGCCTGACGTAGGATGTGAGTCAGCTTCATGGAAGGAGAGTGCGCGGCGGCCTGACTAGCCCCTAAAGAACCGGGGACGTCGATCGACGTTTTGGGCTCAAAGGACCGGGGACGTCGATCGACGTCTCTTTGTAAATAACGCCAAATTATGCGTTTTTCCGCCCGATTTTCTAGCCAAGTGTATGGCAACACTGATTAAGACTAGGATGGGAAGGGTTGTCAGTTCCCCGCTAGCCTTCGTCATGGCTGGTCATCATGGAAGTGATTCCGCCTCGTCCGATTTGGTGCACTCGCCCCCGCGCGTATTTACTTCCACTCCATCCATCCACTCTAGGCCCTCCACGTCAGCTAGGAGGCCTCTAAGTATAAGTGGCATTGAACAGGAGTTAGAAATCACTGTCTCCACGATTATTGAGAGTGAGGACAGTGATGTGCTGGGGTCTGATGATGCAGGAGACAGGGGCACCAGCACCACCACAGCCACCACCGATGATGAAGTGCTGTCACCGCCAAAACCAGAGCAACCAGCCCAGCAATCAGCCCAACCTGAACCTGTTGCAGGGCCTAGTACACCAGGCCCCAGTACAATTAGGGTAAAAAAGGTAAAAGTGCCTGGTGGAATTCACGCAGTTCCCTCCACAAGCAGAGGGGGGTTGGGAGAGGAGAGAGGGTTACTCTCGACATCGTTATCTCCAGTGGGCCGAGGGTTATCTCCCTTGGGAAGGGGGAGAGTCCTGCCACCACCACTCCTCGCCTCTCTGCCTCCACCATCTCTCGTCCCTCTCTGCTTACCTCTTCCTACCTCCTGCATTCTGCCAAGAAGAGAAGGAGGAGGAGGCTTGAGTTTTCTTCAAGCGATAGCAGTGAGGATGAGGAAGACGTCGACGATCCCACACCTTTGGCAACACCTCTACCTCCACCAACAAGGGGAGGGAGACAACGGCGTGGTGGGAGAGTGCGACGCACCAGAGGTCAGAGACGGGGGGGTGATAGGGGTCACTTTACCGCGCCTCGACAAACACGCCGCGATCCTTCGCCTCTCCACAGCTCTGATGACTCACCATCCTCACCATCTTCACCACAACAACATCAACCACAACAGGGTGTGGTTGATGCTATCTCGTGGAGGGAATGCGATGAGCACACACCTGCTGACTTTCCATTTCAAGATCAATCAGCAGGTGTACAGCCTGAACTGGGATGTACTGCCACTTCAAATATTCTTGATTTTTTCCTGGCATTTTTTGATGTGACAGTCATGACTCTCATAGTCAACGAGACGAACCTGTACAGGCAACATTTGCTCAACTGGGGACGGCCGGGTTCAGTGCGAGAGTATGCACACAAGGCCCCCTGGACTGATGTGACTGTCCCCGAAATGTATGTGTGGCTAGCATACACAATGCTAATGGCACATGTCAAAAAACATGATTTGAAGGACTACTGGAGCAGAAATGTGATTATCCAAACTCCCATCTTTGGGAAATATATGTCGAGAGACAGGTACAGGTTCATATACAAGTATTTGCACTTCACCACCTCCATGGGCCCTGTACCTAATGATCGCCTCTACAAGTTTCGTCATATAATGTCTCTGGTCCAGGAAAGATTTACCAAGTTCTTCAAACCATATCAGAAACTGGTTATCGACGAGTCGCTCGTCCTCTTCCGCGGGAGACAGAGTTTTATCCAGTACATCCCGTCTAAACGTCACCGTTTTGGCCTCAAATTCTTTGTGCTTTGCGACTGTAAGACGGGATACGTACTGGATTTTATAATCTACACCGGTACAGATGTGGATATTCGCTCTGGGGACCCACACGGATTTTCAGGAGCAGTAGTGAAGACCCTGATGGATAAACACTTCAAACAAAACCACATCTTGTACACGGACAACTATTACACATCACCAGCATTGACTCAGTATCTCCTGCAGGAAGAAACAGGCACCTCTGGTACCGTCAGGAAATTTCGAAAGCACTGGCCAGCATTCCCTGACACACAAGAGCGGGGAACAGTGAAAAAGAAGGAGTGTGGACCCATGTTGGCCCTGCAGTGGGTCGATAAGAGACCAGTCAACATCCTGACAACGGTGCACACAGGTGACCTGCAGGACTCAGGTAAAGTCGATCACCACACACAGGAGCCAGTGAAGAAACCTGACGCGGTGATCGACTATAACATCAACATGCGCCTCGTTGACAAGAGCGACATGATGGTAAGCGATATCGACTGCCTGAGAAAAACTCGCAAATGGTACCGTAAGGGATTCCTGCACATTCTTGACCTTGTGGTTCTGAACTGCCACATCCTTCACCAGCAGCTGACTCAGAACACCAGCCTCTCACTGCGTCTGCTCGAGAGGCAAATTATAAGTCAGCTGTTTGAGAAGTTTGGCACCATTCTGCCTAGGATAGGAGCGGTGAGGGACGTCAATGACAGGATGGCAGCAGCTGAGTACATGGCTGCACACAAGCTGGTCCTGAACCCTCTCAGACCTTCAGGCAGGGCAGGATTCAATAAGTGTCAGGTATGCATGTACACATCCGCAGGGACAAGAAACGTACCGAGACAAAGTACAGGTGTGCTGCCTGTAATGTCGCCTTGTGCCCTGTAAACTGCTTTGCTGAGTTCCATTCTCTTGAGAACTACTAGCAGGAGAGTGTTGGGACACTGTAAATATTGTGACTATAAATACCTACATGTAAACTAATAAGTGAAATAGACGCTATAGTACTAAATGAAAAATAAGAAAAACAGTAAGAAAAACAGTACAGTGCGTGAATGTCTGTAAATAGTATAAATAACTATAGTGTAAGTAATGTGACAGAGACACAGTAGTAATAAGTGTAAAAGAAAAATAAAGAAAAAGTATAAAACAGAAAATCCAAGAAAAAAACATGAAAACAAGAAAAAAACTAAAATAAGAAAAAAAATGTGCTGTAAATACTGTATTTTATAGTGTAAATACTCCCACACTCCACTGCAGGGCATAACCAGTCTGATATGGTCAGCTAGCCACACCACCAGGCACTCTTGCGAGCGGGGCGAGTGAAATACCGCAGTATATGGTGTCATAGATCCCGTTTTCTGCGTTACTAAGCCAGAGCCACCATCACTGATCGGACGCGCCCCCTCACTTTCACCGCAACACCACCTCAATCAACTCGTCATATCTCCGTAACCATGGCACCTAGAAACTTCTGGTTGGTACCATTCAAAAGAGGAGGAGTTGATTGTGGGGTAAGTATTGTTTTCTTTCACTCGTTTATTGTAGGTTAGGCGTACTGAGCATGCAAAGATAAGCTATTTTGCACGTTTTTCCCCATATCCCCCGCCCTAGCGGGACTGATATACTTACCCCGCGCGGTCCTTTAGGGGCTAGGAAGAAAATGGATGATCTCGCGCGTGGCTGAGAATGTAAAAGTTATGTAATCTAAATGAGTGCAGGATGGCGGGACGTGGGTGGGAGGGGGGGATCTAGGAAGAAAACTGTGGTGGTAGTGATTACAACAGAAAGGCGAATATTGATGTAATGCACAGCTCCTAGAAGTGATGTCATGGAATCTATGGTCGTGGAAAATTTTGTAGAATATAACACCACTACTTTGAGGCGGCTGCATGCGAGAAAGGAGGAACAGAATAGTTAAGTAGATAAATAGATAGGTGAACAAGTAAATACTGGTCTTTGTGTACATGTAAGGAAGGTAAAGCATTGCAAACTATATACTATTGTTTTATCTACACACACACACACACACACACACACACCATGATCCTGATAGTGAAAGACTGGAGAGGGTTTGGATTCGATCTATCGTATCTCCCTCCCGAAGCTCTTTCAGTTGCAGAGAGAGAGAGAGAGAGAGAGAGAGAGAGAGAGAGAGAGAGAGAGAGAGAGAGAGAGAGAGAGAGAGAGTGTTCGCTCTCCAAAAATATCCAGGGAGTATAGAAGTGGTGCGTGCATTCCTACGGTGCTTGGCAAAGGCGTGCGACGGGCTCCACGTGCTGTGTGTAATGAGTTTTTGTTGTGAGTTTGTTAGCTTATTCATTTGTTGCAGTGTTGTTTTCATTATCATCATCATCATCACCACCACCATCATTATCATAATATTCATTGCCGTCATTATTTCAGTATTATTATTTTTTAACAGTGAGATGAATTGTGTATGATATAGTAATACAAGCAACAACAACAACAATAACAATAATAATAATGACTACTACTACTACTACTACTACTACTACTACTACTACTACTACTACTACTACTACTACTAGCACACACCATCACCACCACTCCCGCTACCACCACCACCAAAATAACCCTAAGGCCACCGACCTTCACGCTCTTGTAAGGACACCTACCCTGCACGTACAATATGTATAGATAACTTTTAGAGTGTGCAAAAGGGACGAATAAATTGTACGGTTAACATATTTATTGCTGTGATGTGTGATAACTCATTGCTGTGGGTTAAACATGTGGAAAAAGCAATAAAAAGGCGCGAAATTTTTATAACGAAGTGGTATATGAATGTCTATTGCTTTTCTGTAGCGTGTATAGGCCTACACGCCCAACTAACAATAGCAGTAGCAACAACAACAACAACAACATCCGGACGGCAACAGTAGTTTAAGAAAAGAAAGTTAAGGTGACCCCAATGACAGACAGAGAGAGAGAGAGAGAGAGAGAGAGAGAGAGAGAGAGAGAGAGAGAGAGAGAGAGAGAGACGTATAGAATTTAACGTTTAAATAAATGTGTGTGTGTGTGTGTGTGTGTGTGTGTGTGTGTGTGTGTGTGTGTGTGTGTGTGTGTGTGTAAAGGACGCCGCTCAATAAATCAATGTAGCTTGGTGTCACGCTTCTCTCTCTCCACTCCCCCCCCCCTCTCTCTCTCTCTCTCTCTCTCTCTCTCTCTCTCTCTCTCTCTCTCTCTCTCTCTCTCTCTCTCTCTCTCTCTCTCTCTCTCTCTCTCGGCCCCTCTCCCTCCTTCACCCTCCCCTCGCCGCTCATTTGTCGCCACAACTCCGCCATGACCCTTTCCTCCTCCTACACACACACACACACACACACACACACACACACACACACACACACACACACACACATTGCCAGGTGCCTTCTCACTTTTACGCACTTACATCAAACAAACAAACAGAAACAAACAGGTGGTTATGGGTTTGCTTATTGAGTTAATGAACTTGAGAGAGAGAGAGAGAGAGAGAGAGAGAGAGAGAGAGAGAGAGAGAGAGAGAGAGAGAGAGAGAGAGAGAGAGAATTTAAAGGGAAATCTGTAATCAATACTTTCTTTAAAGAGCTTTTCTTTTATGATGCCCTTGAAGTCATGTGTGTATATTGGTTTGTTTGTTATTTGTTTGTTTGTTAGGCTAAATGGTGGTATTGTTGTCCGTGATGGGGGTGTCATTATCATCATCGTCATTGTTGTTGTTGTTGTTGTTGTTGTTGTTGTTGTTGTTGTTGTTGTTGTTGTTGTTGTTCTTCCTTTACTTCTTCTTCTTCTTCTTCTTCTTCTTCTTCTTCTTCTTCTTCTTCTTCTTCTTCTTCTTCTTCTTCTTCTCGTCTTCCTCCTCCTCCTCCTCCTCCTCCTCCTCCTCCTCCTCCTCCTCCTCCTCCTCCTCCTCCTCCTCCTCCTCCTCCTCCTTCTCCTGTTGCACACATTGGGTTTATTTCCCCCTCCTGACGCAGTGCTGATATTATGATATGACTGTCTGATGAGAAATTATGCTGCTAACCATGGACACACACACACACACACACACACACACAGCTACAATGGCTATTAAACGTTGTTATCGATTAAATCAATTATGCAGAAGCGTTCGATAACTTGTTTCATACCGTATGACTGGCTTGTATCGATGTAGTCTTCGTCATTCACATAAGGTTAGGTTAAAAGATTATACGATACATAATTTTATACATGGGGATGATAGGAGGAAACAGGTAGGCGTGATTCATACAGGGACTGCTACGTATAGGCCTGATGGCTTCTTAAAAGTCTCTCTCTCTCTCTCTCTCTCTCTCAGTTGAAGGCCAGAGACCCCTCTCAAGATAAGATTAAGATAGTGCCTATGCCCTTCCTCTACATGAGTGTCGTGAGCACAGTTGAAGATGTTTTGGGTCGACCATCATTGTTCAAAGCAGCAAGTGACTCCAGAAGACGAGAGAGAGAGAGAGAGAGAGAGAGAGAGAGAGAGAGAGAGAGAGAGAGAGAGAGAGAGAGAGAGAGAGAGAGAGAGAGAGAGAGAGAGAGAGAGTTGTGAATGAATTACCTGTATCAGATTACATAAGCACAGTATTTTGTGTATGTAGTTATCATCATCATCTCATCACCACCACTTTCAGCGTTATTGTCTCCATTATCTTCATCATCATCACCATCATCATTAGTATAGGTACTTAGTTTAGTAGTAGTAGTAGTAGTAGCAGTAGTAGTAGCAGACTAGTACTCGTACTGTACCTATAAATGGTAGTAGTAGTAGTAGTAGTAGTAGTAGTAGTAGTATTTATAATAACCAATAGCAGCAGTGAGATATGAATAAATAAACGTCAAGCATGTACTATGTAGATCATCTGTAAGTGACAGACGTGCTGATAAACAGGCTGACAAATAGAAGGTGTCAGGGGAAGCCACTGCTGCCGGTGCTGGCGGTGCTGCCGGTGAGTGGTGGGAGGCACGCCAGCGTTCCTCCATGTAGCATTGTGAGGCGCGAGTGGCTGTCGTTGGGATATCAGAGCTGGGTTTTTAAGAAGTATCACAAGAACCTGATAGTGTTACTCAAGCTTCCGTCACACTGGCTCATTTTCTGGCAACTTTTTTTTCGATAACTTTCTGAAAATCGACATTTTTTTTGAGCACGTCTTGTCACACACCCACAGCCGTTCATCTGCACTGGATCGTAGTCGAGCCAGACGAGTAAAAAAAAAAAAAAACGTGCATGGATACGTTCATGGTTGGCACGTCGCGAACATGAAAGTGTTTATCACAGAAGACATTATCGATCGATGCGAGCCATAGTTTGCTGTTATATACTAATTAAATGTAACGACATGTGAAATTAAACTTATATATATATATATATATATATATATATATATATATATATATATATATATATATATATATATATATATATATATATATATATATATATAAGAATTTTTTCTTTAATGTTAAAGTTTACTTAGCATATCTGTTATAAAGAATG
Organism: Scylla paramamosain; assembly: GCF_035594125.1. Taxonomy (NCBI): domain Eukaryota; kingdom Metazoa; phylum Arthropoda; class Malacostraca; order Decapoda; family Portunidae; genus Scylla; species Scylla paramamosain. Next base: position 31,345,953 of record NC_087157.1, read on the forward strand.
GATTTTCATTTGATAACCCTCATCCGTGAAGACTATATCTACCGCTTGACAATGCAGACAGAAAAAGACGACGGAACGACGAAAAAGTTGACGAAAAAAAAATGACTGAAAATATGGCGGTGTGACGGCGCGAGTATTGAGGTGGCTGGCTGGCTGGCTGGCTGGCTGGGACAACTGGTGGTACCGGCAACTGTGACCTGACAGGCTCTTGTGATGGCTGGTTTGTCTCATCATTTGAGCAATCAAATGTTTTCAATCCGTACATTTTTTGTCGATTTATCTATTTCCATCTATCAATCTGTCTATCTATGACGCTTGTTGCTAAGATGTCCCTCCACGGGATGGCATGACAGAAAAGTCGCTATTTATTTCCGTCCCATCATTATCTCCTTGTTTGTTATAATTCTCTCCTTTTCTTCTCTTCTCTCACGCACTCGAGCGTTCTGTCCTCCCTCTTCACTGGAGGCTGGAAATCTTCCTTTGCACCCACCGCATATATATATATATATATATATATATATATATATATATATATATATATATATATATATATATATATATATATATATATATATATACTGCAGGCATGGAGAAATATCAACAGTGGTGTCAGGTACTGTGATGCAGTTATTATGGTTGTTCGCGTTGGGTCGATTACCGCCCATTAAAGTTGTGTTTACTTGCACTCACCTGTTCGTGCTGTAAACATTATTGTTAATTTGCTCAACAGTGGAAGTCTTTTTAGTTGCAGCGTTTTTCATCCCTCAGATGAAATTCAAGAGGTATTGATAACACGCTGCCTCCTAGTAACCGTCTACTTGCTTGTGCTCCCACGACTACCACGTATTTCACTATTCATAACTCATGACATTTATGACTTCGACATCCTTGAGGGTAGCACCGGAAGCAGGATACAGTTCAGCACCTGACCTATAAGCCCTGAGTCATTGCTACGACTCTGCTGCGGCGTAGAGAATTGTCACGAAGCTCTTTAGGCTGACGGAAAAAGGTATTGGTTATTAGGTTTGTACTCCTAGACTGACTAGCTGAGAGAGAGAGAGAGAGAGAGAGAGAGAGAGAGAGAGAGAGAGAGAGAGAGAGAGAGAGAGAGAGAGAGAGAGAAAAGGTAAGACACGTATAAGTAAGTTACAAAATAAGGAAATGGTGCTTGACAGTTGGCAGATTCAAGACCCGTGACGGTGGTGCGCTGTGTTGAGACGCGAGGGAATGAAGGGCGCTGTTGTGTGGAAAAAGATGAGTATGTCTTGCATGGGCGGTTCCGTAAGATCGCGTTCATCACTGATATATCGTCACGTAACTCGTTGCATACCTTCACTTCCACCGTGTTCAGAATTCTCTCCATCTCACGTCCTCGGATCTGCCAAGAATATATCAATTGTGAAGCTGTATAAAGAGACTGTCGGTGCCTCGCGGGACTAGATAGAGAGAAAAAACGAAACACACTGACTACAAAGAATTGCTTACCTACAACCACAAATGTGTCTTTAATTACATTTAAGAGACGTATAAATTTCGTGATCTTCGCCTGGTAATCAATAAAACGCAGGGTACCTGGTTCATGTACCTTTATCAGTCCTTCTCTCTAGCTGAGTGCTTGCAAAAAGTGGAGCAGGCGAAGCAAGGCCACCATTTGCACTGTGTGACCCTAAAAATGTCACTGCGCCTCGAGATTGTGGTGAAGGGCGGCAACTGTGGCCTTTGAGCTAAGTGGTCTAGATTGAGGGAATGTTGGGTCGTATCTTAATGTAAACAATTGTAAGCATAATAAACTTTGCGTGTATACTGTACACGTGACCAATTGCTGGCTCCGTATTGCTTGTTGGTACTGCTTTTACATTCATGCTACTGCTTTTACTACTACTACTACTTCTACTACTGCTACTACTACTACTACTACTACTACTACTACTACTACTACTACTACTACTACTACTACTACTACTTCTGATCAGTCTACAACAACGACAACTACAGCAAAATTAGCAGCAGCTACTACTACTACTACTACTACTACTACATGTTGGGCTTTCATACATATCATCACTAGGCACCCGTCTATAGGAACGCTGCATGACATAACCAAGGCGGCGCGGCTTTGGCATTGCTCTCACTAAATGTGTAATTGGAACAAGAAGGGTGCTGACGTGGGGGAAAATTAATGCCATCCCCAGTTTGTCTCTTTTTTTCATAAGTGTCATGGTTAATTGGAATCTGCGTCGTTTTCAGTTAGTATATACCAGTGAGGAACGGTTTCGCATTAAGGGATGAGGGTTTCTGTCCGAATGCTTCTTTTGACTGTGAAAAAACGAGGCATAGAGAGAGTGGCAGGCAGACGGGCGGGGTGGTACTGGTAATATAGATGTTGATGATAATGATTATAAACGTATGAATATATAATGTAAGGAGAAGCAATTTAATGATGTAAGCAAAATTCTTAGGATCAGCAACCAGGATAGAACGAGAAATAACGGGTTCAAGCTTGAAAAATTTAGGTTTAAGAAAGAGATAGGAAGAAATTGGTTGTCAAATAGAGTGGTAGATGAGCGGAACGGACTCAGTAATCATGTTTTTAGTGCTAAGACATTAGGGAGCTTTAAGAGAAGATTAGACGGGTTTATGGATAGGGATGATAGGTGGAAATAGGTAGGTATATCTCATACAGGGACTGCCACGTGTAAGCCTGGTCGCTTCTTGTATGTAGTGTTCTCCTTTGGCCGTTTCTCTAGACGTAGGGTTTGGCGCCATCTACGAGTCTGCTTCATGGCGCCATGTATGAGTCTCCTTCAGTTGATTCTGTTCCTTGGCTCTTCAGTGATTCCCATCCTTTGCAGTTTTGCCACAATTTCATCCCTTCATCTCACTCTGCCCTCCCCTCGATCTTCCCTCAACTGGTTTTCTGCTATGTGGTGTCCTGATCAGAAGAACCTGCCACCTGAAGGATCACTTACCTCATCCATTTACCAGCTTTGATCTACGCTAATAACAAGGCTGAAGTAATGGATGCAACGCCTTAATCTCGTACTTCCCGCGCCAACACATGCCTGTCTGATAAACGCTCGTACCTGAGGTGAAGCCTTGGCAGGGGGCCAAGTGGGATAGTAAGCCACAAGTTTGCCTTCCTTGTCTAATAATAACTGAATCTGTACCTCTTCTTCGCGGTGCCACCAGTAAAGCTCACCACTAGTACTGGGTCACATTCAGGCTCCTCAGGCCATCGATGGAGGCACGCCGCTCACCTCGAAAATATTCAGATTTCCTGGAATTCCTGGTGTCGGCAACTGTGGTTCTAGTGCCGACCTGGCGCTGGTGATACAGGCAGCACAGACATGTTTGATAAGAGTGAAAGGGTTTATCAGTTTGAGCTGTAACACAACACTGAAGAATATTCGTACTTGTCATTTTCAGAGCCTGTAAAAATAATGATGAATAAATGAATAATAATAAATCGTGGTAATTAATGTATTGGAAGTTTTCTCTTTCCAGCGGCGCCGAATGAATGTTTCTATCTGTTTTAATTTCTCGTATTTCATTTTCAACATCAATGGTCCTCAAGTTCCTCTCATTACTGCACTGGATGGGAAACACCTGCACGCCACGCGTCACCGGCTCCAAGGCTGAGTAAGTGCAGCAGTACGGTAATCATTTCCCTTGTTTCCATCTTACTACTACATTGACAGTTGTACACAATGACGGAAAAAAAAGGAAAATGTATCCGGCAGCTGTCTTCACCCAAGATCTTGCTTTCACCCGTCACATCCCAGTTTTTTTTTTTATTGAAGCTCTTAATAAATAATAATACATTAATCCATATACTAATTTCTATTCCCTTGCTGAATACTAAAGGCAGTTGTACATAGAGTAAATACTACAGAGACCAAGTTTTTGTTGCCTGGGGATGGCAGTCCTGTAGTCTGCTGTGCTTCATTATTCATACGGGAAATAAAGAGAACAGTACATAAATTTTGCGATAATAGGAGAACACAAAAGGAAAGGGAAGGAAGAAAACAGGAAGACCCAGATAGTGAGGAGGAGCACGTCAGAGAGCGCCGTTTGAAAGACACCACCGCTGAACAACACAACAACTCGACCCACCTCAACAAACGTGAACTATGCTATCAAGTACGCTCATATATATACTGGGAATATTTCTATGGCTTCTGATACACTACGAGTAAAAGGGGTGCATACTCCTGTGGAATCTTACGGGAGTGTTAGGCGTCAGTGTCCGCGGCATGTCCTAGCAGTACGCCGTGTCATCACTATTCATTGGGTGTCCCCCTCCCTCTTACGGTGCACTGAGTAATGTACTGGGAGACTGATTACAGACTTCCATGGTCATGTTTGCTTGTGACTCATAGTACGGTTGGGTCTCCTCTCTCTCTCTCTCTCTCTCTCTCTCTCTCTCTCTCTCTCTCTCTCTCTCTCTCTCTCTCTCTCTCTCTCTCTCTCTCTCTCTCTCTCTCTCCATCCTTCCTTTTAGCCTATTGTTCTTTTCACTATCTTCTTCCTTTCCTTCCCCTCCTGTTAATCCCTCATTTTCTTTCCTCTTTCTGCTTCTCTCCCTCAGTTTTTTTTTCCCTCCTTCCTCGGTCCCTTCTTGCTACATGTTCCCCCCTCAACGTTTCCCCCCGCCGTGTTCGGGAGGATTTACCTGTCCACCTCCCTTATTATCCTCTCCCTCCCCTTCCCGTCACCAGAGCTCCTCCCCTTCACTTCACTTCCTCTCTCCATGCAGAACCTTGGCCTTGCACGCATGTTCCCTCACCTCTGTGTGCTGTACAGGTGAATTCTGATGTTGTTTTATGGGTTATAGGTTCAGTTTGATGTGATAGTTTATGGTGTTGATTAATGTTGATACTACTACTACTACTACTACTACTACTACTACTACTACTACTACTACTACTATCCCACCACCAACTTTTTTTTACATTATTCAAACAAACAGGGCGTATAATACATTGCAAGAGAAGTCAGCTAATGGTGTTAAGTTGGTATATGATATTGGTGACGACTAATTCTGCCACCACCACCACCACCACCACCACCACCACCTTTTCAACAGTAACATTCGAACAAAAAGACGTGTGGGGAGTTGCCAGTGAAGGTAGGGAAGTGCATTACTATATACAGTAAAATCCCTCTTATCCGGCATCAACGGGGCCGCCGACATGCCGGATACTTGAATAGAAGTGAAATTATGTCCACAATCACCACCTTACACTCACGCATCTTACCATAACAAAGATCAGCTGATCTTAATCAGCAGCTGATCTTAATCAGCAGCTGATCTGATCAGCTGCTAAGTGTAAGCACAACACGCTTCCTCTTTTCTACAACTTTTGGCATGATGAAGGCGTCAGGCGATAAACAGTGCACACGCGGGACTGAGTCACTGAGTAAACACAGTGCAGTGGGCCGCGGGTGGCGCGAAGCAGTGCGCTCTGGTGGCGAGGGGACAAATTATGCCTCGCACGGGAATTTTAATCGATTTTATGAGTACACATTGATTTTTTATTGATTTTAAGGCTCGGGGAAAAATGTGCCGGATACTTGAAGCTGCCGGATACTCGAATGCCGGATGAGAGGGATTTTACTGTATTGCTGTGGTACTGTTGAGTAATGTTACTGCTGCTGCTACTACCGCCACTGCTACCACCACCATCTTTTCAACAGTAATATTCGAACAAACAAGACGTGTGATGTGTTGCCAGAGAAGCTAGCGAATGGTATTAACCTGTACCACTACCACCACCACCATCACCATCTTTTTTAACAGTAATATTCGAACAAACAAGACGTGTGATGCGTTGCCAGAGAAGCTAGCGAATGGTATTAACCTGTACCACCACCACCACCACCACCACCATCACCATCACCATCTTTTTTAACAGTAATATTCGAACAAACAAGACGTGTGATAAGTTAGCGGAGAAGTTAGCGGACGGCATTAAGTTGATCAGACCTGTCAACACATCGATCGCGGACGGGACGCAATAATAGGAGAGCGTGGAGGGAACGAGTTTGTATAGACTATGGAGCTTTAGGGATGCCTAGTATATATTGATACGTGGCATGAGACGGGTTTAGTTTTCTTCCTTCATACAAGCAACGAATGTAAGTCATGAAGATGATTATGTAGATGTAAGTAATGTTTCTTGATGTAAGGTTAGGTAAGGTTGAGCAATGATTGGATGAGTTCGTTAGTTTTTTTTTTTTTTATGTAGGAGGGACACTGGTCAAGGGCAACAAAAAATCCAATTAAAAAAAAAAGCCCAAAGCCCATTGAGATGCCAGTCCCATAAAGGGGTCCAAAGCGGTAGTCAAAAATTGAAGGATAAGTGTCTTGAAACCTCCCTCTTGAAGGAATTCAAATCATAGGAAGGTGGAAATACAGAAGCAGACAGGGAGTTCCAGATTTTACCAGAGAAAGGGATGAATGATTGAGAATACTGGTTAACTCTTGCATTAGAGAGGTGGACAGAATAGGGGTGAGAGAAAGAAGAAAGTCTTGTGCAGCGAGACCGCGGGAGGAGGGAAGGCATGCAGTTAGCAAGATCAGAAAAGCAGTTAGCATGAAAATAGCAGTTGAGCTACGTTAGTTAAGGTCAAGTTAGGTTCGGTTAGCTTTAGGTTATGTTAAGGTAAATTAGGTAAGTAAGTTATGTTAGGTAAGGTTAAATTACGTTAGGTTACTTCGTTAGGTTACGTTAAGCTAAATCAGGTTTGGTTAGATTAGCTCAGGTTAGGTTATGTTAAGTTAGGTAAGAATAAGATAGGTTGACTCAGACAAGGTTAGGTTAAGTTAAGGTTAAATTATAGTTAGATTGGTTCAAGTTGGATGGGTTAAGCTAGGTTAAGTAAGGTTAGTTACGATAGATTAGCTCAGAGTAGGCTAGATAAGGTCAGGTTAGGTTAGATTTGCTAAAACTACGTTGGTTGTCAAATTAACTTGGGTTTGAACTGTCAGTGGATTTCATTACACTTAAAAAAATAATCATGATAAAAAGAAAGAAAGAAAACGCTGTCGAAGCATCCACAGTCCACACTTGACCTCAAACACCTGCAGAAGTGGCGGCATTACCCATGTACTCTGATAGCGAGGTGACGCGGCGTGAAGTTAAGCAAGGATACTGGTGCGTGGGGGCGGAAGTGCACAGGTGTGGGTGTGAGGGAGTGGGGAGCAGCGGCAGGGACTGAGGGGAACAATAATTTTTGGAGAGCGGATAGGTAAGTGTTGGAGACAAGAGGTCCGTTTGGGAAGGCACTCCGACTAGACCACTTGATGATCGATTTATTGAGCTGCATGTATGATTCTCGTCCCCTGAGAGAGAGAGAGAGAGAGAGAGAGAGAGAGAGAGAGAGAGAGAGAGAGAGAGAGAGAGAGAGAGAGATGCTGGGAGTCTTTCCTTCCTCCCCTTTTTTTATTATTATGAAGAGAATGGCTGGTGATCTTTTTTTTTCTCTTTTTTATTATTATTATTATTATTATCATGAAGAAAATGGATGGTTATCTTTTTTCCTTCCTCTTTTTTATTATCGTTATTTTTGGAACATTGGAAAATAAAGGTGTATTATTTTTATCTTTATATTTCTTAAAAGCTTTCAATTCAGTCTTGCAACGTATCGGCTTTTCATTTGGTTTTCACTTTTTTTCCTCTTTAGATTCACATTTATTGTTTGGACCCACACAATACTAACTTAACGTAACCTAACTGAATGTAGAAACTTCGTCTAGAAATTCCAGTAACTCGTGTATTTATTTAGGAAACCCTTTTTTTTTTGCACATTATTGCCTTCTATGCATTATAAAGTGTGTGTGTGTGTGTTTGTGTGTCGGAGAGGGGGGGTAGTTGACTGACAGTAGATCTATCGAGGGCGTCACGAGTTGATGCGTGAAGCGTACAGGGGTGAATGGCTTGTGGATGGCGCATGGATGGTTGGCTTTGTGAGTATTTTGGTGCGTGAGTGAGTGGCTGGCTGAGTGGGTTGGTTGCGGATGAGTGTGGCGATGAAAGAAGGAGAGGAGGGAAGGAATGAAGGAGAATAACGATAGAAGAAAGCGTCGTGGGCGAAGAAAAACAATTAGCGATGAGTAAATATCGATAATTGAAGGTTTGCTGTCCATCTTGTTTCGCCCACGTGACCTACTACACTCTCTCTCACTCACTCTCTCTCTCTCTCTCTCTCTCTCTCTCTCTCTCTCTCTCTCTCTCTCTCTCTCTCTCTCTCTGATAACACCTTAGGGTTAGCACATTCTTTTAGTGCACTTATCAACTTTATCTAATCTTTTATTAATTTATCACGCCCAGAGTATTTCCTAATTGTTTTTTTCCTTCTTTTCACAGTACGAGTATCTTATCTTTTATTAATTTACCACGCCCAGAGTATTTCCTTATTATTTTTCTTCTTTCCTCAGTAACTTTCTTCACTCATTTCTTCTCTCTTGTCTTTGTTTTTTTTTATATTTTATTATTGTTTTATATATATATATATATATATATATATATATATATATATATATATATATATATATATATATATATGTATATTATTAACCTTTTGTTCCTCCATTTTTTTTATTTTCGTGCAGATTTCTACGACCACAATGAAGGAATTTAGTTGTTTACTCTCTCTCTCTCTCTCTCTCTCTCTCTCTCTCTCTCTCTCTCTCTCTCTCTCTCTCTCTCTCTCTCTCTCTCTCTCTCTCTCTCTCATTATTGGAAGGTTTAGGTATTGTTTACTCTCTCTCTCTCTCTCTCTCTCTCTCTCTCTCTCTCTCTCTCTCTCTCTCTCTCTCTCTCTCTCTCTCTCTCTCTCTCTCTCTCTCTCTCTCTCTCTCTCTGTGTGTGTGTGTGTGTGTGTGTGTGTGTGTGTGTGTGTGTGTGTGTGTGTGTGTGTGTGTGTGTGTGTGTGTGTGTGTTTGCCTACATAACTCTTATTTTTTTTAAAGTTCCTAACATAATTTTCCTCCTCTTTCCTCCCCTCCAGCCTTGTTGTTGTTGTTGTTGTTGTTGTTGTTGTTGTTGTCCTCGCATTCCCTCGTGGCACAAACCTTATCTCCTTCCTCTTCTCATCCTCTCCCTCCCTCCTCCCATCCTCTCCCATCCTTCCTCTCCCTCTCCTTTTCCCTTCCGTCCCCTCGTCGCCAGTCTGCCTAGTGGACGTTATTTAGTGACCCCTTTTTCTCCCTCCCCTCTTCCCCCGTCTCCTCTCTCCCTCCCCTCTCCTCTTCTCGGGTGGCTGTCTGTCTGCTCCCATTCCTTTCCATCCCTCCCTGTCTCCATTATCTTCTTGTTCTATCTCTGTTCTTCTTCTCTTATCGTTATTTTTTTTTCTTTGCTTCTCCTTCTTCCTTCTTACGGTCTTTCTTTGTTATTGTCTTTTCTTCACTTCCTCCTTTCTCTCTATATATGCCTCTCCTTGTCTTTTTTCATGTCTTCGTTTTTTTTATTATTTTTTCATCCTGTTTCAGTTCTCTTCCTCTTCTTTATATTTCTTTTCCTTCGCTCTATTATCTACTCCTTTCTATCCCTCTCCCTCACAACTTCCCGCGTACTTTCTTCTTATTTCTATCTCCCTTATTCTGTCTCTTCAATCCCCACCTCTCTCTCTCTCTCTCTCTCTCTCTCTCTCTCTCTC
>NC_087157.1:31363115-31443115 GCF_035594125.1 Scylla paramamosain
AGGAATCAGGAGACACTATGGAACTTATGACTAGTGGATATTGTTATAGGTAGCTCAGAATGGATAGGGTTCATGGTTGGAGGCTTATACTAAAAGCCTCACATCAGAGATTTCTTTTGGGAAGCATGAATTCTTCCTATCTCTGCCTCTCATAATCACTATGATGGGATGTCTTATTTTCTTTTTCCTCCCCAGCTACCTTGACTGTTGAGGAGGTATACCAGGACCGTGACCAGTTTGCCCAGCTGGTGAGGGAGGTAGCAGGCATGGATGTAGGCAGGATGGGCATTGAGATTTTGTCCTTTACTATCAAGGTAAGATGAAGGAGGTGGCAGGAAAACAGCTATTTTACCAGTACATACTGTATACTTATTTATTTATTTTTTTACTATTTATTTATTTATTTTTTTTTTTAGGGTTTAGCTGAAAGATAAAAAAAAAAAAAAATTGTCCATTATTTGAATGTTAAATATATGTTTGTTAACTTAGTAAAGTGTCTTGATACTCTTTTTGGTGAAACAATGTGTAGGAAGGTGGAAAATCAGAGAAAGGAAAATTGTTGCAGACTATATAAGTGAATGAAAGGTATTGCATAAACTGACAAATTCTTGCACCAGAAAGGGAGATGTACCAGATGATTTTATAGACCAGTTTTGTATATTGTAGTTGGCACATAACATAAGCATGCCACATAATGAGAATCTGCCTTATGAATTGACTTGAAAATAACGGATTCTTGTGGGAGTAATTCCAATTGGTGCTAGAGCCTTCCTGGCATCTACTCTGTTTGCTTTCATGAGTCTCCATAGTCCACATTCACTTCCTACCTACCTGCTCTGTTCAGATGCATTATTATGCATTCAGTGATAATGCCATCAACAGCATGCAAGAAAAACTGTAAAGATGCCTTGCATCTGAATTCTTTGATCATTTAAGTATTAAAATAAAATAAAAAATTTATTTGTATATAATAGGACTCAGTCCAAGTCATATGATGTGTTGCTATTACCACTGACACCAGAGTTATGAGATGCAACTTCATCATTCACTCTGGGATGGTCAGAATTTCTTCAGGCCAAGTCTCAGTCACTCTTGTTTTTATCCATATATTTTTCAATGATATGCTGTTTTTATTGATTTCTAATTTTCTGAGCCTTCATATATGCCATGAGGCCTCACAGTCAAGAAGACATGGATTGTATCCTGAGTTGGGACAGTTCTTTATGTGCTGATGACACAAGATGCAATATCTTTTCCAAAAATTCATTTTTTTCCAATTTTGATTTCTTCCATATCCTAAGGAGCAGCTCTGCTTTTGTGTTGGTTGAACAAGCTGAACTTTAATTTTTCCTCTTAGATTATGATGCCACTTCACAAAACATTGATCAGGATTACCTAGTTAAATTTTGAAAAAAATAAATAAAATAAAATAAATAAATAAAAGTTAGAGGCACCAGCAAAAAGTATGTGACATTTAAGTGGAAGGAGTAGGCATTGGTGGAAACCTGCTTCTTAAGTGGGAAAAGAGACAAGAAATTAGTTTAAAGGAAAGTGAGAATTATTGGAAGCAAGTATAGTGCATTTACTTGTGATGATGCTCTTTTGATCATTTCTTTTGAAGACAGCTGAGATGGGAGATTTATATTGAGTGTATATTGTGGAAGTTATTTACATGCTGTCTGTAATTTTGGCTTAGAAGTGTGTTGTATGAGCTAGTATTTAGTTCCTATCAATGGTACAGTGAAGATCTCAGTTTTGTTCTTTATTCCATAATAAGATTAACATATCAAAATTTGATATTGCCACATTCATTGAAACTTCATTGGACTGATTAGTCGTATAGTAGCAGACAGTTAATATATCTTGTATATCATTGACAGTTTTTCTTTGCAGTGTATTGATGCAATCTTTTTTCAGATTTCTCATCTTAAGAAATTACACTAGAGGAAATTAAAATATGCCTACCTGTTATATGATACCATGAACTTTGCTTAGTATCATTTCTTCAGTTTGGAATAACGAAGGGGGTGTGATGCTTTGATACTCGCATAGGGATTGTAAGCATGCAAAGAGTAATTTAGGGAGAATCATTGTATGCTAAGGAGAAAAATATTGAGCACTGAATATTTGACTGGATGAAGCTGAATACTGATGTGAAGTGGTGTGTTTCAGGATGTGTATGATCGTGTGGATTACCTTTCATCCCTCGGTAAGTCCCAGACTGCAGCTGTGAAGAGGGATGCTGACATTGGTGTGGCTCAAGCTAACAGGGATGCTGGTATTAGGGTAGGTACATTCTTTTCATATTTTTAAGAACCTTTACTGCTTGACAATAAAACTGAATAAAGATGTATTATAATTTGATCTAGGATATGTTGCCTCTTTAAGTATTATTCACTTCTATTTTTTCCTTTCTCCCTGGACTGTAGGAGGCAGAGAATGAAAAGACGGCAATGGATGTCAAGTATACGACAGACACTAAAATTGAAGACAATGCCAGATTGTATAAGCTGCAGAAGGCCCAGTTTGATCGTGAAATCAACACAGCTGTGAGTCATGGTTCCAAGTCTTTACTAGAAAGTGTGAACACTCAAATCATTAATGAATAGGTGAAAGGAGCATGAGTCTGTGCTGCCTTGGCCCTCTCTTGAGTGGCAGGCAAGTGTGCATATAGAATTTCTTTACAGTAACTTCAGGTTGCTAATTTTAGACATATGAATATGATGTACATTAAGACCAGTTTTATATCAACAAAGTGTGTACAGAAGAAGTCCTGATAAACTTCTTTTCTAAACTGAAAAAAAATTCCTCTATACTATGTGTATCTAGGTAAAGTAAAAAGTAAAATGATACAGTTTTTAAGGTATGGTCTATCTAGTATTGCCTATTATACCAGGTATGGCCTTGTTAGTTAAGAAATGTAAGTACAGTAAAATCTTTTACTTCTCTGACAAGAGAAAATTATAAAAATTGATAACTAATAAATAAATAAGATAAAATGAATTGATTTGATTAATAGATAAATAAATAAATAAATAAATAAATAAGAGTTAAAAGTAACTACATCACAGTAATGGTTAATGATGCAAGCTTGATCTCATACATATCTGTAGAAGTTTTGTAAGCAACAAGTCTTGGTGGAGCTATAAACAAAGTTAACAGGATGGTGGTGTCCACCATCAGTTGGTCCTTTTCAGAATTGTGTACTGCATGTTCAAATGTCATGCCATTACAATTTGGTTCAAATTACTTAACTTTTTTGCCTCAGAAAAAATCTTCAGAGAAATTTGTGCTAATCTCTGAATTTCACTTTCATGAATTATTAAAAAGATATGATTAATTATTATATAAACAAATAAATAAATGAATAAGTATTTTTAGTATATTATAGTCAGTGTTATTAAATAGTAGATAACTTATGAACTGACTATATTTACATTTTTTTACACGTATGATATTGAATTTTATCAAGATCTTAAACATGGGCTATTTATAGTGCTGAAGTAGTATGAAAATATCTTGATGATTAATATTTTGAAGAGTCTGTTGTCAATATATGAAGAGTCCTGACTGACTTGCTTATCTAGGTATTTGTTCAGTTAACCTGACTAATATTTACACAAATATTGCACAAGTTCCTCACCCTTAAATCTCAAATTCTTAGTTGAGGGTTATTACTGCTTGTTATCTTAGTGCATAACATGATGCGTAATGGTTTGGTAGCTTATGGAATAATGTGCTGAATGTTTGGTAATTTCTTGCAGAAAGCAGAAGCTCAGCTGGCCTATGAGTTGCAGGCAGCCAAGACCCGGCAGAAAATCAGGAATGAGGAGATTGCTATTGAGGTGGTGGAGCGAAGAAAGCAGATTGAGGTGAGTGATTATGGTTATATAATTTGTTGCTAGTATTCATGATTTCTGGTGCTGTGGGTCACTGTTTCCTTACACACACACACACACACACACACACACACACACACACACACACACACACACACACACAGAAGAACCAGTATTCATGACCATTTGGACAAGTAATCCTCTGCAGATAGTGCATACATGGAGTGAAATATGTATGTAAATATATTATGATAATTAGGTTTATATATTATTGCAAGAGAAGTACATGCACAATAGACTGGTAAACTCATCTTCACTCCAGAGGGTCAACGAGTGTGTTGACCTCCTTTCATCCCTTTTATTCATGCTTTTCCTTTTAACTGATGATAAATGATAAGGAGTGGTAATAACAGGATAAAAAGGAAAAGATATGTCTTCTTCCACCATTTCCTCAACATCATCAGGGGTTGCTTGTGAGTGATTGCATGCAAGCTGTTCTCTGAAAATTTGTAGTGGTTACTTATCAAGCCTGCAATAGTACTAAACTTTACAATGTTTCAGATCCCTTACAGGGTGTTGTGAATTGTCATCATTTGAAAGCAGGGAGATTCACTGCCAGATTCATTATCTTTAACAACAATTAATTAATCAACTGATGTGGAGTGCTCAGGAAATTATGGCATTTTTATAGTGAAAAAGAAAGAAGTTGTAAGAAATGAGTGATGATCCAATGTATCTAAAAATAGCTTTGCACAGGATGGCCATGCTGGAGCAGAGAATTGCCAGTGGTTCTCAAAACTAAATATAGTTTTTATATTAACTTATAATTATTGTTTGGAATTGATTACATTATAGTTTTCTCTTGATTTACACAAATTTAAATGAGATAACACAAATCACTTCCTCATCCCCCCTTGCCTTTTGTACTTCTCTTTCTTTGTTGTTATATTTAAGATGTGTGTGTGTGTGTGTGTGTGTTTATAGTTGTATTCATCTAATTGTGATGTACAGGAAAGGAACTATGTTCGTGCTGTCCTATCTCTATATCAATTACTTTAATCACTCTAGTATTAAATTCATGAATCATCCTTGCATCCTTTCCTGGTCCGTTCCAGGCTTTCATTGTTCTTTGCAGAAAACTATTCTTCACATCTCCTGCACATATCCCCTTTCAGTCTCTCTATGTCCTCTTGTGCTTCTTGTGTCCCATGTCATTAGGCATTCCTTATCCAACATTTTCATTCTCATTACCACACTGTAAGCCATGATTTGTTCCCTTTTTCTCTTCCCTGTGTCAATGATTGAAGATCAAGTTTTGATAGCCTCTCTTCATAAATTATGAGCAGGTCTGTTTGGCTGGAAGCTCTCTTTGTTGCTGTTATTTGTACTCTTTCAAGTTTTCTTATATTTCACTTGGTACTCGGTGACCACACCTCTGCTACAAACTCTATCTTGGACAATTATAGTCACAGTCAATTTCATGACAATCTCCTCTAGATACACAAGGGTAACTTTTGTTTCTCAGTAGATTGTATGTTTCTCCTATAGTTTTATATATATATATATTTATCTGATAATACTATTTCTTGATCCTCTACTGTTGTTTGTTTTCCAGAAATTTTATTCCCAATTTTATAATTGTTCATTATTCTATTTTTTCTATTTGTAAATTCAATCACAGTGCAACTCTTGGTATTGAATGTGACTCCACTTCCATTTCCTATCCAGATCTTGCTGTAATGGCTTGCAGTTTTCATCTCTCTCCACCCTATTGAATAGTTTGGTATTGTCAGCAGAATCATTGAACTATATATTTCCTCTGTTATGTCATCGTGCACTGCAAGCATGACTGGGCCCAACACTGACTCTTGAGGTATTCCACTGATGACCTTTCTCTGGAGTGACTTGATTTTTCATAATTATGCTCTTTTCCCTGTCTGCATCCACTTCAGGAGTCCTTTCCCCAATCTTCCAACTTTTTCCATCTTCCACAGCAGTCTCTTGTGGGGCACCTTATCAAATGCTTTACTCAAGTCCCAAGTAAATACAGCCAGCCCAACCATGTCTTTCCTGCATTATATCTGTCACTTTCGAATATAAATATATTAGATTCATTGTACATGATCAACCTCCTCAAAATCCAGATTGCTTGTCTTTCAATATAATATTTTCCTTTAGATGTTGCATCCGCCTGTCTTCCGCAATCATCTCACATGTCTTGGCAACAATGCTTGTCAGTGAAGCCAGTGTATAATTCGTAGGGTTCTCCCAACATTCTTCTTTTTGAATTTGAACAATATCAGCTCACATCCAAGCCCTTAGGACTTTATGCTTACTATAACACTGTACTTTGTCATCTCATTGCATTCTTTTAACATCCAATGTGACACTGTCTTGTATCTGTGCTTTTCTCACATCCAATCCCTCCAATAATTTTCTCACTTGTGCTGACACCTGTATTTCTTCAAGGTGACTAATATTCATCTCCACCTCTTGCTTATCAAAGTCACTTTCCCTTGTTAAAAACTGATTGGAGGTTAGCATTTATGACTTCTGCCATTGTTTTAACATTGTCATTGTCTTCCACCTTCAGCTCAATTATGCCATACTGTGACCAGATGCATGTTTGTATGTGAACATGTGTCTGTGTGTGGGTGCTTGTGTATTTTTATTAGGAATCTCTAAGGGAGCCAATAGATATCTAGATTTTTCAACTATCATAGAAATTGTGCAGTACATATTTTTTTACATAAATTGACTTACCTTTCTGTTGCCTTCATCCTGCTCACTAAGGAAGAAACTTATATAAATCTGATTTTGTTTACAGGTGGAGGAACAAGAAATTAAGCGTAAGGAGAAGGAACTTGTTGCCACAGTGCGCCTCCCTGCTGAGGCTGAGAGTTACCGGGTAGAAACAATTGCCCAGGGCAAGCGCACACAAGTAAGACTTGATTTGGTGTTCTCTTATGCCATTTTCTTTCCACTAAGCACCCAGGCCACTAGGGTACTGAAATCATCTGGATTTTTGCCATCTTATGTATATAGTTGTAAAAAGGCCTTTTCCACATGGAATCTCAGGTTGAACAGGAATGTGTAGAGGCACAGTACTGGCAGCAATCTAAGTTTATTCTTGTAATAACATTGCTATAAAACTTAGTATTTTTCTTATAATGTGAGGAAACTTCTTTTCCATATTTTTTCTTGGTTTAGGTAGGAGAGAGGATGAATTATGCATGTCTGTTCAGATACAATGCCTCCAGCCATGATACTGTATAGAGATGCACCATAGGTCCATTTGTACATCTCCCAGATCAATAGTATTCTTGCAAATTTTGCTGAATTCATTGTCTGACCAATCTTAAAAGAATGAGATAGCAGAAAGAGATATATGAATAAGGTAAATGTGGTGAGTGATAGAAAAACCTTTATCAAGCAAGAAAATAGTGATGAAGTTTTTGAGATGTGGAAAATGGGAAAGTGGATTGAAGTGTATATTAAGAACATAAGAACATAAGATCATAAGAAATAAGGGAAGCTGCAAGAAGCGACCAGGCTTACACGTGGCAGTCCCTGTATGAAACACACCTACCTATTTCCATCTGTTATCCCCATCCATAAACTTGTCTAATCTTCTCTTAAAGCTCTCTAGTGTCCTAGCACTAACTACATGATTACTGAGTCCGTTCCACTCATCTACCACTCTATTTGAGAACCAATTTTTTCCTATCTCCTTCCTAAACCTAAATTTTTCAAGCTTGAACCCGTTATTTCTTGTTCTACCCTAGTTGCTGATCCTAAGAATTTTGCTTACATCTCCCTTGTAAATTAGTAAATTAGTAAATTAGTTTTCTATCCTGGTCACTATGTTGAGGGAGCCCCAAGGGGCTGGTGTTAAGCAAAGTAAAAAATAGTGATATCACATATAATTTATGCCTGCAGACAGTGGAAGCAGCACGAGCAGATGCAGAGAGGATCAAGAGGATTGGAGAAGCAGAAGCTTACAGTGTAGAGGCTGTAGGCAAGGCAGAAGCAGAGAGCATGAAGTTGAAGGCACAGGCTTACAAGCAGTATGGTGAGGCAGCCATCATGTCTATGGTGCTGGACAGCTTGCCTCAGGTGAGTCTTTTCTTTACATTTCCTGCTGTCTTGTACATTCCTCAGCTTAATTTTTCCTATACCTTGCTTAATTTTTCCTATATCTTTCTTTATCACCATGTTTTAAACAGTTTTATAGAATTTTTCTTTGGATTTTACAATTTCCCTTTATTTTCATTATTATGAAACATATGTATATAAGTTTAAGCTTCAGTATTGCAACCAATAAGATTTAACCAGGTTGCAATTGCTCTTGTGCACAAAAAAAATCAGAATTGTACAGGGAAAGGTTAGTAATAGGTCTACCATTCGAGAGAACAGTAAGCTAACCCACATCAACCTTTATGAGGTGGACTTCATCTGTACATTGTGGAAATAACCTTAGCCTACTAATATTAGGAGTGGCAGTTTATTTCTGGTTAAAATAAAGAAGTAAATGAATATATAAGGTCACAATTCGGAAGAGATCAAGTTTAAAGGAAGTGTTTAATGCATTCAAGGGTATACTGACTACAATAGCAGTAGAAGTGGTAGTGTGTTTGAGAGTAGGAGCAAAGGAAGTGCATGGTGGACACCAGAAATTGAAAAGTTTGTAAAAGAAAAGAGGAAAGAATATTGTAAAATGGTACAAAAAAATGTGTTTGAGGAAATTGAAGTGAGAACAGAATACAATTTTTGCAATAGGTAAGTGGACAAACTGATAAGAGAAGACAAAAGGAGAGTAAATGGGGAGTTTGGCAGGAAGCTGAGTGAAAAGTTCAATGAGAATAAAGTTAAGAGGGGGGGAGAGAGAAGTGTGGGAATATAAGAATGAAGAAAAGGATGGATTTCCTGTGGGTAGTAGGGAGACAATGCAAGGAGTGTGGAAAAAGGTATCTTGATCTTTTAATGAATGAAAAGACAGTAGGGGGAGCATGGAAGTAGGCAGAGATGAATGGGTAGGGAGAGCAAAACGTCAAAAATTTAATGACTGCAGAAATGTTGGGATTATAGAGGTGAAGTGGTAGTAGACTGGATGTTTTCATGTGATCTGGTATGGAGGCAAAGAGAAGTACCAGATGAATGGAAGAAGGCAGCTATTATACCTCCTTATGAAAGTAAAGATTGTAGGAATGAGTATAATAGTCACAGGGAGCTAAGTATGCCTAGTGTTTCAGGAAGGGTCTATAGTTTTGACTGAGAGATTGATGACAGAGACTGATGTAAAGGTCAGTGAGGAACAGGGAGGATTCATAAAGGGAGAAGGTTGTGTGGATAGATTTGTTGCAAGTAAAATGATAGTAGAAGAGTACTCGTACTTAGGAAAGGATGAAAAGTTGTATGGATCTAGAGGAAGCATAAGATAAGGTGGATGGGGAAGCCCTTTTGGAAGTTCCTTGGATTTATGGTGTAGGAAGGCAGCTGCTAGAAGGAATTGAGGCTTTATAAGGATGCATGAGCATGTGAGAATAGAAGAACTAGGAGAGAATTGGAGTGAATTAGGGATGTGGTGACTTAATGGCTGTTTAATATGTTTATGTATAGCATTATTAAGGAGTTGAAAGCTCAAGTATGAAATGTTGGTGGAAGGCTGAAACAGAATAAAATGGGATGGGCTGTAGTTTCATGTTTGTAGGTCACCTGTGCAAGTGGTAGAAATTGTGGAGTGATGGAATGGGTGAACAGGAAGACATTAAGATGGTATGGTAATATTAGGATGAAAAATAGTGAGTTTATAAAGAAATGGCATGTGCTAGTAGGAGAGGAAGGCCATTTGGAAGTTAGAAAGCTAGAGTAAATGTATACTTGTGTGAAAAGGTATTAGTAAAGGTCAAGTGCTTCAACAAGCAAGAAGGGAGCATTTTGTAAAGGAGAGGTGGAGGCTCTTCTGCTATAGTTACTCCCTTGGGGGACACTTATAGAGGCATCAGGGATAGAAAGATAAATATGATATATAAATGAAAGCTTAAAAACTGGACAGCTTTAAAAAAAAAAAATTACATAATTTTAAAGTAAAACTCAGTAAGAATTTTATGATCTTCCTCAACATCTTGCCAAATTGGCATCTCCAGTCCTTGCCTCTCTTATCCTTGATGGCCTTCATCTGTTTTTGCTGATAGCTTACCACTTTCATCACATTGATGTCTCACATTTTTTTTTGTTTGCTCAAATTGAGTAAACGTGGAATGGGTGTGAGGCATATACACTGACATGTCTCTTACTATTCCCTCAGATTGCTGCGGAAGTGGCTGCTCCACTGGCCAAGACTGAAGAGATTGTGATGGTAGGTGGTGGAGATACAATGAGCAATGCCATCACCAAGATGTGTGGGGAGCTGCCACCTGCTGTCCATGCCCTCACAGGGGTTGATCTCACCAAGGTATGCCTCTCACACTGCCTTGACAGCCTGCACATTCAGATTATTGATTGTCTGATTAAGTAGAAACATACATACATGCATGTAGTGTTCCATGAAAGTATGATGATTTATCCTAGTACTGCATCACATTGACTCACACATTATAGTACAAGTTTTTCCCTTTCAAAACTGAAAATCTCTATGCATTTTTCTGTAAGACTTTCATGAAAATCTCAATACATTTTTCAAGATGAAGTTATGCAATAAGCATTGGAATTAAGAACTAAAATTAGCTTTTCATATGAGACATGTATTGATATAAAGGCAATAACTAAAACAGTTTTGAGTAAAACCAGATCTAAAGTTTTTGACTCATTTAAAACATTGAATTCTGGCTTTTCATGAATTTTGTTGAGTGAGATTTTACCTTGAAGGTCTTTTGTAGATTATGATTATTGTATAGAACAAAATGCACAAGGATGTGGGATACTATCACTATTCCTCTTGTTAGAAACAAATGATAAAGTGAATGTGACTCAAATGGCAGATGATGTGGAACACACAAAGGGCTCAGTAAATGACTGTGTCTTGGTTGTTGTGTAGTGGGAAATGCCAAGCTGAGACAGAAGAATGATTTGCAGGATCTCTATTGCTTGTTACATTGCTCAAGGGAGAGGGGGCATGTGTGATTGGATTTGTTAGTGTAACTACAGTCAGGTTTACCTTTTATCAGGCAGAATGTTTTCCTAGGGAATTATCCAGACCATGCCATAAACTGCCTTGTTTGCTGTATTTGTAACACAGCAGACCCTTCCTTGATTTTTCAGTCAAAAAGGGGGAAAAGACTGTGTAAAATATTCTAAAATCTGAAATTCAGATTTTTGCGTGCTAGTGATGGTAACTTTTTGTAGCACCAGTAGTCTAACACTGGAGTCTGTGATGGGCCCAGCCTTTGCTGGCATTTGTAGGATTTTTCTTGGCTCTAGACTAAATGTTTAAGCTCAAAGCTGAAGGTAAGATTTAATTTTCTTGTAGGATCTAATGTAGAATTTACTATTGTGTGACTATCCAGTACTAATTAATTCATAGTGTATTTTGTTGCTTGAATGCCTTAATAATTATTATGATTAATTACTGATTAATTAATAATTATTAATTAAACATAACTACTGATTACTGAATATCTTTAGCAAATAATGATTACTGGTAACTTGCATCTTATGTTGAGGCCTGCAGGGTCTTCACACTGCTTTTACCTCACTGACACCTTACTTGCTCTAGAATCCTTCCCCAAAGAGGTAGCCATGTCACAAAAGCCTTCATGTTTCCTGTGCAAATGCTCCTGTCTTTCTCACTGAAGCTCTCTGTCTCCTATTTTATATATATATATATATATATATATATATATATATATATATATATATATATATATATATACACTCAGTGGAACATCAGTTCTCAAACTTAATTCGTTCATGAATGCTGTTCAAAATTCAAAATGTTTGAAAACTAAAAATATTTTCCTTATAGGAATCAATGTAAAAATGGATTAATCCATTCCCAGATACCAGTCTACACTTTCTTAGCAGCTTATGCCCTCACAGCCAAGATGGCTGCTTCACAACATCTCCAGCTCACAAATTATTTATCAAGAAAGGATGTAATGAATGAACTTAGTGACACAGAACTCATCATAAGATACTGTTTTGGCTGATCTAGTGAGGGAAGCGTTACAGAGGGACACAGAGAGGAGCAACCCATTTACTATCAAAATGAAGGTGATCATAACACTTAGACATCTTGCTGCTGGGAAAAGCTACTGGAAAAATGCAGCTGTATAATAGTGATGGCGTTGGGGGTCATCGAGAGAGCCATATGTGGCTCAGGATTATCCCAGATCACCAATAACTGTTTACATCGAGGTTTTTCAATGGGATCACATTTACATTATTTCAAAGAGGGATCACATTTACATTATTTCAAAGATTGAATTACTGTCCTATACTCTGTCTCTCCTCCAAATATATAAACACGAAATAAATGTTTCTAGAAACTATAAATTAATAATAAAAGGCAGCTTTTGCTATGTCTTTTGATATTTGAAATCAAGTAACTTTGTTCTAGAACCAAATTATGGTACCACAACCAAAGCAATAATTAGTTTAGAATTTTGCTTGAAAACCGATTTGTTTGAAAAGGGAAGTGTTCAGTAACAGGGGTTCCACTATGTGTGTGTGTGTGTGTGTGTGTGTGTGTGTGTGTGTGTGTGTGTGTATATATATATATATATATATATATATATATATATATATATATATATATATATATATATATATATATATATATATATATATATATATATATATATATATATATATATATCCATGCATTTCACTTCTGCCCCCTTCACTTCATTTGCATAGATATTCATACTGCACCTCTCATATGATATATGAGAGCACATGAAAACATGTTTTCATATGCCTTGTTCCATGCCGAAATTTCTGGTGCACATATCAGTCAGTTTTGGCAGGAGGATGCCTTTCCCTAAACCTTTTTTTTTTACATCTATAGACATGTTTTTTTTCTTTATAATCCTTGGTAGTGATCCTATCACATGCATTTCACAGCTCTTTCTCCTGTTTTTCCATTGATCTCACCATGTTTACATAACACTGTCTTCAGATATTTAAACTCTCACAATATCTCTCTGTTGGCACACATACATCTACTTCCTCCTTGTCAAAAACCATGACTTTACTTTTCCTAAGTTTCTGTCTCTTATACACACTATATGATTGATTTGCTACTTTCTGAAGTTCTCTTTCATACTCTGCATCACACTGTCATTGGCAAATAACATCCTGCCACAGCCCACCCCACTCATTTCTGTTTTAGCTGTGTACCAACTTTTTCTTCTTTAACTTTCATTACCCTCATACAATCATCCATAAATAATTCTAAACCTTAGACTTATACTGTTTCCAAACTTCTTTAGCCATTCTGAAGCTATTGAAGTGAAAATAAGTTATCTTAAAGTAAAGAAAACAAGTAGACAGGAAGTTCAGTGAAAAAGTAGAAAGAAATAAAGAGTGCGTGAAGGTGCATGAGCAGTTTGTTTGTAATACAGTTGTGCTATATGTAGCACCACACAAACAGTCCTCCTGTGTTGTAGACCATCAACCATATGTAGATCATCTCCATCTAAGGGCCCATTCTGATAATGAGTAGGGGATGGAAATTGAAGGGACTGGGAATAGGGACTGAGTGATGCTTCCACAATAAATCAACTAAAATAATTTAGCACTATCTGATAGCATGCTGCATATTCACATAGCTGTTGCTCTGTGATGTAATACATATCAATATGAAGTAACTTATTTTTATGAATATATATGAAGTAACATCTGTATAGCAAGTGATGAAATATATATCTTTATCTGAGTAGAAACCACTGTAATTGAATAAGAACTTAGATAATTAAAAAAGGGGCAAAAATCTAGTTATTGTATTCTGACAAAAAGTAGTAAGTGATTTTGTGAAGTGTGGAAATTATCTAATACTAAACAAAAGAAGAGTGGCTGTATTGGCCTGATGTTCTCTCTTCCACACGTAAAGACAGGACTGTCAAATCCAACCAAAATCCACTTTATCGTGAGTGGCATGACTGGTAAAGGTGTCAGACATGTGCCTTTGTGTATGTTCTGATGTAGATTGGATCCCCAACAAAAGACTTATGTATGGCCAATTTATCACATCTTCAGATCAGTTTTTCAGTGTTTCTTTGATCCTTCAATACACTGCTGGCCATTAGTGAAGATCGCAAAAGGGGAATTGCTCCATGGCTTTCTAGAGAGGCTTGGTCATGTGCTACCAAAATTAGATAGTTTCCTCTAGTCTCAGAGGAAACAAAGAAAGAAAATGAGGTCTTAGAGATGACAAAGAGAGAAGAATGGAGTCTTAGAAAAGGAGACAAAAAAAAAATAAAATAAATAAATAAAAAAGAAAGATTTCCACAAAGACTGATACATTCATAATACATGCTTTGATAAAGAAAATCCATTCATTACATCCTCTCTTCATTACATGGCTCTCTTGCAGCCAACATAGGTTGCAATCTCATTGATCTTCAGCTCCTTGTTGCCTCAGGGCAGTGATGCAATCCCTCTCCACCTTGCTTATGGTGGCCCCAACCATTTGTGTCCTTTCACTGAAAAATGGTTAATCTTTCTACTCCATGTGCCAAAAATGTGCAGATGGGCAAATTGAAATAGCAGTCATTACTGAACCACCCTGAGCCATTATTTAAATGCTCAGTTGAGGAAGGGTCACAATTGATATTACCTCATATCTTCCCCAGTTGGTGTTCACTCTCTTACTATGTTATCTGGGTGCAAAGTTATGGCATTCATTACTTATTGCAAATGATAAACAATAGTTTTCTAATGGTGTAAGCAGGGGCAACCTCACTACTGCAGGCCACAAGAAAGTTGCACAGTTGTCAATCACATAAGTATGGGTCAGCCTCTAAATACGTATTTCTGTGGGTGGTAGGGACAGCAGTGGCCCAGTCTCTCCCTGTGGTCAGTCACTAAACTACTACCACTGTGGGTGGCAGGGGTGGTGGTGGCTCACTCCCTTCCCATGATCAGTTGCTGTAGGTGGTATGGGTTCCAGCAGTGGTGGCTAAATCCCTCCCCTGTGGTAACCTCTTCTCTGCAGCTTGTTGTGGCCCATCTTTGTGTTAGGGTTTTGAGCTCCACATGTGAAAGTATGACTTGAGGCAAACTGAACCCCATGTTAGACATGATTCGTATCAGCATATTGCACGTTAGTGGCAACTGACTGTACAACAAAACATGCAAATGATGCAATGGTGGCATAACATTGTATAAAGTATTGATAGTACAGAATGCAAATACATTTTGTTTTCATTGCCTGCAAATTTAAATTCAGTAGTACTGTAACTTGTCTTCCAGTGTATCATTTCTCCCAACGGAATGACCTCCCCACATACACACATAAACTGTTTTTTTTTTTTTTTTTTTTTTTTTTTTTTTTCTCCCTCATCACTACTTAATCTTATGCTTAACTGAGAGAAAAGGCACTCTTGTCAGGAAAACTTAGAAAATGTTGGTGTTGACTTAACCTCTTATTTGCAGGTGCTAGGGAAGGTGCCAGGGGCCACAGTCACTCAGCCCACCTCTGCCCCCCGAGTGGCAACACGTTAAATACGGTATTACTCAAAGAACATTTTCGTGGGCAAATGGCATTCCTTAGACAAATATTGTTCCTTTCAATGCGAGCAGGTTGATAAAAATACAGGCGACTCACACCCCAGTGACGAATTTGCCAAAACTACTGCAGTGCAACTATTATAAATGCTATGAATATCATATATATATATATATATATATATATATATATATATATATATATATATATATATATATATATATACAGAGTTGAGTGCCACAAATGAAAATTCACTTACGCACACACAAATCTTAAGATTGAAATGCTGCTTTCAACTGCAAATCCTTAATTTAAGATCCTTGATTTTTTTTTTTTTTTTTTTTTTTTTTTTTTTTTTTGTGTGTGTGTGTGTGTGTGTGTGTGTGTAGATGAAAATAAATAATTTGTAAGATAATTTTTTAGTAAAATATACAGTATATTTTGAACTAGATATTGCAATAGTGGTACATTAGATGGTTTTAGCATTAGAAAATAAGGATGAGTTTGCTGGCAGTTTTGTATTTGTTTAAGTATTTCCATAAACCTAAAACTGCAAATTTGTGTGAAACTTATTGCAAGCACAAATTTATGAATGAAACTACAATATTGTGGAATTAGTTGTTCACACAAGTGGCTAGCTCTGAATATATATATATATATATATATATATATATATATATATATATATATATATATATATATATATATATATATATATATATATATATATATATGTGTGTGTGTGTGTGTGTGTGTGTGTGAATTGATAGACAGATATATGGATATGGATAGATTGATTAAATAGATATTTATCACTTGTAACCTTACGTATCACTAACAGAAAAAAAAAACTTGTCAGGAAGACCAAGATTATGTTGACTTTACCTTCTATTTGCAGGTGCTAGGGAAGGTGCCAGGGGCCACAGTCACACAGCCCACCCCTGCTCCTCGAGTGGCTCCAACATCTGTCTAAGACTTGGCACACCTTCAACACAGTTACTGTTTAGATATGTAAGGTAGAACCATAAGGTGTTGTAAGAGTAACTCATTTTTACAAATGACAAAAATGTTCACTCCATTTTCACTTTCCTTTTGCATCACAAAATATTATCAGCAAAAAAGTAATCATTAAGCAGCCTTCATGTTGAAGCTACATTTAAGGTATCTGTGTGCACTTTTCAGTAGGATATGTATTAATCAATTGTCAAGTTTATAATATTCATACAAAAATAGAATCTCACTGTGAAGACATCAAGATTGCCTGAGTATTTTTATAAGAACTTAAGATATGTATGCAGATCATATAATAGCTATAATAATAATTTCCTAGGAAAGTTTAGTCTTTAGTAGGCTGTTTTAACCTCTTTGGACTCAAAGCATTGTACCAGTTGTGTCTGGTCTGAGGTAGTTCAGTAAAACAGGACACCTTTCATACACAGCTAATAATTGTTATGAAAAGTTTATATAAATAGGATGTAACTAAAAATGTTCTCAGTGTTTTTAATTTGTTTTCATAGATTTTACTTTCATATCTAGCCTTGAGTATTTATATGCATAATTTATTTATTATATTTTGCACATTGTCTCATTGACCAGAGCTGACTGTGATAGTGCCCAGGTAAACACAACACTGGCAACATGACACAGGTGAACACAGCATGGATGATACACTCCAGCCAAACACTAAACAAAGATACAGGATCTCTATAAATCCAGAGATTTGCAAAAGACCTCACACATTCCTGTGACAGGTTCACAATAGCTGATGGCAGTTGTAGTGGTGGATCACACTGTGGTCACTGAAGAGCATCCAGTTCTTGGCTGCCCCTCATCACTTTAGGCTGTGATGCCTAGCAAAATAATTTCATGCAGTGGGATTTTGGTTGCATTGTTTTGATAAATAAAAACCTTAGAACACTAACCACTGTTTTGTGTTACATGAACACTAATTAAATTTTTAATATATATATATATATATATATATATATATATATATATATATATATATAACACACACACACACACACACACCATCACTGAACCATCAATCACTAATCTGGTTCCATCACTAACTTAGCACCAATTTTGGCAAGTATAATTTCTAATTTCTTTGATCCCCACACCAACCTGCCACTGCTGTGGTTCTACTTGCTGCATAAATACTGTTGGCATTACTTGCATAAGAATATAAGAAAATTAAGAACGCCACAAGAAGCCATGAGGCCTACGTGTGGCCGTCCCTGTATGAGACATGCCTACCTAATTCCATCTGTCGTCCTCCTTCAAAAATTTGTTCAATCTTTTAAAGTTAGCAGACACAGGAAAGTCATTACAATTTGTTATGCTCCATTTATAATTATAATATACTCATGTTTATCCCCAGCTGTGATTCTAGTGAATGAAAGAAGTGCATTTCATGTAAAGAGCAAACATCATATATGACCCATAAGAGATGAAGTCAAACTTATGAAAAAAATCACTTGGTTTTTATTTGATATTACTATTTTCTTTATTAATGAATTTGCACTGGATATTTTAAAAGATAGGATAAGGTGGCCAGTTTTCAGCTAAGTGTATTTTAACATGACTCGTCTGTAATTCAGCAAAATCACTAATCTGGCATCTTCATGCCCCAGTAGTGCCAGATTAGTGTTGGTATACTTGTTTGTGTGTGTGTGTGTATATATATATATATATATATATATATATATATATATATATATATATATATATATATATATATATATATATATATATGCACATCTACATATAAAATTCTGGCAATCACTGCCAAATACCTACAATATATTCTCAGGTTATCTGCATCTCTTTTGAAAGAGATAGCGTTACTCCTCAGTGTTTCAAACCTGAAATGGCTGTTTGGCTACAACTGGTAACATCATAATTAATGAATCTGATGAGGAGTCTGTGGAACAAGCCATGGACTGAAACAATGCAGCACTTAATTCCTACCTGTAGCAGAATGTTTTGGGTAACTGAAGCTATACACATCCTTTTCCATACTTCATAAGGGGGCACAAAGAAAAGACAGTTTCAGAATTTGTGTTGGTTTCTCAGATCTGGGGGTTAGTGATCTAAGGTTAAAAAATTAATGTCAGAAAGACATAGTAGAAGACTGAGTTGATCAAATATTAGAGCATAAATTACTGTAGGAAATTAAGCCAGGAACAAAAGAAAATTTCTTTTGAATTTAATAGACATAAGTCTTCAACAGGAATGGATTGCAAACACAATGCAGTGCAAATTTTGAAAGAATAATAACCTCAATGCATCACTCTATGCCATGAAGATCTAGTAGTTGCTGCTACCACAGCACAGCTGAAACTCACACAGCTGTATATGTCAGTGGCTCAACTCTTTTTCCTCACCAAATCCTATCCTTTGTGAGTGGCTATCAGTGGCAACTCTCAAACAAGACAATTTAGATTTAATATTATGTTAGTCTTAATTTCTCTTTAATTCTTATGAGAGAGATTGAGCAGCCCACACTATTTTACTGTAGTGGCAATTGGGTCTGGCTGGTGGCTGTGTCAACATTCTCTGTGTGGGCAGCAGAGTGAGGCATAATTTATTGTGCAAAAAATATAGTGAAACCTTGCTAAAGCTGATAATATTCAAGAATATTCATAAAATTCACTCATACCAAATAGCAGACATAGTGTGCATAGTGTGTGGGCAGAAATTATTGTCAGTCATCCATTGTTTCAATGAAGGTGAATAGTTGCCTGTTGTAATAACATTTCAGCTCCAGTTGGTCACCATATCTAAAATCTTTCTACACTCTCAGTACTAAAGACATGTTTTGCTGTAACAGTTTGACTGGTTGCAACCAGTCACAATCAGCTGTGTCATGTGTTAAAGAAATTAAGATATATCAGTAGGTCATTCTCTCTTCCTGACATTACTCATATGGTTGGCAGTGCTATTTGTAACATGATCGATAATCATAACATTTGAGTGTACTATTTACCAATTTTTGCTTCTTGATATGTTTACAGTTTTTAATTTGTATTTCAGTTTCTCATGCATTATTGTTTACAACCAGTAATTGCAAACTTTATATTACTATCTCTGGACTAGGCAGTCATTGTGAGTACATAAAAGTTACTCTCTCTATATGACATGTACCAGTGACTCAGAGACTCCAAGAGGGAGAGGACATCACATCCATCCTTATGTGGTACACCCTTGGGAGTGTTAGAAGCAGCTAAATGAATCATAAAATTATTAACTGCAGCAAGCTAACTTATTAGACACTGAAATGCTATATATTATAGGAAACAGCTGCTTTATGTTATGAGAGATAGAGAGAGAGAGAGAGAGAGAGAGAGAGAATGGTGGTGGGCTGGAGGATGAATGGGAGGGAGGGAGGCATACAAGTAGTGTGAAAAGGTGAGGGGCAGGGAGGTACCTGACAACAGGATGAACACTTTTATGTAAAATCTCATATTTCCTTTGCCATAGCATGTAGAGACTCACAAATTGTTTTATTATGAAGTGGAAGGTTTTTTGAGTATAATGAGGAAAATTTGTACAAAAATCTGTGCATGTTTACAGGTATTATAGGATCTTTTAATGGTGCAACAAATAATTAGAAGTTGGTGTGAATGTCTTGGTCAGCCACCAAGTGATGACATCCAAGACTGCAGTATGAGAAAGTGTTGCGTTATCCCATGGAAAGGTATGAGGCTTGCTGATATATCTTAATTGCACGCACTTTACTTGTGCCACTTTTGAGCAATCACGAACAGTCACAACTGAAGTTGTCCCACTTTGAATAGCACAGAACAGTATGTGCATTCATTGCAGCCTAAGGGGAAAGCCAGCAATGAAAGAAAGGAACTCTAGTTAAGTAAACCCATTGCCCACTGAAAGGTAATTGTTACCTTGAGAATGTGAAAAATCAGCTTAGGATCAATAATGGAGATGATACATACTTGCAAAAAGAAGAAAAATTGATATGAAATTAATTAAAAAATATATAATACATTAAAATCAGCTGTTGCTAATAGGAAAATGATCTGGTCAAAATCAGTTTTACTGAGACATGGTTATGTCCAGTCAGGTTTGTCAGTAAAATACACCTCAAATTAAAACAAAACTGTTGTCTTATGTTGAGAAGTAATTAGGGATAGGACTTCACCATGAACATATAATCACAAGTTGTAGATGGGAATCAAGATTACAAAGATATCTGACACCATAGAAGAATATGGCAGATATAAAGGCTCTTAGTTACATTTATATTCAACATCAAAATTGTACATCAAGTCAGGTAATGCCAAATACAAGATTGTAATCAGAAATCTGCACATTGATGAACACATAGTGACCACAAGTGCATGGTTATAAGATTTTCTTTGTGTACTTCATTCGCATAGCAGTACATATACAAGGTAAATGCATGTTTATTTTCAGTCAGATATAGTCTCAAGGACATCCCAACACTCATACCTACTGAAATGCATACAATAAAATTGCATTACTTTAGATAGCCTGTTAAAGCAAGGATTCACTGTATAGTGGGTGGAAGGAAGCAGAACTCATTATAGGATATGGTTTTTAAATTGTTCATAAGCATAAACATTAATTTGTTGTAAAAGGAAATGTGACAAAAGTTTGTGAGAATGTCTTCTATATTGCATATATAAAAAAATTTACTTTCATTTATTCATTATATATATATATATATATATATATATATATATATATATATATATATATATATATATATATATATATATATATATATATATATATATATATATATATATATATATAATTTTTTATTTTTTTCTTTGCCCATCTTTTTATATTTGAATGTGCTTTTCTACTTTAAACTTATTCATTGTTGATACCATACATGGTTTAGTAAGGCATGATATATATATTAGCACTGCACACACTTAATAAATAAATAATGTCACATTGTTGCTGTGACATTGATCTTAGTCAGCTAATCATATGATTATATTATCATTCATAAGTGGTTAGTAGCTGAGATCAAATTATAGACTCTTTTAATCAGGAAACAAAAGATTACTGACATCCAGTATTTCATAAGTGCATTAAGTTCCTGAGATGCTAAGGTATTCAAAAATACAGGCAGGTGAAGAAAACCTGTTGCTTAACTGTTTGCAGCTGGAGAAAAAGCACTTGTGTTGCAGGCCCAGCACTTGTCCCCGACTCTTCCTCCCCACTGCTGCCATTGGACTCACTGAACTAGAGTCTAATCTTAATACTACTTCACTGCCATCCCCATCACACTTAGCACAGACACCTGATGAGGAAGTTAAGCAGGTGTCAAGTGTTAGCCTGTGTTGGCATAGCTATAGTTTAAACTTTATGTACAATGTAGATGTGTTGAGATAAGAATTTTTTTTATTTTAATTATTTTTTTAAGTTTCTGAAGTGCAAAGAATGAATGATGATCTGTATATTCATATAGTGTCCAAAAACAGTTTTAGCAGAACTATAAAGTTAGTTAATATGAATATCTGAGATGCACTCTGATGGGGATAACTTGGTAGTAGTGGAATGGCTCTTTATAATGAGTTTATAAGATAGAGTGTTCAGTTGCCTGTATCATTTACTGCACTAAACTGTGGAGTGGCATGTGGGCTCAAGTATTGCCTTTGGACCTCTTTTTTTTTTTTTTGTGGGGGAGGTGAGTGGGCAGGATGAGGGAAATCTTGGGACTGAAGTTGTACAAAGATTTTAGGGATTTAGCACTGCACCATCAAAGTAGAACATAGTTTTTGTGAATGAAAAAATAAATAAAATGAAGTAATGGTACAAAACCACTCAGGCAAACACAGGCCAAGACCCACTAGCTAAAAATAAAAATGATAATAATAATGATAATGAATAAAAAAAAAAATATATGCCAGATTAGAGGTCCACAAGCAGTGCATTAGCTTAGTAGTTTTTACAAAAGTCAGATTTTATCAGTGTGGTATGAGAAAGTTGTTTTAGTAGCATTAAGTTATATTGACATTTTAATTATAGTCTCAAAATCAAAATATTTGCAGAATGGGTGGTAAATTGGAAAGTCATTCTGCCTTGAACAACTTTGTCAGCAGTGTATTTTCTGCTGTGAGTGCATTATTGTAAGTACTGCTATATAAAGCTGCCATGCCCAACTGCAACTCTGTTTGGTGTGGGCACAGTAGATGGTCTTTGTTGTACAATTTATTTATTTATTTATTTTTATTTTTTCATCAGGTATTTGTGTACAGATAACTGATTACTCTGACAAATATAAGATATAAAGTTATACTTAAATGTGAGTAGGTAACTAATTGGTTAGCATGAAAACATTTTTGTTATGTTTATGGATACTATAATCAGCCTTGACTTAGTAAAATAGCTACATTTCTCACCATGCTGGGATTTGCAGCCAGGATAAACACACACATACACATTGTATCTACTTTTATGTACTGGAATCTAAGAAAGTTATGCTAGAGATGTCAACTAATGTAGACTATGACCAGGCAAATTTATTACATAAGGCTAAGATGGTAACTGTCTCAGACTGCCCACCTTAGCCTGCATCTAATCATTCTGAATTCATTTACATATGGTTGGGACAAGATAATCTGTGTGATGTACCTTTGCTTGGAGAGAGAGAGAGAGAGAGAGAGAGAGAGAGAGAGAGAGAGAGAGAGAGAGAGAGAGAGAGAGAGAGAGAGAGAGAGAGACACACACACACACACACACACACACACACACACACACACACACACACACACACACACACACACACACACACACACACACACACACACACACACACTGATGAATCCCAATAGTGCCTGTATCAGATGTGGCGTTATTATTATTATTAGTACATTGACAAGTTTTCAGATTACTAATGTGTATTACTTTTGAAATCTTTATATATATATATATATATATATATATATATATATATATATATATATATATATATATATATATATATATATATATATATATATATATATATATATATATATATATATATATATATATATTAGAATACTTATTGGATCATATTCCTATATTTGTGTAACTCAGATACTGCAATTAAAGATTAGAATATGCCATGAAAAATTACCATAAATGCATGATTGAATTTTTCTGTATTAAAGAACCCAAACCAGGTTTTAAATTATTAGAGAAACCTATATTTGAATCCTAAACATATATTTCTTGTCAAAGAGAAATAAATGGTAAATGCCTGTATTCATGATCTTCACTGGAATACCTTATACTATTTTTTCTTTATTATTATTATTATTATTATTATTGTTATTATTATTATTATTATTATTATTATTATTATTATTATTATTATTATTATTATTATTACTACTACTACTACTATACACACACACACACACACACACACACACACTTTATATATATATATATATATATATATATATATATATATATATATATATATATATATATATATATATATATATATATATATATAATATTTTTTTATTTATTTGTTTTTCATAACTGATTTCAAGTAAAATGGTTCTGTTCCACTCCTCTATGTTGCTAAAAAAAGAATTGAGGGAGTATTCTTTTCCTGTCTGCCATGATACATTTCAACCTTGCAATATGTTGCTGAAAATGTTGAGGGATGTTAGGATTAGCAACAATAATGTATATACAAGATATGGAAAGATTCTGAGTGAAAATTCTTAAGCTTCGAGGAGTACTGAAAAATAGTAATTCAAAAATTAATTGAATATATTTGGCTTTGTCACCCTTAGACAGTCAATTATCATATTTTGGTCAGTAAAATGTGATTTTCATTCATTATTATCTATACTATTTATTATCATTAATATTATCATCTTTATAATAATAATAATAATAATAATAATAATAATAATAATGATAATAATAAGTATTATTACTATTATTATTATTATTATTATTATTATTATTATTATTATTATTATTATTATTTTAGTGTCTCTGTAGAATATCATATGGAGAATGGGTTCCTAGCCTTTCATTCACTCCATATTGGCAAAAATTAAGTAATAAGATGCATAAGAGAGAGAGAGGTGGTGAAAGGATGGATGTAAGGTTGAATGGAGAACATGTGGAAATAAAGGTGGATTGTCTCAAGTATTTGGGATCATCAGTTACAGTGGACAGAGGAGTTGACACAGAGGTGAAGTGCTGGGTGAAAGAAGCAGGAAAAGTACTTTGGGGACTTAAGAAGGTCTTTGAACTTAGGATTTTGGTATGGGTGTAAAGAGAGGGTTATATGAGGGAATAGAGGTGCACACTGTTCTGTATGGTGCTGAAAAATGGAACATGCGAGTAGAAGAGAAGAAGCAGTTAAGTGTAATGAAAACAAAGTGTTTGAGGAGTATGTTTGGAGTAACATGGAGAAACGGAATAAGAAATGAAGAGGTAAAAAGAAATGGTGTTTTGAGAGATGGCTGGACTAGCAGATCAGTGCTGTTAAGATGGTTAAGGCATGTGGAGAGAATGGAGGACAGAAAACTACTAGAGAGAATAATGAGGTCAGATGTGTATGGTGAGTGAATAAGAGAAAGATCTTGGCTAGAGTGGATGAACTGTGTCAAGAGAGCACTGAATGAGGGAGGGATGACTGTAGCAAGAAAGATTAATTGTATGATGGAGGTGAATGAAGAGCAACAATGGTGAGTGGATGAAAATGAAACAGTCTTGTTGATCCCTGGGAGGAGGTGTGGGTGCTCTTGGCAAGGGCTGTTGGCATAGGGACCATGTAAGGTCTGGGGCACTCCATAGAAAGTGCCTTGCATCTGCTGTGGTCTCAGGATTGGAGTAAGTCCAGGTTAGAGAACAGTTTCATTATGAACAAGCAGGGGTAGATCAGTGTATGCTGTCAGGCTTTGCTAAAGAAATATGTGACAAACTGTGTTGGCATGTAATAATGTGGTCCACAAGACTATCCCTTTCCACCAAGGGCAACAGGGCTAAGAGTGTAAATGATGTGTGTGTATGAGTGTGTGGTGTTTTGTCTAGGCAATCCCATGTGGGACTGCCAGCCTGGTATATTGATAGATAGATCATTATTACTATTGGTGTTATTATTATGATATACTTCTGAACATGGACCATATTTTTTAACCAGTGTTGTGCCACCTCATAAAAGTGATGCAGAGATGGATATTTTGTCCGTTTCAATGCTGAGGCCTGCTGTTCATTGATGGTGGGTAACATTTTCCCCTAAAAATCACCCATAACACCCTAACAGCAGTCATTGAGCTCATACACTACTAGTGAGTGGGAGCTTTCTTTTCTCTGATCATGGGTGGTCCATAGATTTGTACATCAGGTTTTTTATTGAACGATAAGTGTGCTTAATCTTTTTGTATTTAAAATATTAATAATATTTGTATGAATTGTGTGTATAATTCCAATTATCCGTAAATCTATTCCCATTTCAAATAATGAAGTTGGTAAATTATGTCCAGAGATGGTTAACTTGCACCACCTGAGATCACCATCCAGTGGTAGATGTAGTTCTCTCTCAAACATCAGATATAGCTTCATGTTCAGTGGAACATCTCTGACCCTCCCTGTTTTATCTCTCACTTGAAAACATCAGCACACTGGATTAGTCTCCCTATGAGCACAGTGAGCACACCTGACTCACAGTGTCTCACATGGGCAGCAGCTCAGGCTATCAGTACTGTTGTCCACTTACCCTAGCCACTGCTTGATGTGGCAGTCATACTTCTCTGGTTGCCTTGGTCACTCTCTCAGTTGCCCCTCTGTTTCCATTAATGTCTCTGCAGCCAGCAAAGAGTACTTGTACCATGACCCATCCTGATGGTAAACTCTGATAATGTAATATTACAGTAACACCAGCATTTTTCATGTGATGGTTATACTTTATTTATAACATTCTGGCTGCTGAATGTCATGCAATATATTATATCTTATAGAAACTTGGAGAAGCTCAAAAATAATTAGGTTAAAAGTTCATGAGTCGGTCTACAAGCTGTGGACTAATGTTTCAGACCAGTGCAGGACAGTATGGGACATGCTGTAGCTAATTTAGTTCAAAGAAAAATGTGTGTGTATATATAAATATATATATATATATATATATATATATATATATATATATATATATATATATATATATATATATATATATATATATATATATATATATAGACACACACACACACACACACACACACACACAAAGAAATGACGAAGAAAATTATAACAAGCGTGATACATCCTGAATTGGAATATGCAACAGTAGTTTGGGCTCCACATAGATAGAGAGAGAGAGAGAGAGAGAGAGAGAGAGAGAGAGAGAGAGAGAGAGAGAGAGAGAAAAACTGGAAATAATACAGATGATAGAGACAAAGATGGTATCAGAACTGAAAGACTTAAGCTATGAAGAAAGACTTGAAGAGATGGATTACAAACACTGCAAGAAAGAGAAAGAAGAGACCTGATAATGCACAAATTAGTAAACAATGTAGAAAGAATAGATGGAAATGACGTGATACCACATATGGAGGAGGGAGAGAGACGTAAATTACGAGGGGGCATGAGTAAAAAATAAGAGTGGATGTTCGAGTGACATTAAGAAATACAACTTCCTGTATCGGACTATTGAAATCTGGAATGATTTGAAGGAAAAGGTGGTTGCTGCAAACACGTGTACACATGTTTAAAGAGAAACTGAATAAATATGATATAGAAAGGACAAAATGAACATTGGCTTGTGCCCTGTACAGTGCAATTATTAGGTAAATACACACCCATTTGTGAGCTTCCCATTATTTCATTGAGGGAATAACATATATTTACACCCATTGTCTAATTCTGCAAACTAGTACAGGCGTATCATTTTGCATGTTATCAGCTCAAACAATGTAGTGGATCCTGCACACTTACGGAAACAGCGAAGTAAAAAAAAAAAAAAAAAAAAAAAAAAAACATCAGTGAGAGACTTCCATGCTGATAATTCTCTGCACTTGCAATGTTACTGAAATCATTACCCTTGCATAAGCTTATTTTCACCCAGGAAATTTACACTGCAGCCCACAAGTAGCAGTTTTCCTTTTGCTACTCCTGTCCTTTTGTCTTTTTCATCCACTGTTTTGGACATTGAGCCACAGAAAAAAAAAAAAAAGGCATCCCTCGATCTCACAAGCTTCTGAGCAAAGGTAGTAGGATTAATTATAATTTTATTAATCTTGCTTTCGAGGTTCCTCAGAGACTAATTGGAAGATAATGCCTTGGAAACCGCTTGGTTACCAGGACTTTTGACTGAAGAAGACGCCTTATCCTCACTTTTCAAAATGATGCAGCATTAATGAATCAGTGGAATAAATGAGAGGTGTGTGATACCTCACTATTATTAAAAGGACTGAAAAGGATACAAAGCTATTTTTATACATAATTATAAAGTCACGACCCACATTGACCTCACGTGCTTGCTGGCCAACCCGTATGCATCCTGGATGAACCGTGGTGAACATGCTATGTGTTAACTGGAGATTTATTAACCAAGGCTGGGAACTGGGAAGGCGACGCAAGAATGGATCCTGAGAATGAAAGTGGACTATGGGATTACTTTCCTTGATTTAGACGGCGCTCTTCCCCAACAGACTTTTGACAGGGATGGTGTTCACCGCGAACGAGCAAGTCATGTGTTACAGATTTTTAAATTGGAATAGGGCGACATAGTGCAGAAAATAAGACAGAAAATAATAATGGGGACGAGGCATTGAATGAATAATGAAAGAGAGTATGTAGGATTGGGATGCATAAATGTGAGAGGTTGAAATGTTGAGAAAGTGGAAGACCTCATCAAAGAAAAAAAGTGCAAGGAATGTATTGTAGACGGAAACGTAGATAAGGGAGAGAATATAACTGATGTTGTGACATACAGAATCAGTAGTAAAGGTAGGAGCAATCAACATTGAAAAGGTGGTAGGGTAAGGTTGGTTGAAAGATTTAAATAGGAATAGAGATGTAGAGGCAGAGGTGGGTGACTATGAATAGACTGAGGTGAGATAAAGGAATGGCAGTAGACAGATACAGTGCCTGCTGGGGTTGTTTGCTAGGATGGAAAGTGATTTAACAATACGGTTTTAAGAGAATGCGTGGAGTGTACGAATGGGAGAGACTGAGAGAAAGGGAGCTCCCGATAATTTGAGGCAGTGTGCATGTACTGCAGATGGAGGTTAAAAGGAGGAGTGGTACTCTTAGTTTTTTCCCCTCTTTTTGCATTAACCCTGCAGGTTTGTGTGGGACAGCACCGTTCAATAGGCTTCACCGACAATCTCCAATGCGTGAGATTCAGCTCAAGCTCAGCTCAAGCTAAAAGCGAGGGGCAGACTGCTTAGCCACTGGGTGATAAATGACAGAAGGTGCCATACAGGCGTAAGGAGACGTCACATTCTGTCATTTCCCCATCACATGCTTTAGTGACTATTTTTCGTCTTTTTTTTTCCTTACTATTATTATTATTATTATTATTATTATTATTATTATTATTATTATTATTATCATTAGGGTCTGCAAGTTGCCCTTTTTTTATACACAATCCATTTCCTAATGCATTTTTTTTTTTTCCGGATTTTGCCATTCTCATCTAAGACAGAAAGAATCGCTCGTCCCAATTCCTTGCAGTTTGAATCCCTCTACGTCATCGCACAGGATACGCCAGAGGTGTGTTTATAGCGAAGAGGTGCTGAAGTGAAGGTGGAGGAAGCTTAATTTATCAGAGCCGGACTCACGGTGAGGTGGGGGTTACTTCGTGGTTGGGGAGATACAAATGAATACTTCCTCGTGGGTGCCAAATACTGCAGTAACCCTCGAGAACACCAGAAAGGTGTTACATGATGGGTAACTACATTATTTTATGAGAGTAATCTGTATATATATATATATATATATATATATATATATATATATATATATATATATATATATATATATATATATATATATATATATATATATATATATATATATATATATATATATATATATATATATATATATATATATATGTGTGTGTGTGTGTGTGTGTGTGTGTGTGTGTGTGTGTGTGTGTGTGTGTGTGTGTGTGTGTTGGAAACGAGAGAGAGAGAGAGAGAGAGAGAGAGAGAGAGAGAGAGAGAGAGAGAGAGAGAGAGAGAGAGAGAGAGAGATTTACATATTTTCCTGTTAGTTTATCAGGTAAACCATTAAAAATCAAACTTTGAGTTCACTATGGCAAAGATGTGATAAATTATGTTAATGTCATCCATTCATATTTTTTCATTCATTTAAGTTACCTTTTAATGTCAAGTACAAGGTTAATTTCAAGTCTTTCTCGCGATAGACATGTGCGAGTGCTGCTGATAGGACGATACGAACGGAAAGATATTATATATTGTTATGTAAGAAGGGGGTTGAGGACAACTGCGCGTGTAGGGAGCGAGGAGGCGTAGTACACACACACACACACACACACACACACACTTTTTTTCTATTATATAACTGCCAAAATTATTTACAGCTGTTTACGAAACATAAACAAAAAAGAAAGACTTGAAAATGAAACAAAAATATGATGACCTGTGTGAGGGTATTTCTGAATGACCATTTTCTATTATAAGGGTAAGAAAACAATTATCGTACACAGTAAGTAGTGGTCCCTCAACGGCCTTTAAACCCTCCCTAACCCCCCCCCCCCCATCCCATCACTGTCTTCCCTACCTTCCTCCTCTCCCTCCTTCATCCACCCCCACCCTCATCCTCCCCCACCCATCCCTCCTCCCAAGAATCCCCACCAGACCTCCCCCACCTTTTGAGTTTGCGATTGCCAAATAAACAATGTTATGTACTTTTATGGTTAGTAACTTGAACAGTGCATAAATCTTCTTAAGAAAATTATAGTGTTCGTGTCCAAGTATTCCGGAATGGCCAGGACAGGTAGTTAATGAAGTAGTGCACAGTTAATATGACGTGACCGCCCCATATTTGGAGTCTTGCGGCGCTGCTGCTGGTACGGCCACTTCTTGTTTTTTTTCTCAATAAGGGTAATGTATACATGGTTTCTGTTATGTTACCATAAGATAAGCATGTATAAGGTACCAAGGGGGTTAGGGGTGTACGTGAAGTGCATGTAATAGGTAGGGATAAGATGTGAAGTGTATTTTTCAGTCCAGGCCGAGAAACATTCCTTGGCGACACTCCTGCCTCGGCGTGTTTTTGGCACCTTTTAGTTTTAGTGGCAGTGTTGAGGCACTCGCCACTCTCCTCGTTGTACAGTAGGTAATTTTTAGATCAGCTAGACAGCCCTGGCCATTATAGAACATGCTACGGCGGGGACAGGGAGGGAGAGGGACACAGGTGAGCTACGGCACCATGCACGTCTGCACGTCACTGCCCAGTGATTTTACCCCAGGGTTGAATGGTCTTACGAATACCAGTCAACGTCACTACTATAAGAGTAATACAGCGTATTCATGAGGGCATGGCTGTGCCTCAGTTAGAGGCATGACATTCCCAAGCGGAGGCGTGGCACTATTTAGCACAGGTGACGTATGACACAATAAACAATACTATACCAGTGCAATTCTTGGGTGTATTGTAATTATAATAACTATTCTTTCATAGCTTGAACCATACCATTGAAATAAGCAAAAATCTTATGTCAAATTGTCACACAGAGCAAGGTGCAACCTGGAACTGTAAGGTGTGGCATGACATGACCCAGATCAGCACATGACATGTGTCACAGGTGGGGCATTATATCATTCACTTAATGTAAATAGAAGTACAAATGAGAGTATCATTAAAAAGAAACAATATTTATATTTTCCCCATCTCTTTGCTTGGATTTGAAGATGGGTCACAACAGTGCTCATTATTTTAACAAATTAATGACATTTCTGCTGCTGTGCAAATATGAGAAATGAGAACATTGTATCAGATGAAAAAGGTAGTAACTATAGGAAATATTCATAAAGTATTTTGGTTGTTAGTTTTACAGATTGTTATTAGATAATCAAGTATTTTGTTTTTACTTAGAACTCTTTATCTATATTAATTGATTATGAAATTATATTGATGTTTCAGATATCTGCAAAAGAAATTTTTCTGTTAATGACATTTATGGTGTTAAGATACTTGCATTGCTTTGTATTATCATGATTGGAAATTGGTGGGTCTTCTAACAGCACGATGTATGTGTTTGCATTGAATGTGAGGAGGCTCAACCCAAAGTCTGTGGCTCAAATTTTTGTCTTGACCAGGAGTGAAGTGATGCTATATTATTGAAATTTGTGGTTATATGTTAAATACCTATATTAATATTTTATGAAAAATTCTCATTAAGCAAATAAAGTATGTGATTGGTGTATAGATACATAAATAGGCAAATTTTGATAGGAAAGATAGCAGTTAAGACACTTATAACAAGCTTTGTATTACATCAGACAAAAATAACAAACCTCTGGGGAGAATGCTGGTTAATATAGGTCGTGTCAGGATAGCATGCAAGTCAAAGCTTCACTGCCAACTGTGGTAACTCAATCCCTCTCAGATTATTTCCTTTGAGCTCTGGGTTTGTGAGGAAGGTCTTGCAATTATGAGGTAACTCAAGGCAACCCTCAAGCCAACCAGTAATGTCAAGGATTCTTGAAAGCAAACATTTATTTTTTTAACATAATTGAGTGTTGTAGGGGTACATCAGTGTGGGAGTCTTGGCACCCTCTAGCACTCATGAAGGCCGGTGGGATGATGTGTCTTGGCACCATGCCCACCTTTCACAGTCTGGGCTGTGGTTAGCCACATGGATCACTTGGCCCACTTCAGTGGTTTCTCTCAGCAGTTCGATGTTCTTGTGGCTCTTTCAAGCTTGACACTGGGAATGTTGTGCAAACATAGGTCATACCTGTGTGTAAAAGGAATCTCAAAGAAGTGATTCATGAAGGCTGGTCAGTGTCTTGTGAAACAAACCTGCTGTCAAAGTCACTGTGTGTGTAGTGTTTTCCTACCAGTAATGTGCAGTCTCTTATGGCAAACTAAGTGCATACAGTTTCATCTCTGAAATCACCCAAGTACTCATTTGGGTGAGGTGTGCTGTGTCTCTGCACTGTACTCAAGGAAGTGTGGATGTCTGCCATTGACTTGGCCCAGTAAAAGGTGGGTGGTTGTCACTAAGAGTAGAACAGTCTCTGTAATAAGTATCTTTCTTTTATTTTTTCATGAAGAATTCATGCTATTCATTAACAAATTGATTGTGTGATTATGTTTAGGATTGATTTTGGTAATGATTGATTTGAAACATGATATTTTTTTCTTTCTTTCTTTCTCTCCAAAAGATGTTACTGTTTTTCAGTTTAATTTAAAAGAAAAAAAGCCTCAGAAATAAGTTTTAAA
Organism: Scylla paramamosain; assembly: GCF_035594125.1. NCBI lineage: Eukaryota > Metazoa > Arthropoda > Malacostraca > Decapoda > Portunidae > Scylla > Scylla paramamosain. The sequence goes on from NC_087157.1 coordinate 31,396,059, forward strand.
TGTGTTTTGTAAGATTTTCTTAAAGCACTACATTTCCAAAACATATTTCACTAATGTGTACATAAGATTATGTAGTCACATCAACACTGCCTGGTGCATGATACAAATCTTGTAGATGAGTTTTGTGCACTGGAAAGTCAGGCTGTAATTTCATAATCTGTATATGTATTAATCATCATTGCAGGCAGTGTAATTATTAATAGGAGCTACCTGATGATGTGCCTTAATTGTGAGCAGTAATTGAATTACATGGTATCTTTATAATAGGTAGGTTTTAATAGTTACTTATATCATGAGGTTTTGCCATTATTTCCAAGATCATTGAGTTCCACTAGTTGATTAATTATGTGAGGTTAGAAGTTATGATAAAACTATGTAAAATACTTAGCAGTTGTGTGCATTATAAGAGATCATTGCACTGATAATTCCTACTTCTAGTTAACAAAACCTAGGTACTATTTTATTCTTTTGGTTGATTTCCTCCTCTTAACATGGTTCTTTATTTACACCATGAGTGTGCCATGTGGTAGCTTCCACTCAGCCATCTTTGAGTTGTTTTGGCCCCACATTCCTTGCTCTCACTACTGATACCATGATGATGTGCTTGTTTCTTGCTTAGCCCTGCAACATTCATCTTGCCTGTGCAGAGTTACTGTGATTTGCTTAATGCATTGTGGCTAGTGAAATTTATCACTAATATAACTAATTTGCTTGTTTCTGATATGCATGATTTGATTTCCCTGCTTGCAGTGCCTTTGTTTTTTGGTGCCTTGGTGCCTTGGTGCCCTGGTACCTGGGTGCCTGGGGTCACATTTGTTTGTGTGTGTGTGTGATGTACCCTGCTCTCCAAGCCTCCCATTCTTTACCATGGATCTTGACTCAGGTAGGTGCCACTGTAACCCCTCCCTCCTGCCGTAAGTTCTGTGCTGCCTTAAGATCAGTTTTCCTTTCATGTTATGGCTTTTGTGTTGCCTATTTTCAGAGGAAAAGCAGTTCTGATTAGAGGAATATTGCTGGGAAAATAACTTCTTCCTAAATCCAGTATCTTTTCTTTCAATGATACTTGTATTTCTGTGTTGGAAATGTTTGGTTATATTTGAAAATTGCATGCTGTGTTAGCTGTTGAGATTAATATATAATATCAATCTGTATATTTGATTTTATTTAAAATAAATATTGCAGATATAAGGTTCAAATATGAATATGCAATATTTAAGATACTCAAACACAAATACAGTTGTTAATTGTGTATTTGTAAATTCATATACATATTTGACTTTGTTAAACACACACACACACACACACACACACACACACACACACACACACACACACACACACACACACACACACACACACACACACACACACACACACACTTTGTGCAGTGTACTGGTCAGCATGCTTGGCTCATAACCAAGGAGGCCTGGGTTTGAGTTCTGGGAATGGCAAAGGAGATGAGGAATCTCTTTATGTGTAATCCCTGTTCATCTAGCAGCAAGTGTGTAGAGGATATAAGCCATGGGGTTATAAGCTAGCTGTCTTAGTGTGAGGTGTGCAAATGGTCTTAATCCTACAGAAAGATAAGTCACCATGATCCCTAAACTCTTATAGTGCAACAGCTCACTGTGTTATGAGATTGGCAGACAATTATGTGTTAATAACACACACACACACACACACACACACATATGAAGTATTGATTTCTTTATGGGAGTTTAGCAGTATACAGTAATTGTAGAGATTAAATGCTCTTGAAGGCAAGCTTCTGAAGGGAACAGATGCTTTCAGATAAAAATACAGCTTATACTTGTGTCAACAAATAAATTTCCACAAGTCACATATCCATGTTTTCTGTATTGAATCACAAACATTTAACTTCAGACAAGCTGAAGTAAAAATGCTTTTAGTAATATTTTGTTGTTGCTACTGAGATGTATATTTGTAGTATATATGTTACATCTACCTGTATATCTAATAATTTGTCTTTTGCTCTTGAAGAGTAGAAGTTTGATTCAGATAGAGTTGGTGGACTAGCAGGTTAGTGGACTACACCTGTTTCACACCTGTGACAGTATCTATATCAGGAGTTAGGGAAGGATTTGGGATTGTATACACACACACACACACACACACACACACACACACACACACACACACACACACACACACACACACACACACACACACACACACACACACACACACACTATCTGTTGGTCTCTCTGGCCTCTAAGATCTTTCTGAAAGGGTCACAATTGGCAGTCACAAGTCTAGCATGTGATCAAGACTCTCTCTCTCATCCCCCCCCCCCACACACACACACACACACACACACACACACACACACACTGAAGTGTGAACAAATAGAATGAACTCAGTGAAGATGTTGTCAGTGCTGTAAATGTCCTTGCTTTTTAAGACCAAACTGGATAGATATAGAGATGGAATACTATAAGATTACTCCCCTCCCATAAACCACAACTAGGTAAATACACACACACACACACACACACACACACACACACACACACACACACACACACACACACACACACACACACACACACACACACACACACACACACACACACACACTACAAGAAAAAGGATATAAGGAAGTTGGAAAGAGTTCAGAGAGCAACAACAAAGATGATACCAAATATCAGGGACATAAAATATGAAGAGAGGTTGGAAAGGTTACATCTACCAATGTTGGAAAAAGGAGAGAAATGGGAAGCAAATTGGAGGCCTGATTGTGATATTTAAAAACATATAAAGGAGTGGAGAAGGTGGACTGGAATGACGTGATGGTTTGGGATACATGTGATACTAGAAGAAATGGAAAGAGGCTGAAGAGTGCTTGTAGAAGAGACATCAAAAGTATAGTTTCCCATATTGAAGTATTGATGTGTGGAATAGTCTGGATGAGGAGATTGTAAATGCAAAAAGTATACATGGATTCAAGGATAAGTTGATATTAAAAGATAAGGAGATGGGACAGCATGAACATAGCTCTTTTCCCATAAAGCACAACTAGGTAAATATAACTAGGCAAATACACACACACACACACACACACACACACACACACACACACACACACACACACACACAGGAAATGCCATATGTTGGAAATAGGAAAAAGTAAAAAAGAGACCTTCATGGAATTACAAAATGGGAGAAGAAATGATAATGAAAAGTAATGTAGAAAAAGATTTAGGAGTATAAATGATTCAGGACACACTATCACCTGAAAGGCACATGAATGGGATACTTGATTCTATATACAGCTTGTTAACAAACATTAGGATGGCTTTTAACTATATGGATAAAAAAATGAAGAAAACTGTAACATGCATGATATGACCTAAATTAGAATATGCAGCAGTAGTTGGCTCCACATAGAAAAAAAAAAGATATATGGAAATTGGAAAGAATACACAGGATAGCGACAAAGATGGTACCAGAATTGAAAGACTTAAGCTATGAAGAAAGACTTGAAGAGATGGGATTACCAACACTTCAAGAAAGAAGAAAAAGAGGAAATCTGATAACAATGTACAAATTAGTAAACAATATAGAAAGAATAGACAGAAATGACTTGGTACCACAGATGTAGGAGGGAGAGAGAGTTACGAGGGGGCATAGGAAAAAAATAAAGAAGAGTGGATGTTCAAGTGACATAAAAAAAATAAAGCTTCCCATATCAAACTATTGAAATCTGGAATGATTTGAAGGAAGAGGTGGTTGCAGCAAACAATGTACACATGTCTAAAGAGAAACTGGATAAATATGATATGGAGAGAGGACAAAATGAGGTTTGGCTCATGCCCTGTACAATACAACTAGGTAAACACACACACACACACACACACACACACACACACACACACACACACACACACACACACACACACACACACACACACACACACACACACACACAGTGGATGAGGTAAGAATAATGATGGAAGGTTTGGATGCAAAGAAGGCGCAGGGACCTGATAGAGTATCTAATTGGGTACTGAAGGAATACAGAGATCAGCTTGCACACAAGGTTTACACACTCATCATAACTTCATTAAGGGAAGGAGTGGTGCCCAAAAGATTGGATTAAAGCAGATTTAGTCCCCATATGTAAAAATGGTAGCAAAGAAGAACCATTTAATTATAGACTGGTGTCATTAACAAGAGTAGTGGCAAAAATGTGTGAAAGAATAGTGAAACAAAGATGGAGTGAATATCTGGAAAAGTGAGAGAAATTAACTGACAGAATTTGAATTTAAGAAAAGGAAGGTTGTGTACAAGAAATTTGATGTGCTTCTACTCAAGAGTCATAGATATAGTACAAGAAAGAGAGGGATGGGCACATTGTGTTTATTTGGACTTAAAGAAAGTGTTTGATAAGATGCTCCACAAGAGACTGCTGTGGAAATTAGAAATGTTTGGTGAGTTGAGAGTGCACTCCTACACTGGATCAGTGACTTTCTGAGAGGAAGGGAAATAAGTGGTCAAAGATAGGAAGTCATCATGGAGGAAGTAATTAGTGGTGTCTCACAGGGGTCAGTACTAGCACCAGTTATGTTTGCTATCTATGTGAATGATGTGATGGAGGGGGTGATGGAAGGGGTGAAGGGCAGATGGGGAGCTGGTTAGTTCTGGGGAGGAGATTAGTAAAATTCTGAATGAGTATTTTTTAACTCTTCACCCAGGAAAACATGCAGGATATGCTGAATAGTGAACAGATGTTTAGAGGAGATGAGAATAAGAAGCTGACATATTTCCATAACTAAGGAGATAGTGGAACAGGAGATATATAGGCTAAAAAAGTTCAAGACACCAGGACCAGATGAAATATATCCCAGAGTACTTAAGGAATGCCAAGAAGTTATTAGTGAGCTGTTAGTTTCTGTCTTTAGGAAACCACTTGAGTCAGATGAGGTACCAGTAATGTGGAGGCAGGCTAATGTAATACCCATCTTTAAGAAAGGAGATAAAACTTTAGCGTCTAACTATAGACCTGTCAGCTTAACTTCAGTTGTAGGTAAAATATTGGAGTCAATAATAGCGAGGAACATTAGGGAACATTTAGACAAACATAACTTGATAAATCAGTCACAGCATGGCTTCACGAAGGGGAAGTTTTGCCTGACAAACATGTTAAGTTTTTACAGTAAAGTGTACGAGGCAGTAGATAATGGTGATAATTATGATATCTTATATCTGGACTTTAGTAAAGCATTTGACAAAGTACCCCATCAAAGGCTCCTGAGGTGTTAGGCTGGATAAGGTCATGGCTTAGTGACAGGCAACAAAGAGTTGTAATAAATGGCTTGAAATCCAATTGGGGGTCATGTAATTAGTGGGGTGCCACAAGGATCAGTATTAGGGCCATTGTTATTTCTAATATATATCAATGACTTGGATAGTGGAATTAGTAGTGATGTTAGCAAATTTGCGGATGACACAAAGATAGATTAATTAGGTCAGAATCAGATGCCATCGCCTTGCAGGCAGATTTAGATAGGATGAATGAATGGACGGACAGATGGCAAATGCAATTTAATATCAACAAATGCAAAGTACTTGGCGTAGGTAGAGGAAACCCACACAGTAAGTACACATTAAACAACAAAACTCTGGTTATGAGGGTATGAGAAAGATTTAGGAGTTATAGTTATCTCTGAACTCTGTCTAGGAAAACAATGCATAGAGGACAGAAACAGGGCAAATAGGGTACTAGGATTCATTTTTAGAAGTGTTAAAAGTAGAAGGCTGGAAGTAATATTAAAGTTATATTTGGTGCTAGTCAGACCTCATCTAGACTATGCTGTGCAGTTCTGGTCCCCACATTACAGGAAAGATATAGGTCTATTAGAATCAGTACAGAGGAGAATGACTAAAAGAATACAGGGGATGAGGAGTATTCCCTATGAGGCGAGATTGAAGCTGTTAAATTTACACTCTTTAGAGAGACGTAGGTTAAGAGGGGACCTGATAGAAGTCTTTAAGTGGTATAAGGGTTATAACAAGGGGGATGGAAGCAAAATTCTTAGGATCAGCAACCAGGGTAGAACACAAAATAATGGGTTCAAGCTTGAAAAAATTTAGGTTTAGGAATGAGATAGGAAAAAATTGGTTCTCAAATAGAGTGGTAGATGAGTGGAATGGATTCAGTAATCATGTTGTTAGTGCTAGAACATTAGGGAGCTTCAAGAGAAGATTAGACAGGTTTATGGATGGGGATGATAGGTGGAAATAGGTAGGTATATTTCATACAGGGACTGTCACATGTAAGCCTGGTTGCTTCTTGCAGCTTCCCTTAATTCTTATATTCTTATGTTCTTATGTGAATAGCTACATGAGTCTGTTTGCTGATGATGCAGAATTGATGGAGTGGAGAGGACAGAGGATTGTGAAGCCCTACAGGAAGATCTGAATGTGATTTGGGATTGGAGTGGCACTTGGAAAATGGAGTTCAACGTAAAAAAATGTGGAGTGTTGAAGTTTGGGATGGTTGTATGAGGCCAGTCTTCAGTTATAAATTGGATAATGAGGAAATAAATGTCAAGAGTGAAGAGAAAGACCTTAGAATTACTGGCATTGATAAGCTGTCCCCAGAGGTACATGTAAGAAGAAAGGAGAAACATATAATCCGATGAGAAACATAAGAGCAGCGTTCAACTATCTGGATTAAGAGATCATTAGGAATTTAATTGTGACAGTGATAAGACCTCATTTGGAATATATGGTGGTGATATGGTCTCCCAGCATTAAAAGGGACAGAAAAAATAGGGAGAATACAATGAGCAGTGACAAAGTTGCTTCTGACCATATTAGACTTATTGTACGAAGAGATGAAAGAAACTAAACCTGCCCACCTTGGGAGAGAGAAGAAAGAGAAGTGACCTGATTGCCTTATATCGGATTTTGTCGGGCTATGAAAAATTGGACAGGAGTGATGTGGTGAGGAGAGACTTTAGAAGCACAAGAGGGCATGAGAAAATGAAGAAGGGTGTGTGTAGAATTGATATTAAGAACAGTTTCCTGCAGAGGACTGCAGGAATCTGAATTGAGCTGCAAAAAGAAGTAAATGCAATAACTATAGGTGATTTTAATGAAAAACTGGATAAGAGTGGATATTGGGATGGGACGACTTGAGCTTAGACTCCTCCTCCTATAAGCCACAACTAGGTAAATACACACACACACACACATACATTTAATTAAATATTTAGAGTTTACTGATAGTCATGAATGTTTTGCAGTATTTCCATAATATTAGGTACAATGTAAACACTTGTGATAATTACTCTGATGCCTTTGGAAAGGGATCAGAGCTAATGTAAAAACCATTAAGAAGTCAAAATTATTATCTCAAACATAGTGGTTAATTGTTGTTCTTTTCACTTGTGGTTCCTTATCTTATGAAAATATTGTTGATATTTATACATGATTCCATAATTAGGATGTATGAACCAAGCAGGAATAGATGTTGTTCAGATGTAAATTTTTTGTTAAATTAATGCAAAGAAAAGTTGTGACTGAAACATGAAATGTAGGAGCAGAAAAAAGAAAAATAGTGTAATGGTGATGCTCTGTTGATCCAAAACTTGCTAGAAAGACAAGAGGGATTTGATAAACAGTAAGGATATCTGAGGCTTGGGTAGGGCTAGTGGGCCCTACCACTGCCTCCAACACTATCTCCATTTTCCTCATCACAATCATCACCATTAGTTTTGTTTGCACCATTTGGCATAGAACATTCACTTGATGGTGTATCTTCTCTGAAACTTGTTTCTCTTGCTCCTCCACAAAGCCTGATAATTCCCTATTAAAGATCATTCCTTAATTTTCCACTTCCACCAACACTAGGTCCACCTCTAGGTACATTTGTTCAAGTTAAATACCTAGTTAAATCCCCAAAATTAATATGACTTCTATTGAAATAACATATGCCACCCATTGTCACTAGAATATAGAAAGCTTGCAATGAGACATGCACATGTCTAAAGTCAAATTTACAGATATTAAAGAACAAGTTTGACAGATAAGAAGAAACATATATAATGATTCATAAGGATTAATTACTTCAGACTAGAGATACTCAGATAGAAGTCCAACATAATGTAAAATTTAAAGAGTATGGTGGGTACTTAGTGGTTGCTTACATAACCAAGGCATAAGTAACTGTTATTGCACGTTGCTGTGGTTACAGTGTGCTCAATGTACTGCCTAGTTGATCTTTTGGGACATGGTTGAGTGCTGTCCTGTGAAGCCTTTTGCACCCATTTTGAGGGGAACTCTTTGGAGCAGGCAAAATAAATACATTGAAAATTAGTAGTTATGTATTGAGGAATCAAATTATGAAGTGGAATTGAATATATGAAGGGGTAATTATGAAGACCATTAATTCATCCTAAAGAATTTAATACATAATTACTTGGTTTACCTTGCTCTGGGCACAATTATCAAGAATTATAAGAGCTAAGAATAACCTGAAGTTGTACTCTAAAAGCCATAGAGCCTTACAAAACTCTGAGTGACTCAGATTGGATGCTTAGTTGGATAATGAAGAGAAAACTGCCAATAAAGGTGTGACTTATTACATCAAAGGCATGACAAAAATAATTTAAGCCAAAGAAACAAAAGATGCCTCAAGCATGAAACAAAGCAGAGTAGAGTGTATGATCAGAAACCCACTCAGAAAATCCAGTTCCTAATGTCAGGACAAAGCAAACTTTTTGGTTGCAGCAAGTGAATGGGCTTTTTTCCCTCCACTTTTTTGTGCCTTGACCAGACTCCTTCACATAAAAGAACATGCTGCTTGAAATTGATATTTTATTTCAGCCATTGAGAGATAACTTACTTAGAAATGAGAAGAGAAGTTTAGTTTTGTTGGATACGCTACAATCTAAGATATTGATATGGTATGAGATTGTGTGTCAGGGAGGTATGATTGTTGTGAGTGGAGGGTGAAGGGTGAGATTATGTGGAGGAGAATGGCATGGTGCAACATGCCAGTGGTTTTACAGTAGTTTGCCTCATGACATGCTTCTGTTTCTGCTCATTGTCTCTCTTCAAGACCAGGTGAGCCAGACCTGTATGCAAGTCTAACCCCTTTGGTTGCATGGATGATTAAACTATCCTGCATGTTTTTATTCAAGGCCATGCTTATCTCACTTGCGTCATATTGCATGTGTGGCATGTAATATAACTTTACAGAAACAATCGGACAAACCTGCCCTGTTACACCAATCACTACTACTACTGCTGCTGCTGCTGCTGCTGCAGTAGCACTAGTGTTGCTACTACCATCACTACTACTACTACTACTACTACTACTACTACTACTACTACTACTACTATTACAACAGTGATACTGCTACTACTATTACTACATACTATCAGCAAAGATAATAATTGATAGCAATAATAATGATGATGATGATGACAATACAAAAACTACTACTAATGACGATGATCAGGACAATAATATTAAATCGTAATACTGTTGCCAGTGCTTTATCATTACTAGTACCATACTACTTAAGAGAATGCTTGTAATGGTGTTTGGTTTTGTAATATCATTGTACATATAATTTAGGTCTTTGAATATCTAACTTTTGTTGTTATGGCAGTTTGTATAAATGCATTTTTCTAGTTGAGATAAAGTAACAAGCTTTCTACCAGCTGAGCTCAGTTCAAAATAAGGCAGTATATTTGATCATATCTGATGTCAGATGTATTTTTCATGCCCATTTTGGTGTATGAGAGTAACATTTTTTTTAAATTATTTAATAATGATATATGTATATTTTTTATGTGGGAGAGACACTGGCCAAGGGCAATAAAATCCAATAAAAGAAAAAGAATGGCCCACTTAGATGCCAATCCCCAAATTGGGTCCAAAGTGGTAGTCAAAAATTGAAAGATAGGTGTCTTGAAACCTCCCTCTTGAAGGAATTCAAGTCATAGGAAGGTGGAAATACAGAACCAGGCTGGGAGTTCCAGAGATTACCAGAGAAAGAGATAAATAATTGAGAGTACTGGTTAACTCTTGCATTAGAGAGATGGACAGAATAGGGGTGAGAGAAAGAAAAAAGTCTTGTGCAACAAGGCCACAGGAGGAGGGGAGGCATGCAGTTTGCAAGATCAGAAGAGCAGTTAGCATGAAAATAACAGTAGAAGATAGCAAGAGATGCAATATTGCAGTGATGAGAAAGAGGCTGAAGACAGTCAGTTAGAGGAGAGGAGCTGATGAGATGAAAAGCTTTGAATTCCACCCTGTCTAGAAGAACAGTATCAGTGGAATCCCCCCAGACTCCATATATGGATGGATAAGGCCCCTGTACAAAGTTAGTAGATGGAAGGGTGAGAAAAACTGGTGGAGATATCTCAGAATGCCTAACTTCATAGAAGCTTTTTTTAGCTAGAGATGAGATGTGAAGTTTCCAGTTTAGATCATAAGTAAAGGATAGGCTGAGGATGTTCGGTGTAGAAGAGGGGGACAGTTGAATGTCATCAAAGAAGAGGGAATAGTTGTCTGGAAGGTTGTGTTAAGTTGATAGAACTACATAGTTGTAATTAGTAGTGTTTATGGAGGTTCCCTTTCAAAGAAATAGATGATAATGGAGTAACTAATGGGATAAAGGTGAACAGTTGTTTGGAATGGGTAGTGTGAGTTGAAAGTATCATTTTGTGAAAAAATGTTGGCATAGCTACACTCTCTGGCAACATTGTGCTGAGTGTTATGTCTATATTCACAATATCCTGAGTTATGGCCTGAAGTGGAACTCCTACTGTCATTTTTTTCTTGCAAGGCAGTATTCATGAAGTTTCTCTTGTTAAAAAACTATACATTTTGATAAAGTATTTAATTATGTAGCTCTACTTGGGAACCTAGATTCCCTCTCTGCCTGTGAGGAGCACCATGATAATGGCCTCAATGAGCCAATAGACTCAAAAGAAAGAAGGTGGGTGTTTTGCATTTTGTCCACTACTCTCCACTTGTAGTTGTATCAGAACATGTCAAGGGCATAACAAAATACTTAGGCTAAGTTACTAGAAAGAAAGAGGCAACTCTTAGTTGTCAAGAGACAAAAGGAAAGGTTTAGAGAACAATTGGAGGTATATAGAATAAGTTAACCATGTCACGTTACAAAATTGTGACAACCTTACCACCTACGTCTGCCAGCCAGCATTACTTTCCACTATTCTGAAGATCAGTCTTGCCTATTTTTCTATTTCTTAGGCATATGATTTGTGAAGATGTGATGTAACAATATTAAAAGGAACTGAAAAATTTTATGGCAAGAAATGAAATTATTATCATTGTTATCAGAGACTTAATTTTTTTGCAGTTAAGATAAGCTTCAGGAGAGTTGTCAAGAAGCTCTAACACTCTCTTTAAAGACATATGCCAAAAAGGGGGATTAGGTGCAAAAATAGTAATGACGTTGACTTGTAGAGAGTCCTGCATCCTTGAGGTAAGGAAAACTGTATATATTTGCTTTGATATGAAAAGAGGGTAGAAAACACATCAAATGATATGTAGAAACTGACCTTATAGACTGAAAAAGTAGTCTTGAAAAGTATTCAAAATTTTTAACTGTCCATTACTCAAAATATGACTTCTCACCTTTGAAATCCATGCCTTCAGCCATTTCTGCATTAATTTCCATGAAACAAAGACTCAAGACTCAGCAAAAGTAGGAGACTCATACATTAACATATTAACATATCATTGCAACATTTTTAAATTCTGGAACAAATATTTATAAGAAAAACAAAGTTTCTGCAAGAAGTATATATATATATATATATATATATATATATATATATATATATATATATATATATATATATATATATATATATACACACACACACAAATGAAACCCAGTATTGGCAAAATAACTTTGTTGCATTCAAAACCATAGTTTGGACTTTCCTTGATGTGAGGCATATGACTGTACAATAAAAACTGTAGGAGGAGATAGATTTAAAAACCAGAATTGAAAAAAAAAAATGGGGAAATGTGGGTGAGCAAAAGTGGGAGGATTTGTGAGACTTTTGGATTGTAGCACTTTTTTTTATAAGAGGGGGACAGAACAAGGACAACAAAAGTAGAAGAAATAAAGGAAGCTTCACATCTCATCTCTAGCTAAAACAGCTTCAATGAAGTTAGGTGTTCTGAGTCATCTCCGCCAATTTTTCTCCCCCTCCCCCCCAGATGCTAACTCTGTACAGGGGCTTTATCTTCCCATGTATGGAGTATGCTTCACATGTATGAGGGTTCCACTCATACCACTATTTTAGACATGGTGGAATCAAAACCTTTTCATCTTATCAACTCCTTTCCTCTAACTGACTGTCTTAAGCCTTCTTCTCATCAATGCAATTTGCATCTCTTGCTATTTTTTGTCATTATTTTCTTGCTAACTGTTCTTCTGATCTTGCTAACTGCATGACTCCCCTCATCCAGTAGTCTTGCTGCACAAAACTTTCTTCTTTCTCTCATCCTTATTCTGTCCACCTCTGTAATGAAAGAGTTAACCAGAATTCTCAATCTTTCATCCCTTTCTCTGGTAAACTCTGAACTCCCTGCCTGCTTCTGTATTTCTTCCTTCCTATGACTTCAACACTTTTAAGGAGGTTTCAAGACGCTTATCATTCAATTTTCGATGATTCTCTTGGTCTCTTTTGGGACTGGTGTCTGAATATTTTTTTTTTTTTCCCCAGTTTTTTTTCCCTTGGCCAATGATCCTCTTATGTAAAAAAAAAGATATCAGGTTGTGAAGTGTTAGGTATTTAATAATCTTCCTGTTGATGATAGATTAAAAACTTTAGGCAGGAAATTAAAAGAATAGGATGGTAGTTTGAGGGATTAGAGTAATCACCCTTCTTAGGAATAGGCAGAATGTAAGCAAACTTCCAGCAAGAAGGAAAGTTAGATGTCAGTAGAGAGTAAAAAGAGTTTGACTTGTCAAGGTGCAAGCACGGGGATACAATTTTGTTAACAGTAACAAGATAAAACATCATAGATGTGTGTGTGTGTGTGTATGTGTGTGTGGCAGCATAAGTGTTAGTTAATGGCTGCAGCAGTTATGAAATAACAGTGTGTTATTTTCAGGTGGCAGCCAAGTGTGGTGTTTCTGACAGACAGCAGCTTCCTGATACCCTCCAGCATTTCCTCACCCACGACCTTCCTGCTGCTTCAGGTCTGCTCTGCACCACACATCCCACCACCCCACTGCACCCTGCTCTCCTGCACCACCCCTCAGACTTTGAGTGGCAGAACTGTGTGGGAGCTCAACGTGCTGCAGCACTGATCTCCTCAGAAAACTCATTTGTCCACAATAGTACAAATCCTGGTGCATATAGTGCAGGCAGTGGAAGTGGAGGTGGTGTTTTCTGTGGGGTAGTGGGTTCTGGTGGAATTGAGGGCATCCATCAAGAGTTGAGGAATTCCAATAGTGAAGAAATTGTTCTCCCTGACCTAAGTTGCCCACCGCCAGGTCACGGGAACAAGGCTCACTTTTTGCTTGGAGCTCCAACCAGAATGGTGTCATCTCCTACTGGTAAGCCAACTATCACTGTTATCGGAGGAGACAAGAACAACAATAACAATAACAGCAGCAGCAGCAGCAGCTACATCACTAAAGGCAAGAACTCAAGCAAAGTTGGTGCTAATATCCACAGTAACATCAGCCACAACAATAGTAGCAGTAACAATCTCAAGAACAAGTGCACAGGCACAAATAGGCCGCCAGAGCCAGACAGTGGTACTGACATCAGTGAGGGTGAGCAGCTCTCCCAGTCCATCTTAAAGTATGAGGTCGAGCTCCGTGTGCCATCAGTTACAGGGGAGGAAGTCAGACACCCAAGACCCAAACAGTCAAATCCCTGCAAAGCAGTTGATGCTAAGGAGGTGGAGAAACTATTGCAAAATGCCCTCTGGAAGAGCACCCAACAAGAGGAGAAGAAAAGGTAAGGCTGGGGATCAAGCCATTATGGCATCATTGTATTCAGTATAGGGGTTAGATGACACACTTGCAAACCTCATTTCATTACATAATGTATCACTCCTAAAGAAGTTGTTGATGTTGAAACACTGTTGGTAATTATGCATAATATGTTGTAACAACTTAGGCAGTGCAGGTAAAGGGGATGGAGAGTAAAAAAGTAGGGAAATGCAACTATGGTTCTCCATGGGACTATAATTATTACAGGACCTTCATTAATGGACCAGCACTTGTTGACATCCTCAAAGGTTATGCCATGGCCAGTGTGTGAGGGACTTGAACTTTTGTCTCCTTACAATCATCTAATGTTAGCAAGAATGACTTTGCTATATTCTTCAGTACTCTTGTTCAGGGTTATTGTCAAGATTACCTAATCCAAAAACTTATTTATTCATAACATCAAGTAGCATCAATAATGAAGTTAACATGATTTATTTTTTTCTAAAAGCTGCAGATAGTCAGTTGTCTCTTGTGCCCTACATCTTAATATATTTTTTATTTTGGTACCTGTCTGGAGGGACAATATTCACTTGATCGTTTTGTGACTATTTCATATAATTTCTGAAAATATTTGCAAGTTATTATATATGAAAATAGGTAATTTTTATGTAAAAGTGACAAAGGATTTGGTGGTTTATTTTCTATTGAAGGGAAATGCACTGCTATATTCTATGACTTGCATTTCCATATTCATGTAGGTGATATTTGTCTCCAATACACAAGTTTAATTATCATCTTGTCTCCAGTTAGCTTCCATAGTGCCCTGTATTATAGCTTGATACTCATTTCTGGTGTGCCTGATTTAGCTGGTTGGGATGCTGTTTCCCTCAAAATCTGTTGTTTTATGATGAGCATGTAAATTTAATATATAATATTTACTTGTTATTTGCACTCCTTATTGATATTAAGAAAAGTATTTGTATCTTCAAGTCTAAGAGAAAGGTTGGTGACTAGAGAAGGAAGATTGTGTATACTCATCATAGGTGAGAAACTGTATCTAAAAATAAGTTACCCTTTTTTCCCTCAGCATGGACATTGTGGAAGCCACCAGTAGTGGAGGATGTGACACAGGCTACTCATCCCGCTGCTCCACCCCTCCAGGAAATTTGAGTCTGCCTGCTGATAGCTCATCAGACACGGCAAACTCTAAGCATGGCACTGGGTAAGTCTCTTTGCTGATGGTTCACACTAATAAGACAGAAGGAAATGTATAGAGTAATTCATTACTAAATTTGGAGCATTCTAAAATCAGGACTGAATAATTTTAGAATAGCATCTAGTTAGAAAATATATGAAAGTGAGTATAATAGTCAGAGAATGGCCATTGAACAATGTAGGACATGCTGACCTGATGTCACCATGCCCACATGAGCACAGGAAATTTGGTGTGGTTCATGGCACATGCTGGTGAAGATCAGTAGTATTTAGTAATATGTAACAGTATATACATCACCATCATGATTTCCTTCACAGCCTCTCCTAATCACACTATTTCCTCTTTCTCCTCCCAAAACAGTACCTTGGAGCGACAGAGCCACTCTCCCAGCTCTTGCAGTAGTGCTTCTCAAGGTTCATACCGGCATCCCCGCCAAAAACGCAGACACAATAGTAATGGCAGCTCCTCCAACAACCATGGCAGCAATAGCAGTAGCAGCAGTATTGCTGATCATCAGGAGTTTCCCAAGAACCACCACCAGCAGTACAATCATCCTAATCACCAAATCAGACCCATACACAACAACCAATATCATCAGTATCACCATCACAATCAGGCCAGTGGTGGGGGCTTTGGGGGCAACCAATACTACAGTCATCACTACCCTAGCAACTTTGTGATGAGGGACTGTCATACATACCAGAATCGGAGATATGACAGAAACTACAACAACTATGGACACTACAACCAGTATAGTCGTGATTATAATTATCATAATATGGGGGGGGAGCCACCACATTATGGGAGGTACAACCAAGGCCGGGGGTATCACAACAGATACCATAATGACCACCAAAACCATGGATACACACAAAGAAATGAACCAGTTTGGGACAGGAGTGCACCACTTGTGGACCGTGCTGGAACCTTTAGCTGTGAAGTGAAGGGAGATCAACGGTGGAAATGTGAGGTTGTGGATGCGCCCAGCCAACTGCTGACTGGCTGTGAATGGGATGGGCTCTCAAAACAGATTTGGGACTTCTTTAAACAGCATCAGCAAACCAATAAGACTTTCAGTCAGAAGATGAAGCTGAAGGAGAAGGTCCTGAGGGCCATACGGGTAAGTAATATTTACTTAAAATATATAAAACTTTTAAATTTAAATATTAAATTTATAATATTAAAATTAAAGTTATTATTTTTTTTAAATAATAGCATATATTTGTTAATGTGACAAGAAATTGAAAGTTGGTGAAAGAAATATTAGTGCATGATAATGATGAGAGGAATATTTACTCTCTCAGTACTATTATGCATGTGTTGGCACTTCTCTATATAGTCAGGTAGTGATGGGCTAGGCATGTCATTATTTTACAGAGACTAGGGAAGGCCTTCTTGTTCTTCAGCACTGATAGTAGTCTAATCAAGTTACTTTTTTGTATTCTAACAATACGTATGTGGTATCATATGACCATTAAATCAAACAGTCAGGCTGTTGATCAGTGTTATCATTTATATGTAATTTTTGGATAACAATATTGTGTTGAAATATGCCTAAAGTTACCTCAGTTAAAAACTATGATAGCATTTTACTTTGTGTTTAGGTATTCTACTGTGTCGAGAGCTATACACAATGATGTAATGTTAGTGTTTTACCTTGCCAAATGGTACACAATGACACACCTACAAATTCATGCTTTTCCTGACAAGAAGTGGATGAAGAGCAGTGAAATTTTGTAGGTACTCACTTGGTGTTTGCAAGAACTGTTGCCCATCACTGCCTACAAGCATGTGTATAAAAGTTACCAGATACACTTCTTAGGAGTGGAGAAACATTAGAAAATATGAAAGGTGCAGGGTGTTTAGATGCTTGTTATTAAAAATTATATATAATAACTAAGTTGAACTTGCATACCAGCAGCTTTAATCTGACACATGCCCTCAAATTGTGCTCTGGGGCAATAATTGGTCAGCAAGGAGTACTACAACTTTTTTTTAGAGTTGAAATCCTTGAGCATCCTCTGAAAAATCATGTGTATAATTTACTAAACTTTGATTAATATGCTTTTTTCCTTCATTAAATTCTTATTCTTTCTTTTAAGAATGTGCATTGGGTCCAGGCTGTAATTCCACACTGCCGACTATATGTTGTGGGTTCTTCTCTGAGTGGGTTTGGGGCTGACTGGAGTGATGTGGACATGTGCCTGATGGTGTCATGCCGAGACCTGGATCAGCGCACAGAGGCAACTGCCATCCTCCGCATTCTTCAGCGTGAACTTTACAACTGTCGTGAGTTTAGCTTTGATATCATGTCAGTTTTTTATGCTTTTTACCTGATATTTTATTTATCTTATATATTATTTTATCTTTGGGAGAAAGGAAAATTTGACCTGATTATTTTGAGAAATATGGATGTAATTCTCAATGGGTGTATATAAAAATGTTGTATGTCGTGTCTTTTCTTTTGATTTGTGTGCTGTATGGTTGAATGTGTTTCAGCATTTATTGAGAAGATGGAGCTGATCCGAGCGAAGGTACCAATCCTTAAGTTCCGAGATGCCCAAACTCAGGTAGATGTGGATCTCAACTGCAACAATGCTGTTGGGATCCGCAACACTCACCTTCTTAACTCCTACTCTCAGTGTGAGTGTTCTAATTTGAAACTTCTCTTGTCTTTGAAGCTTACTTTTAGAGATGGAAAATGAGCATAAAATAACACTGAGATTCTAAATGATCTAAATAGAATAGATCATTAGAATATATTTTCTGTCTTGATCATTCTCAGACAACTAAATGATTTTGATCTTCACAGTGGATTGGCGGGTGCGGCCACTGGTTCTGGTGGTGAAGCTTTGGGCCCAGCACCACAACATCAACAATGCCAAGAACATGACCATCTCTTCCTACTCTCTAGTCCTTATGGTCATTCACTACCTCCAGAGTAAGTAGTCATTTGGTCCTTCATACTTTTAAATTGTAGTGTTTTTGTTGGTGATGATATCTCCTAAGTCCAGAGTCCTCTTTGTAAGAAATTAAAGTAATTACAGTGATATGAAAAAACTTTTTTTTTATCTGGGATGGCATGATAATTACCTGACTGGAAAATTTAGATATGAGATGATTTGATGGTATGTAAAAGATTATATTGTCTATATATATATATATATATATATATATATATATATATATATATATATATATATATATATATATATATATATATATATATATATATATATACACCAAATGAATAATACTGAAGGTAGTGGTGATAACCATCATCATCATTACAACCATCATTCCCGCCATCTTCAATCTAGCTTCCTGGACTAAAACAGGGATGGGATGGACTAGTAAGGCTTGCATTGGCAGTCCTAAGAAAGATTAAACTTCAAGACTGCAGTCTTAAAGGTTTTCTGATGCTCTTCCCAAATGGGGACCCTTAGGCTGATGCTGATCTTTTCAGTGCTCTTTTTATTTTGAATTTTGATTATAAAACATAGGTGTGTAAAGTACATGCAATGGTAGTTTCAAGGGTTGAGAGAAGAATAAAGTTTTACTACTTTAGCATGGACTTCATTCTTATAAGATCATAATTTTTTTTAATAACTGGACTACATAAAACTTTTGAATGACCAGAAAATTGTATGACATGAATATGAAAGATATTCTAGATTGATCAAGTAGTTCAGTGTAATGTTTGAAACACAGGAGACATTTTGTTATAGTATGTGGATACAACAAGTAATCTTGGCTTACTGTGTTGTTGGAACAGAAGGTGTGGAGCCTCCAGTGTTGCCATGTCTTCAGAAGATCTTCCCTGAGAAGTTCCGTGCCCATGGCCCAGTTACAAATATCAGTGTTACAGAGAAGATGCCTACATTCACGTCGAAGAACAACTTCAGTATTGGAAAGTTGTTCCATGGCTTTTTGGACCACTATGCCAACAAATTTAAGTAAGTTGTTTAAAATTTTGTTTATTTATTTATTAAAAAGAATAATGCACAGTTATTTGAAATCAAGTAGATAATTGCAGTGAATGAAATAATGAATTATTACTTGCCATTGAGTAGTACATATCAGTAGAAGCTGTGCAAGGTACCCAGAGGCCATATAGTGATGAAACTACTGTCTTGGAATACTCACATTTAACACTAAGTTAGTCACCAGTGAGTACAGCAACAATAATGGTGTAGGTGCACTTAATATTAACCACTGTACTCCACTTTGTGAGAAAGGTATGGGTTAGAAATAATTTTTTTCCATTTTGTGGATTTTAATTATTTTCATGGTGATTTTTTAAGTTTCTTATTAGTAAATAACCAAGGAGACAAGTTTTTAATTTTCTCAGTAAAAATGTTTAAATTGAAGATTATTAATCAAGATTTCCCTGTGTCTTGCTCTGCACTGATAGCATGAATAAAAAAAATAAATTCTATTGTATAGATCTTTGCAGAATTGTGTGGACTTATGTTAAGTGTTCTTAATCCCAGGTTCACTTATAAACAAACCAATTACATACAGTCAGCATTAGCAACTGTCAACCATGATGTTTTACTGCTTTCTCTAGGATACCAAATTCTTTTGTTGAGCACTGTATGAAGATTAAATGAAAGTTAAAAGATGAAAGTCAGCAAACAACCATATGTTATCTCCAGTACAGGGTAAGGGATACAATATATAATAGATCAATAAATTTTTACCAAGAAATTACACTGAAAAAAGTAAAAGAGTATTTCTGTGGGAAAAGCATTCATTGAATGCAGGAATGCCCATTGTCTCAAGTGTGTGCTGGACCAAAAAGTTCCATACAGCAAGTGCACTCCTTTAATCTGAGGCACTTCCCAGGTTTCATTTAGTGAATCCAAAGTTTGTTTTGTATTAGGATTGTTCATTAACTTTGAAGGTTTTCTTTTATTCATAATTCCCTATATTAAGGTTTGCCATATCAAGAGTTTATTGTGTAAACCCAACCAGTACTTGTAAGATACTGAGACATTGCAGATTTGAGTCCCTTGAGTATGGCAGGTATAACAGATTTATATTCACTACCAGTCAGTTTCATAGATAAAATCCAACAAATTTATTTAAATGGATTATGCTAGGGATTGGACTAGATTTCTATGACCAGAAAATGAACCAAGGGAGGAAATTCAGATAAAGATTGTTTGAAAGAGGTGAGTCAGGGAGCTACAAAACATGATGCTGCAAGTAAGTTGTGATTCACTTCTGTTGAAATACTCAAGTGATCTATCTTAAAAATCTGTATTTCATTACTCCTCAATGGCATATGAAAGAACTAAAAATACAATCTAGCTTACTCTGCATGATATTTTCTCATGGATCAAAAATGCTCTAGACTGTAAGTTGAATTGCTGGAACCAGAGATTCACTAGTCACAGTGTTGTGGAAAAGTAAATTTTGCTATGGAGGAGATACTATTGTGCAGTCAAATACTTCATTTGAACTATTTTTTCTTATTTTTATATTATCTTTCTGTTAAAGGTTTATTGAGGAGACAATCTCAGTACGGACAGGAGGAACAGTACCCACTGCTCACTGCCGCTCAGTCCCGTCTAGTAAGAATGATTCTCGAATGTGGAAATACCTTTGCATTGAAGGTTTGTATTAATTCTTCTAGTTTTCCTTACATAGAAATTATATATGTTCATATCACAACTACCACATTTTTGATGCATGAAACATTTTCTTTCATCTGCAATAACATATATTTAAGCTTTAAACTTTATTGTATTCTCTGTGTACTTAAAAGGATGAGGGTAGAAGGTTGAGAACTAGTCCTCAAGGAAATTGTACTTGAAAAAAAAAAAAAAAAGGATAGAAGTATTGTCAAGTAGGGGAGCCTTAAGAAAGAGAGAAAAGTAGCTACTGGTGGAAGAATATCTGAAAGCTCAGACTGATGATTGAATATTTCTTTGGGATGAAAAAAAGTGGAGTGGAGAGAAGAGAGAGAAGATTTTTTAGGAATATAAGTTGTTTAGGAAACTTGTGGAAGGGGGAGTGACTGTAATGACTGTAATGGAAAATTACAAATGCAAGAATGACACACTGGAAGGAGATATTAATGAATATTAAATGTCTGGAGCAAATGAAAGCAAGAGTTTGTGAAACAATATGTTTTTCTAAGAGGAAATACAGTGTTCCTTGACATGGCCATTTGCCAATGTTATGAGGGCATCTTGAGGCATGTGCCATTAAAATTGGATGAGCACATTGAATTGAACATTTTCTTGCCTATAGCACTTGAAAGGTGCTGCAGAAGGATGCATGTGAGCTTGTAGCAAGCCATATGTGCCTTTGTTGCTTCAGCTATGTTTACAGATAACAACACAAATCTGTTTACAAGACATTGTTTATCCTTATTTTAATTTGTATTTACTCTTTGTTTACATGATATCGCCTCATTTTTGGATCCTGTCATGCATGGGTAAAGTAAATAACTTGCTCACAGGATTCAATGTATTTGAACACAAAAATACCAGACAAATAGTAAAGATTTACAGTATCCAGATATATTGCAAGCAACCTGCTTGAATGAAGAGATGTGAATGCAGCAAATTGTAGAGTGCCAGTAATATAACATTCATCATATTCTATTTCCTGTGGTCTCACCTCATTATACTTTATTACTGATGGTTGGTGAGAACAATTACAGGAGGAGGAAGAACAAGATTAAAATGTAGCTCCTATCTTCCAGAACCATTTGATCTGACGAACACTGCTCGATCTGTGTATGACGAAGAAGTGTTTAAGAGAGTGCGGAAAGTATTCCTGGACTCCTACAAACTTCTGGATGAAAAGAGAGACCTGTCTGCCATCTTGGGTGAAACAAAACTTTGAGATTAAGGAAGCAGGTTATCTCTTGTGGCATCATGCACAGGTATGGCTACTGTATATCAGTTTCATAGCATCAAAGATATGATCCACCAGAACATGGCGCTGACCTAATTTGCTAAGTGGGAGTGTGATGGTGGAAGGCATCATGATGGATTCAGAATGGGACCAGTTTTTTTATTATTGTTTTTTTTTTATTTTTTTATTTATTTTTTTTATTTATTCATCTTTTTATTATCAAATGTGTATGTGTACTGAGATGCATGTAGGTAATGTGTTCCAAAAGACAATACTGAACAGACAGCAATATGGCTTTGGGGCTTCATGCATCATTGTTGCCTGAGGTATACCTCTGTCCAGAGCAGTCAGTTGTGTGTAAGTCAAGTTGACTTAAAGGAATAAGTCAACATGTTCCCATATTTTCTCATTTAATGTGGTATCTAAATATAAATCAGGTCAGCAGCATTGTGGGATAAATATTGAGTATTTTTGTGATAATGGTGAAATGATATTCGAAAGGGGGCTGTAATATTAGCATACAGAGAGAGAGACAGAGAGAGAGAGAGAGAGAGAGGGAGAGAGAGAGAGAGAAGGGGGAGGGGCAGAGGAAAGTACCAAGCTTTTCCAGCCTGTCTAAAGTTCTGTCATATCAAGCAGTTTGTTGCATTTAGGAAGATCATGTACTTATTACTCTATGAAGGATGGTTTATTAGAAAAAATTTAGATTGTGATTTGCAATTGTCATATCAATAATATTAAACATACAGCTGATATTATATGATGTCCCTTGGAATTTTGCGTCACCTTTTGTATTAGATAAAATAAAAGAAACCCCATGTTTGTTACCTGATTTAGTGACAGCTAATGATGGCCAGTGAAAGTTCTACCTCTTTTGTGTCGTGGCAAGAGCTGCTTTCTCTATACGCCAGGTGGCTCTGGCGTGTGTTCCTGCAGCTGTGTCAAGATGGCCTTGCCTCCTTGTCCTAAATACTTTTATGGGTGAAGTAAAGGATGTAGTGTAGATTATTAGGCATTGCAAAGTTTTATACTTGCATCATAAGTTGATCAGCAAAGAAATGTTGAAGTTTTAAATTTTGTGCCAGTTCTTTTCAGAAATATCTTCCTTTTCTAGCAAGACAAAAATTGATGTGTTAACACTTGGAGTATTTTAGTATTAATCTCAACAAAAATCTATTGAACGTTAAGTATTCCATTGTTTTGTTATTAAAGTTATGGTTCAGGTTATTTATTTATAACTTGTCACCATTGTCACTTGGTCAATGTTGGGCCTCACTAGTGGAGAGTTTCCTTGCTCATCATGTGTCAAAGAGAGAGAGAGAGAGAGAGAGAGAGAGAGAGAGAGAGAGAGAGAGAGAGAGAGAGAGAGAGAGAGAGAGTTATCTCCTTGATCTTGCCATTTTGTTTGTTGAAGTCTGGAAGTTGAATATTGTAGAATTGAGGTATCACCTTGTTAAAGTAAACACTGCATGTTTTTGAGCTCTTTGAA
The DNA here is from genome assembly GCF_035594125.1 of Scylla paramamosain. Taxonomy (NCBI): domain Eukaryota; kingdom Metazoa; phylum Arthropoda; class Malacostraca; order Decapoda; family Portunidae; genus Scylla; species Scylla paramamosain. Next base: position 31,419,607 of record NC_087157.1, read on the forward strand.
GTAATATCACTATGTAAAGTTTTTAGTTATTGGTTCATTTATAAGAAATAAAGGATTTTATGTTTTAGTTTACTTTTTAAGTTAAATATTATGATTGTGTTTTCTTGTTCCTATATGAGGCAAAATTAATTGAGCCTCCAGTGGTATTTCATGCCTGTTTGGTTCATTTCTCTTATTTTATCTTTTGTGTATGGTTGTTTACTGATTTCAACTTGTTTACAAAGAACTTGTGTGTTGTAGTACAGCTCGAGTGAGTAAGCTGGCCTACTTACTGAGGAATTCTTGATTATTAAGAAAATATTACTTTAACAAAATTAGGTTATCACATGATACTATAGAAATTATACAGGTCCATGTGATGTGCAGTGGATAGGATAGTTGAGACCAGGAAGAAACACCTGGACCATCGCCACCATCACCACTAGCATAACAGCAGAAACTGTGCGTCCCTCTTCCAAAACAATGTTGTTAGTTGTGGTGGTGGTAGTGATCATAGTGGCTGCAGCTTATGTTGCTGCACATTTCCAAGAAGCTTATCCCAGGCTTTCTCTAAGAGCAAGAAACTCTTCAGTATTATGCTCCTAATGCAACCTGCCTTTGTGGTTACATATTGTAATATAGGCAAATAATGTATGCTTCAGTATTCACTTCAGAAAAAGTAAAAAAAATTCCAATCGATGTTTTGTTAAAGATAATGCTGGCTCTGTTCCAGGTACTTGTTGTAGTCATTATGCACAGGGAATATATTCTATTATAGGTGTAGATCAGAATGTTATTGATAATACTTGTTTGTAGTATATTCTCAATCAAGTATCATGTAAATAAAACTGTTTGCAATTAAATATGGACAGGATAAAAGAGCTCAATATATAATGAAAAATTTTCTTAAAAAAAAAGGGGGGGATGGGGAGAAAGAAGCTTATGTATGTAGCTTTGCTCAGTCATTGACAATATGAATGTGATATCCCTCAAACTCTCGACTTCAGACAATCGTCAAGTGTGATGCTTAACTTTTCTCTGGCAGATGGTAAACAAGGGAACTTCCCACACTGCAAGAGATGGATTTTACATACACCATCTGTAGAATACATCTGATACTCTTGACATAATGCCATGAAATTATGAAGAGATTAGTACAGAGGCAGTGTGCCAGTTGTGGTGAGGTTTATACAGGCTTGTGCATATGTTGATACCAGAACAAGGTCAAAATAATATTTTCCACATCTTCAGTTGGGTTTTCATATGTTGAAGTTTTGCCATTGGAAACTTAAGTACTGTATAAACTTTGTCACTTAATGTAAGCACTGTGTTGAGTGAGTGAGGGGCAAGCTACCAATCAACATCAGTATCATTTATACCTCAATGCCTCAGTGCACATTATACATGAACTGTAAAGGTTGTAGCTGCCTTATGTAAACTGTATGATAGTTGCTGAATTAATTCATTCCATTGTTGTATAACAGTGTGGCTGTGTCCTAATGCATGTGCATCACTTTTTAGGAGTCCTTCTCATGTAGAACAGACATGAAATGAAGGCCTGTTACTGTTTATGGCTCAGAGAATGAAGTTATTGATGATACCTGCTTTTGTCATAAAGCTAATTGAAAATGAAACATTAAAAAAAAAGGTTGTGCCAAACATGTTTGATGAGTGAGGTTAGCCTGTGAAATGGGTTGGTCCATCATAGGCTCAGTGAGTTTGCCTCACTTTTTGTCATAGGTTTCTTGGTTTCTTATGATTACTGTGAACTGAAAGTCGTCAATGTATTTCTGCTTTTGTCAGCAGGTATGGACATAGACAGAATACCAGTGACAACTAAATGCTTCATATATATATATATATATATATATATATATATATATATATATATATATATATATATATATATATATATATATATATATATATATATATATATATATACACACACACACACACACACATTTTTTTTTGTGGGATGCAAAATGAGCATGCTTTTATAATAAGTGAATAATAAGGTGTAAACCTATTTCTTGAATAGTGATGAGTCATAACTACAAACTTTTTTTTTTCTTCTTTTTTTTCCAGTCCTGCTGATATATTAAGTGCCTCTCAAGATAAAAATATTTTCTTATTCCACATACCCTCAAGGACTAGCATAGACAGTTTAGTGTAAGTGGGGTTCACAACTGACAGTGTTGTGGAGGGTGAAGGGATGTGCCCTCAACACTGGACGGCTCATGGTGTGCATTATTATATTACAACTAAAGGTTGGATATCATCCCCACTTGGCTTGGTTTGTGGTTTTACTTACAGTATAATGTTACTATTGCGGTATTTCAAGGTGTGCTTTTACTGTAATTTTGAGAAAAAAAAGTAATAGAAAATTAGTACTGTTATATGATCATGTGCACTGTTTTATGATAATATACTGTATAGTTAATGAAATTATACATATTGGGTCTCACTATTACTTTTTATTAAGTTTGACTTAGAATATGTTTGCCTGGATATTATTTGTGGTGATTTTTTGGCAGGGTAACTTGATGATGACATTACAGTTCATAAAATGGATGCCAAGGAAATAGATTATATTCAGTTATAACATTAGCTGAAGTGTGTTTTCAGACATTCCCACAAGACATCGGACATTTAGTGTTGAGAACTTGTTCATGAGCACATCTAGTTTTATAGACCTTGAACAATTCCACCTTGTGAACATATGATTATATTTGCAGAAAATTTACTGAAGTAGAAAATTAGAATTTCCCATTGATGTCAGCCTCTTTACCAACTCATAACTTTTGCTTCATTGGTCACTATCATCCTTTGCAGTGATTGGCTGCTGGTAGATTACCAGGATGTTGGTGCCATCAATGCTTGTATTGTACTTTTCTCTGTCACTCTCAAGTCCTGCACCTGAGTGTTTGTGTAGGTAGCTTCACTCATTGTCAAGCAAATATTCAGTCTACCTTGATAGTAACACCATAATTTTTTTTGTCACAACAGAACATGCAAGGATACAGTAGACTTTGAAGTTTAAAGTACTTGCATTTGGTTATTTATTTCTTCAAGTAAAAATGCACATGGCTGCTAACACATTATATAAACCATGCTGGCAGACTGACTGATCAGAATTTTATCTTAGATTGAAGATCTTGTTTTAGGTTTCAATAACAGCTTGATGTAAACAAAGTTGTAATGAATAAAGTTTAACATCGTGATAGGAAGAGGTTGATCCATCTACAGGTGATTGTTAGTGCTGCATTCCCCAGATCCTCCTCTAGCAAACTGGGTCAAGCAGCTTGGTGTATGATCTGCTACTGAGTCATGTAGTGAGGTCACACTTAGTTGCTCTGCCTCACAAGTACAAGGATTTCTGTTATTTACTTTTGGTGCAGTTGTTGCTAGATGCAATTGTCATGCATTCTTGTAGGCCACAATATGCCTCTACTTACAATAAAGACAAAAGTGCAAGCTGTTTTTTCTTCTAAACCTCATCTTCTTTTCCTCACTGAAACTCAGGTGTCTGAGCCCACTGACAGTAGCCCCTTTACTGTTCCCTCCTACTTACTCTATCCTAATTTTTTATCCAAAGCTGGATGTTGTGTTTTATGTACACAACAACTTAACCTGCTCTCATGCCCATGCTTCCAAACTACCCTCCTACGGTTTCTATCCTTCTCTCTGTAACTTCATCTCAAGTTTCCTTTCTGACCGTTCTATTGCTGCTGTGGTAGACGGTCACTGTTCTTCTCCCAAATCTATTAACTGTGGTGTTCCTCAGGGTTCTGTCCTGTCACCCACTCTCTTCTTATTATTCATTAATGATCTTCTAAACCAAACTTCTTGTCCTATCCACTCCTATGCTGATGATACCACCCTGCACTTTTCCACGTCTTTTCATAGACGTCCAACCCTTCAGGAGGTAAACATATCACGCAGGGAAGCCACAGAACGCCTGACTTCTGATCTTTCTAAAATTTCTGATTGGGGCAGAGCAAACTTGGTATTGTTCAATGCCTCAAAAACTCAATTCCTCCATCTATCAACTCGACACAATCTTCCAGACAACTATCCCCTCTTCTTCAATGACACTCAACTGTCCCCCTCTTCTACACTGAACATCCTCGGTCTGTCCTTTACTTATAATCTGAACTGGAAACTTCACATCTCATCTCTAGCTAAAACGGCTTCTATGAAGTTAGGTGTTCTGAGACGTCTCCGCCAGTTTTTCTCACCCCCCCAGCTGCTAACTCTGTACAAGGGCCTTATCCGTCCATGTATGGAGTATGCTTCACATGTCTGGGGGGGTTCCACTCATACTGCTGTTCTAGACAGGGTGGAATCAAAAGCTTTTCGTCTCATCAACTCCTCTCCTCTAACTGACTGTCTTCAGCCTCTCTCTCACCGCCGCAATGTTGCATCTCTTGCTGTCTTCTACCGCTATTTTCATGCTAACTGCTCTTCTGATCTTGCTAACTGCATGCCTCCCCTCCTTCCGCGGCCTCGCTGCACAAGACTTTCTTCTTTCTCTCACTCCTATTCTGTCCACCTCTCTAACGCAAGAGTTAACCAGTATTCTCAATCATTCATCCCTTTCTCTGGTAAACTCTGGAACTCCTTGCCTGCTTCTGTATTTCCACCTTCCTATGACTTGAATTCCTTCAAGAGGGAGGTTTCAAGACACTTATCCACCAATTTTTGACCACTGCTTTGACCCTTTTAGGGACTGGCATTTCAGTGGGCATTTTTTTTATTAGATTTTTGTTGCCCTTGGCCAGTATCCTTCCTACATAAAAAAAAAAAAAAAAAAAAAAAAAAAAAAATGCTCTTGAATCTTTCGAGTTTTCCACCATCTGGCTATGACAACAGAGTCACTCATACTAAATTTATCTATGCTGTATACCTCTCATCTAACTCCTCTGACTATAAGAAATTCTTTCACTATTTAACTTCCAAAGTGGAGCACATTCTGAACCTCTTCCCTTTTGCAGAGATCTCCATTCTTGGAGACTTCAATGTTCACCACCAGCCTTGGCTTTCCTCTCCCTTCACTGACCATCCTGGTGAACTAGCCTTCAACTTCGCTATCCTTCACGACCTAGAGCAATTGGTGCAACACCCTACTTGTATTCCTGAGCGTCTTGGAGATACGCCCAACATTCTTGACCTTTTCCTGACTTCTAATCCTTCTGCTTAAGCTTTTTTTTTTTTTTTTTTATGTAGGAAGGACACTGGCCAAGGGCAACAAAAATCCAATATAAAAAAAATGCCCACTGAAATGCAGTCCCATAAAAGGGTCAAAGCAGTGGTCAAAAATTGATGAATAAGTGTCTTGAAACCTCCCTCTTGAAGGAATTCAAGTCACAGGAAGGCGGAAATACAGAAGCAGGCAGGGAGTTCCAGAGTTTACCAGAGAAAGGGATGAATGATTGAGAATACTGGTTAACTCTTGCGTTAGAGAGGTGGACAGAATAGGGGTGAGAGAAAGAAGAAAGTCTTGTGCAGCGAGGCAGCAGGAGGGGAGGCATGCAGTTAGCAAGATCAGAAGAGCAGTTAGCATGAAAATAGCGGTAGAAGACAGCTAGATATGCAACATTGCAGCGGTGAGAGAGAGGCTGAAGACAGTCAGTTAGAGGAGAGGAGTTGATGAGACGAAAAGCTTTTGATTCCACCCTGTCTAGAAGAGCAGTATGAGTGGAACCCTCCCAGACATGTGAAGCATACTCCATACATGGACGGATAAGGCCCTTGTACAGAGTTAGCAGCTGGAGGGGTGAGAAAAACTGGCGGAGACGTCTCAGAACACCTAACTTCATAGAAGCTGTTTTAGCTAGAGATGAGATGTGAAGTTTCCAGTTCAGATTATAAGTAAAGGACAGACCGAGGATGTTCAATGTAGAAGAGGGGGACAGTTGAGTGTCATTGAAGAAGAGGGGATAGTTGTCTGGAAGGTTGTGTCGAGTTGATAGATGAAGGAATTGAGTTTTTGAGGCATTGAACAATACCAAGTTTGCTCTGCCCCAATCAGAAATTTTAGAAAGATCAGAAGTCAAGCGTTCTGTGGCTTCCCTGCGTGATGTGTTTACCTCCTGAAGGGTTGGACGTCTATGAAAAGACGTGGGAAAGTGCAGGGTGGTATCATCAGCGTAGGAGTGGACAGGACAAGAAGTTTGGTTTAGAAGATCATTAATGAATAATAAGAAGAGAGTGGGTGACAGGACAGAACCCTGAGGAACACCACTGTTAATAGATTTAGGAGAAGAACAGTGACCGTCTACCACAGCAGCAATAGAACGGTCAGAAAGGAAACTTGAGATGAAGTTACAGAGAGGATAGAAACCGTAGGAGGGTAGTTTGGAAATCAAAGCTTTGTGCCAGACTCTATCAAAAGCTTTTGATATGTCCAAGGCAACAACAAAAGTTTCACCAAAATCTCTAAAAGAGGATGACCAAGACTCAGTAAGGAAAGCCAGATCACCAGTAGAGCGGCCTTGACGGAACCCATACTGGCGATCAGATAGAAGGTTGTGAAGTGATAGATGTTTAAGAATCTTCCTGTTGAGGATAGATTAAAAAAACTTTAGATAGGCAGGAAATTAAAGCAATAGGACGGTAGTTTGAGGTATTAGGCTGTCAGGTTAGACTGTCACCCTCTATTCTCCTTTGGGCTCCTTTGACCACGATCTCATATCTGTATCTTGTCCTATCGTTCCAGTCCCTCCTCAGGATCCCCTTAAGCGAAGGTGCCTCTGGTGTTTTGCCTCTGCTAGTTGGAGGGACCTCAGGAGGTATTTTGCTGATTTTCTTTGGAATGACTACTGCTTCTGTGTCAAAGACCTGTCTGTGTGCTGAGCGCATAACATTGGTGATAGTATCTGTCATGGAGACGTACATTCCTCACTCTTTTTCTCGATCTAAACCTTCCAAACCTTGGTTTAACACAGCTTGTTCTCATGCTATACATGACAGAGAGGTGGCCAGCAAAAGGTACTTAAGCATTCCATCACCAGAATCTCATGCACTTTATATTCTGCCCAGAACCATGCCAAGTCTTCTCCAGCTAGCCAAAAGTCCTTCATTAACAGAAAGTGTCAAAATCTTTCAAGATCTAACTCCCCTCATGACTTCTGGCATCTAACCCAAAATATCTCCAATAACTTTGATTCTTCTTCTTTCCCTCCTTTATTTCAACCAGATGGCACCACTGCTATCACATCTATTTCTAAAGCTGAACTCTTCGCTCAAACCTTTGCTAAAAACTCTACCTTGGATGATTCTGGGCTTGTTCCTCCCTTTCCTCCACCCTCTGACCACTTCATGCTACCTATTAAAATTCTTCACAATGATGTTTTCCATGCCCTCGCTGGCCTAAAACCTCGGAAGGCTTATGGACCTGATGGGGTCCCTCCTATTGTTCTCCGAAATTGTGCCTCCGTGCTTGCACCTTGCCTAGTCAAACTCTTTCAGTTTTGTCTGTCAACATCTACCTTTCCTTCTTGCTGGAAGTTTGCTTACATTCAGCCTGTTCCTAAAAAGGGTGACTGTTCTAATCTCTCAAACTACCATCCTATTGCTTTAATTTCCCGCCTATCTAAAGTTTTTGAATGTATCCTCAACAGGAAGATTCTTAAACATCTATCACTTCACAACCTTCTATCTGATCGTCAGTATAGGTTCCGTCAAGGCCGCTCTACTGGTGATCTGGCTTTCCTTACTAAGTCTTGGTCATACTTTTTTTCAGAGATTTTGGTGAAACTTTTGCTATTGCCTCGGACATATCAAAAGCTTTTGATAGAGTCTGGCACAAAGCTTTGATTTCCAAACTACCCTCCTACGGCTTCTATCCTCTCCGTAACTTCATCTCAAGTTTCCTTTCTAACTGTCCTATTGCTGTTGTGGTAGACGGTCACTGTTCTCCTAAATCTATTAAGATTGGTGTTCCTCGGGGTTCTGTCCTGTCACCCACTCTCTTCTTATTATTCATCAATGACTTAAACCAAACTTCTTGTCCTATCCACTCCTACGCAGATGATACCAACCTGCACTTATCCACGTCTTTTCACAGACGTCCAACCCTTCTGGAAGTAAACATTTCACGCAAGGAGGCCACAGAACGCCTGACTTCTGATCTCTCTAAAATTTTTGTTTGGGGCAGAGCAAACTTGGTATTGTTCAGTGTCTCAAAAATTCAATTCCTCCATCTATTAACTCTACACAACCTTCCAGACAACTATCCCCTCTTCTTCAATGACACTCAACTGTCCCCTTCTTCTACACTGAAAATCCTCGGTCTGTCCTTTTTTTATAATCTGAACTGGAAACTTCACATCTCATCTCTAGTTAAAACAGCTTCTATGAAGTTAGGTGCTCTGAGACGTCTCCGCCAGTTTTTCTCATCCCCCAGCTGCTGACTGCACAAGGGCCTTATCCGTCCATGTATGGAGTATGCTTCACATGTCTGGGGGGTTCCACTCATACCGCTCTTCTAGACAGGGTGGAATTAAAAGCTTTTCGTCTCATCAACTCCACTCCTCTAAATGACTGTCTTCAGCCTCTCTCTCATCGCCGCAATGTTGCATCTCTAGCTGTCTTCTACCGCTATTTTCATGCTTCCTGCTCTACTGATCTTGCTAACTGCATGCCTCCCCTACTTACGCGGCCTCGCTGCACAAGACTTTCTTCTTTTTCTCACCCCTATTATGTCCACCTCTCTAATGCAAGAGTTAACCAGTATTCTCAATCATTCATCCCTTTCTCTGGTAAACTCTGGAACTCCCTGCTTGTTTATGTATTTCCACCTTCCTATGACTCGAATTCCTTCAAGAGGGAGGTTTCAAGACACTTGTCTTCCAATTTTTGACAACCGCTATTCTGGGACTGGCATCTCAGTGGGCTTTTATTTTTTATTGGATTGTTGTTGCCCTAGGCCAGTGTCCCTTCTACATAAAAAAAAAAAAAAAACGCTTGTGCTACAGTTTGCATTACTTCTGTAAGACATTCAACTTTTAATTCTTACCTGCATGGTGGTAGTCAAGCAAGCACAGGTAAAATTAACTTTGGCATGCTTAGGTGTAACCATACTGCATAATTAGTTTAACTATGGCCATATATTGTTGCCATTAAAGGGATATTCACAGAACACTCCTTGCTGTCCTGTGGTTTGTACTTTGTATGAGGTCATTGATAATAAAATAAATCAATAAGTAAAAAAAAAAAAAAAAAAAATGCAAGAAAGGCAATTCGGTAAGATTTCAATGTAAATATATATGTATGTAATGCATTGAGGTTCAGAGTATAAAATCGGATGAAAATATCTTACGTCAGTTTTGACCTAAGATATACTGAGAAATGATGAGACGGAAAATACATATTTCATTGAAGAAGGGCAGAAGAGTTGGAAAAAATTAACAGGTTCGGGTTACGGAGAGGCCATCAGGCAGGTTCCTGAAGTAGAGGTCGAAGCATACATATTACGACCGGAAAATTGAGATCACTGGTCTGCGACTTTACATAAAGTCATTCAATTTATGAGCCAGGGATTTTTTTTTTTCTGTATTGATTACATAAACTTAATTAACATAGTGAATAAAATTCATACTTAAATTTGATAATGTGTAGCAAATTTGTTCTTATCACTTTTCGAAAGCGCTTTCCACTCATGACTGTGAATTATAGATCCAGATAGAAGCACTTCAGATCCAATTGTAAGAAGGGTGGCAGTATCTCTCGCGCTCACTATTTCCATGTATCCAACTGCTGGTTTTGTGTGTCGGCCAGTCAGCGAGCAGGCAGTGCCTCGTCAGCTCCACTCGTTCCTATTCTCTCACTGATGCTGCTCGCTCATTACTCATCGTTTTTGCACTCTCTCTCTCTCTCTCTTCATTATTGTCACAGATCAGGATAGGAGGATCCTGTTCAGGCTGTGTTCAGAAAGGACAATGTGTGAGGCGGGGGTTGAGGGGGGGGAGCTGACGTCAAGTGAACCCACTTGACGGATCAACGATGACGTTGCGTGCTCGCTGACTGACCCGTCTGTCGTGTGGATGGATGTGCGTCAACAATGCAAAAAAAAAAAAAAAAAAAAAAAAAAAAAAAAAAAAAAAAAAAATAGGGGTGTGGGGTGCATGTCCTTTGTAATCTTTTGACTTGTGTTAAAAGCAAGATTCTTTGGTTTTTAATCCCAGGCCTGCCTAACTTAGTGGGTTTTCTTGGAAGTACGAATATATTTCCTTTTACAAGCTGTAGCTGTTGTATTCTTAGAGATATTTATTTGATGACTTGACGGTGCTTCTCTAGTATGTTCACTCTAGGCTCTAAGACAGAATATGAACCCACTTCCGCGGTGACTATCTAGAAAGGGGAAAAAATAGATCCAGTCCTCTTGTAGCTTCATTCTCATTTCAAACCAGTGATCCCCCGCAATCTCACTTGAAGATCAGCCACCCTAGATTCTCTCACCTCAAGATTAGCCACCACCAGATTCTCTCAGCTGGAAATCAACCACCACCAGATTCTCTCACCTGAAGTTCAGCCACCATCAAATTCTCTCACCTGAAAATCAGCCCTCTCGCGCGAAACTGGGGTGTCAGGTCTTCAGATGAAATGTAGTTGTGTTTTACCGAAGATTTACACATATGATGGCAATTAAGTAGAAATAGGAAGGCATGTTTTATATAAGGATGGTCACGTGTAGGCCTGAGGTTTTCTTGCAGCTTCCTTTTGTTACGTTCTTGCGTTGAAGGGTGGCCCAACTTGCCCAGGATCAAGAGCCTATATCTTTTGGCCCAGACTGCCTGCCGGGCCGTGGTGGCGGATCGCCGAATGTGGTGCCGCGATGTAAACAACAGCAGAGGTGCCGCGAGTCGCTGCGGTGTGGTGAGGACTTGCCTCTGCGTGGCACTACTGTATAGAACTGTTTTTGTACGTATGTAGTCATATATAGGTAAAATTGTAGTTCAGCACAATACATCCTATCTTTTATTCCTTCTCTGTCCCTAACATGCATGGGGACTTGCTGGTGGGAAAGCGTTTTATTTATTTATTTTATTTTATTTTATTTTATTTTATTTTATTCATTTATTTTTCATTCAAAGGTGGGAGAAGCCAAATTAAGATAAATTTGGACATTCATGAAAAGTAGGGATTAGACGCAATAATATGAGAACTAGGGAAATTTATAGCTTAACTTTAAAACCAAACATAACCGGGGGGAGCGAGCCCGTTACCCTGCTCCCCCACCCTTAAAAGGATACAAACCAAAGTAGGGGGCCTCCCCTTCCATACACCCATGGAAGTGGAAGGTCCAGGGTGTGGTTGGTCAACCTCTTCTTAATCATCAAAGGGTACTGGTGCTACCAGTTGTTCAACACTTGGCAGATTTTGGCAAAACACTGTGATCTTAAGAAATGTACACCCAAGTCGTCTTGCTTATGGAACTGCACAATAAAATCCTGGTATTTAAATTTATGTCCACTACCCTTGGTTGTCCTTGTGACAACTTGTGACACCAAGTACCATTGTGGTTATTTGGCTAACTGTCACAGCCGTCATGTATAAATGTAGTGATCAGTTGAAAGTAATTGGCGACACATTGGCCAGAAGTAAACAATGTTCAATGATGTTGTAATGTATACATCAGTAAAACAACAGCTCCCATTAGTAGAATGAAAGAGGTACAAGTGAGCATGCACCATTCCATACTGGAAACTAACATACTAACACATGCACTACTGATTGAGTCAGTGTGGGGTTGAGAGAGAAAAGTGAGATGAATTTTGAAAAATTTGTTTGTGAGTTTTTTTTTATTATGTGCACCACTTGGTGTAACCATTAAAAGTGCTCCAAATTTTGTGATCTACAACTTGAGTGTAATCATAAATGTCATGGGTGCATTGCATTGATCCCATATATATATATATATATATATATATATATATATATATATATATATATATATATATATATATATATATATATATATACTCGTATATATATATATATATATATATATATATATATATATATATATATATATATATATATATATATATATATATATATATATATATATATATATATGGACTGCCTTCTTATCAATATTATAAGTCAAATTTAATTTTATAGTTATTGTTATTTCTATATTGTTAACATTCTTTCACAGCAGCAGTCACTTCAGTCACCTTTAAGAAGTGAAGGACACAGGGATGGGAGATGAAAGAGGATTATTTCAGCAGCTGATCAACAGCTTTGAAGCTTTTCTGTCAGAGGTAATTATATATGTAAATCCTTAGTAAACTGCATTACCTGGTTGATTAGTTAGTCTTTAGTTAACATGAAGGTGAGATAGCTGGTGGCAAGATGATGTTACCAATCAGCAGTACTGTTAATTAAGGTAGTATTTATTCACTTTTTATAATGAATGTTTTGAGGTTGATGAACAGTCTGAAACTTATTGAAGGGATTGATGAACTGATCACTGGCCTACACCTACAGACTCTGCTGTTGCAGTGCGCTTAGATTGGTCTTACAGTTTTAACCAGTACGTACTGTACATCTGTTTTCCATTTTTCCTTTTCCTATGGCCAGTAAGCATGGGAACCTGGTGGGAAGGTCTTTTTGGAGTTGGGAAAGCAATATGGAAAGATAAAAAGATGCCTCTCTCTCTCTCTCTCTCTCTCTCTCTCTCGTCTCTCTCTCTCTCTCTCTCTCTCTCTCTCTCTCTCTCTCTCTCTCTCTCTCTCTCTCTCTCTCTCTCTCTCTCTCTCTCTCTCTCTCTCTCTCTCTCTCTCTCTCTCTCTCTCTCTCTCTCTCCTCTCTCTCTCTCTCTCTCTCTCTCTCTCTCTCTCTCTCTCTCTCTCTCTCTCTCTCTCTCTCTCTCTCTTATGCTGTGACTTCACAAGGGTGTAGGTTCATTTTCCTTCTATACACTATTCATGACTTTAGATATTCCTCCTTTGACAGGCACGAGCTGGTGGTCAAGTGGAGAAATATATGTTGGAAGTGGTGGTTGGGAAGCAAGAGGTTGGAGCTGGACTGCATTCTGCCCTTTATACAGCTCTTGTCAGTCTTCTCCATACCTTGCAGGTGAGATGGCAAAATATTTGATGAAGTGATCATTTATAGTTTGTGTCAGGGATGGGAAGATTTCTGATAAAAATAGTAAAAAGTAATATCTTTAAAATTTTAATTGTAAATGCATTTTTACTTTATCAATGTCAGTACAGTACTACCCTTAAAAAATTGTAACAACTCTCTTACTTGTTTATTCATAGGAAGTCCAGTTACTTATATTGCCTGTACCCTGCAGGAAATTCTTGAAAATTGCTATGCTGAGAAGAAGCAGAATTTGCCATCAAGTGTGGCATGCCCCCTGAATTCAGGACAGTATGAACACAGTGGGGATGGTCTGCCTGGACTGGCTGAGTCTGGCAGTCAAGAAGAGAAAGTGGTATGTAAAACACCAGTGACGGTCTCTCAACCACTGCACCGTCTTTCCCCACCACTCCAGCCCACCACTAAGGAGACTGAGGCAGCCAATGTGTTGATGAACTTGTCAGGGAAAGCAACTGACAGAGGAACCCAACCTATTCTGGAGTCATGTTCCACCCCCACCACTCCCATCACTCAGGTTCTAGGTCTCAACTCTATTCATGTCCTCCTATGGCTCCTGGAAGAAAGGACCTTGGTAGTAGGAGGGAACCAGCCCCCTGTGATGAGGTGCCTCAGATCAACGAGAAGGACTTGTTACCATTGGCTACTCAGGTTCTGTGTCAGTTTTGTTCCCGTCAGTGTGAAGACCTAGTGGAGCTGCATGAGCATGTTTTATCAGCCCACCATGCTGCTGAGGCTGATGCTTCCCTTACTGTGCCCCAAAGGAAAGCCCAGATCTCCTTCAGGGCAGAAGAAGAGGAAAATGGAGTAGCTCCTGTGGAAGAGCAGGAGCAGAGACAGGAGCCAGCTGACTCTGACACAACCATGATAGTACTGTTTCCACAACCTAGCACTAGCCACAGTCAAGTAGAAAAGAAGTCAAAGAGGACCAACAAGTTAAAAAGAGGAGCTTGTGAATTAAGTAATGAAGGAATCACTACTGGGGAAAGTTCTCAGCAAGAGGAGGATTGTGTGGAGGATTGGCAATCCAGTGTGGTAGGTGATAGTTCAGAAACATCCCATTCCCAGCCTGACCTCCCACCTCCAACCCTTTCCACCAATAACCTTTGTGACAAGGACCAAGATTGGTTGAAGGGGCAAGCAGGGCCGTAGTGTAACTGAATTGACCCCTGTAGCCAGTGGAGATGCACTTGCAATGGCAGTAGAATCATCACAGATACGGGTATTAGAAACCAAAGTCACCATCCAAGTGTGCCTTGACTGCAGCTCTGGATTCACTGATCCTCAGGAGTATACAGGCCATGTGTGTGCAGCCAACCGACCCCTGGTTTATCATGGGTCTGATGGCTCTGTGACTTTGGCTGATGTACCTGCAGGCACCACAGCTCATCAGTTGCAGACATCTGACATGAGGCTTTTCCCAGAATTTTTTGTCCAGCAAACTGTTGAAAGTGGAGTTCGAGGTTTGCAAGTGGTGCATCTCTCAGGCCGTACATTGCGGCTGCACACTAACTGCCCTCTGTCCTACCTGGGAGATCAGCTGATTTCCTTCAAGTAAGTTTTAAGTTTATTTTGAGTGAATTCTGTTGCTTTTCCATTTCATGCTGAGGAGTTCAAAGAATATTAAATTACTGTGGTGATTCTGTATATTTTCTTTAGAACAGATACAATAAAGGTGCTTTCTTTTTGCTTAAATTTATACTGCTTGAATTTGTGGGTATGACTGTGTACCATAGTAAGGATGATGTATCCAGGAAATATGTCTGTAAATCAAGAGATTTTTCACACACACACACACACACACACACACACACACACACACACACACACACACACACACACACACACACACACACACACACACACACACACACACACACACACACACACACACACACACACACACACTGTGTAGTGTAGTAGTTAGCATGCTTGGCTTACAACCAAGAAGGCCCGGATTCGAATCCCGGGAGCAGTGAGGCAAATGGGCGAGCCTCTTACTCTCTTAATGTGTAGCCCCTGTTCACCTAGCAGCAAATAGGTACGGGATGTAACCTGAGGGGTTGTGACCTCACTGTCCTGGTGTGTGGTATGTAAGTGGTCTCAGTCCTACCCAAAGATCGATCACTATGAGCTCTGAGCTCTTTCTGTAGGGTAATGGTTTGCTGGGTGACCAGCAGTGTGATTCACAGTAGGTGAATCACACACACAGTGTAGTTCAGCTCACTCATCAAACAACTGAGTGTGCTGAGTTCTTGAGTTTGAGTTCTAGTGTGGCGAGGCAGATGGCAAGCAAGTTGGTACAGGATATAAGGGATGTAAGCTGAGGGGTTGTGACCTTGGTGTTCTGGTGTGGGAAATATATCCTAGCTTAATACACCACCCCTAATATTATGGAATTGTTGATAACTGGTCCAGCCATACAATTACCTTGTTGAAAAGTGTTTCACTCTACCTTCCCTTTTCATTAATAACCTACAGTCCAGTTAAATTAAATTTGAGTAATGGTTATCTTTGGCTTTCAATTAATATCTATCTCACTTTTGTTTCATCCCATAGGTGTCCTACATGTGAAAATGATAGTGACAGCCTCACACGCTTCCTGGACCACCTGACAGCTGGCCCATGCATGTTCCGGTGCCCTGACTGCCAGCTGGTGTACATCTCACTGGACAAACTCAAAAAGCACCGTGCCTCCCTTCACCCATCACTTGAGGTGAGACTTAATTCATGGTTTCCATGCTGAGTGATCTTAGTGGCGACTGAACTCAAACCTCAGAGTGTGTCATTCAAAAGATAAAGTATTGTTTCATTAATAGAATTTTCATGTATTTATTTTATGTATTTTTCCTGCAGTGTGCAGCAAGATTTATACTTAAAGATAATAGCAGGTCAGACAGATAATTTTGAAGATTGCATTTCAACTTTTTCCTAAGAATATTAAATGTCAGGTTTTTACTTCTTAGAACATGAGATGGAAGATCATATGAACAGGAACCATCTGTGTATGATTTATATCCTGCAAGAAATTCTCTTTCCATTCAGGACCGCACATGTCCCAACTGCCACCATGTCTTTGAGAAGCGACACCAGCGTAACAAACACCTCAAAACCAAGTGCTCCCAGCGCCATGAGTGTGTGGTATGCAACCGGCTGCTCAAGAATGAATACAGTCTTAGAGTTCACATGCAGTCCCATGAGGTAGTGAAGCAGTGTTGTGATTCGCATCATATAATGTACTAGGGAGGGTGATGTGATTTGTGACGTGCTGAGAAATAGCCTTTTCATTATCCTTATTTGGGATGTGTTCAAGTTGCGTAGGATGTTGCCCAATCGAATTAAAGAGTTTTATGTAATTATTATTTAGTTAAATATTTGAGGTCCTTCCATTGTTTGAAACATTTCTTGTAGTCCTTTTTTAAATTATTATATGTGTGGCAAAATTACACAGAATACAGGAAAGACTATTGGAGAAGAGAAAGGTGGTAAACTTGCAGTACAGTATAAAAAAAAAAGAAAAAGACAAAAACAGATAGTAATACAGTATTATGAAGAGGAACATTTAAGGCAACATTTTCTTACATGTAGTGACACAGTTGTGAAACATGGAGCAGGTTTCTTTTAGTTTTCTTTTCTTTTCAATGATAGCTGCAAAACAGATCAGTAGAGGAGATAGGAATAAAAGAGTAAGATTTATGAAATACTAATTGTAAAACTCCAGAATGAATAAGGAGAAATTCTTTGGAGAACAGATGTGTGTAGATTGTAAGCATTCCAAGGTAAAGCAAATAAAAAAAAGTTTAGGAGAAAAATTATATAGTACTTAAAGGAACAGAGTGGTATGTGCATGCATGTGTATATTTGTATGTGTAATAATAATAATAATAATAATAATAATAATAATAATAATAATAATAATAATAATAATAATAATAATAATAATAATAATAATAATATTTGGTATATTTATTGGCAGCCTTATTGTCTGAAATTTCATGTTACATATTAACTTACTAGTGTACATACTACATCTTAACTATACATTAACCCTAAGGAAGTATCTTACACAGAGATTCTATGGCTGCCACTTGGCAGTGACCAACCTGGTAGACCAAGCCCAGGATGATCAGGTCACCCTGTGTATTTTTCAGGAGTTTGTTTCTCCTCCCTAACTGTGCATGTGCGTGTATATTTAGTTGTAATTCACAGGCTCTGAGCTACATGTGTAGCCATGGCTCAATTTCTACATTTTTCCAATCTTTCCTGTCACTGGTACACAGTCCACTTTTGTACATTGCTAGCATTACTTTATGTTTTGCCATTAGTAGAGTTAAGATTAAGTGTTGGATTTTCTTCCAGGAGGAACGTAAGCATGTGTGTAAAGACTGTGGAGCTGCCTTCCACCGCCAGGCTATCTTAACAAGGCATAAAATGCGGCATACAGGCACAAAACCGCATGCCTGCCCTCAGTGTGACTCCCACTTCTACACTCGCCAGCACCTTCGCACACATCTTGACCGCCACAATGGGCTGCGGCGATTTCCATGCAACACCTGCAACAAGGCCTACTACTCTAAGCATGATCGTGACACCCACTACTCCAAGGTCCACTGCAAGACCCACCCTGCCCTCAAGGCTCAACCTGCACCAGAGGTTAGATCAGAACATGTCACTGAATAATGATGGGTAGTTTCTATAGCTTTGAAAATTTGATTCTGCTTTACATGCCATTTTCCACTTATTGTTAATGATCCTGTACAAGCAGAGATATGGCAGGGAAGTGTAAACAAGATTATAGTATTATCTTTTGAGATAGATGAAAGGGGAATTGCACCATGTTCTATGACAGACTGTTTTCAGTTTCTCACTCCCTGCTGAAGTTTTAGTATCTCTTGCTGTCATCTACAGTTTTTTTTCCAGTTACTGTTCTGAAGTCATTAACTGCATACCTCTTCCCCTTCCAAGAATTTTGAGGCACAAGAGTTTTTACTTATTCTCTTTCCCATTCTATCTATCTTACTGATGCCACAGTTAACCTGTATACCCACTCTCACCCCTTTCATTGGTAAACTCAAATTCTGTATCAATTTCTGTTTTTTCCTCCCTACACTCTGAAGTATTTCAAAAGAGGAGTATGAAAAACACTTCTGGAACTAAATAAGCCAACTTTTTTGGAAACTTTTCTATGACTAGCTTTTTTGGGAGTGGCAAAATGTAAAGGTAAAATTAGGGGCATATGTTGTAGCCATGTGTGGCCTTGGTACTCCATCTTTGTCTCATTGGCCTTTGAGTTTGTGGTGGGTAATATCCCCTGCCCTGAAACACAGGGCTGCTGCCACATCTGGGTTTCCACAGTATATATTCCTTTGGTTTCCCAAGGTGCCCATTTATTGACCAACCTTAAGGAAGGTTAAACAGCAGGGTATGTTGTGTGCTAGCCACCCCAGCTTGGATTTAAGCTGGAGCCTGCCAATTTATAACCAAGTGCACTAGCCACTGCACCACTGTGGTGCATAATGGCAAGATGAATAGACTTATTTTTCCCACATTTTACATCCTTGGCCTGCCTCCTTGATATAAAGAAAAGTCTCTTGATGTATTTCTAGCACTATATACCTTAGGCACAAGTTAAATTGGGAATGGTAGAGGGGATATAGATCTAGAGGTAAGATAAGCAATTTCTAGTGTCAAAATGCTGGAAGTTAAGAGGTTAACATTCCTGTTATAGCTCCTACCATTGCAGCATGCAAAGTGTAGTGCAGGTGTTGTGGAGGGATAACAGCTTTCTCTTGTGAAAGGTGTACATGTGTTAAAGGATGGTAAGTTTGTGGTACAAGTTGGTTGTGTGTGTGTGTGTGTGTGTGTGTGTGTGTGTGTGTGTGTGTGTGTGTGTGTGTGTGTGTGTGTTTATCCCATATTACTGATAGTTTACTCAGAAACCTGTATTCATTGTCTTATATTGTTTGTATGTACTTAAGTACATAACAACTTTAAATAGTCATAACTTTTAGTTTTATACATTTATTTAATTTGTAAGTCTTGCCTATACCTGCATGTTCCAGGAGTTGGCGACTAAAGGTGCTATTCCTCTGTACAAAGTGTACCTGATAAAGGTTCTTCACTTGTATTCAAGCTGTTTTTATACAACTCCAAGACAGGTTACATTTTGTCTGACAAATAATGACACCAACCAGAATTTTAGGCTCATCCTTGAGAAAAATAAGAATGCTTCACTGTGGTTCTGGTGTAGTAACTGATATATTAAACTCTCACTCCTGAGAGATCTCAAGGTTGAGAGAGAGAGAGAGAGAGAGGAAGAGAGAGAGAGAGAGAGAGAGAGAGAGAGAGAGAGAGAGAGAGAGAGAGAGAGAGAGAGAGAGAGAGAGAGAGAGAGAGAGAGAGTTTCATCTTCATTCATCCTGCAACCCTTTATGTAACAATGGAAAGGTATAGGATGCAAGCTGAGTAGCTGTGACCTTGCACCCTTGGCAGGAGAGAAACACTGGTAAGTGTATCTTCCTGTGTGTGTGTGTGTGCTTGCTGCAGGAGGCCAGAAGTGGTCTATGCCACACCCTGAAGGGTAAGCAAGGTGAGAGAGAGAGAGAGAGAGAGAGAGAGAGAGAGAGAGAGAGAGAGAGAGAGAGAGAGAGAGAGAGAGAGAGAGAGAGAGAGAGAGAGAGAGAGAGAGAATGCTACATTACCAAAAGGCATTCAGAGTAAAATGAGTTACCTACTCCAGTGGCACATAGTAAATTCCTTCCCATAATTTCCTTGTAGCAAATAAGTATAAAACACCAAACTGACTCATTAGTAACATCATTGTGCAACACTGAAAATAAGAAATTGCACTGCACATTATGTTTGCATGATGTTTTTGTAGTTTGCTATGACACAAGAAGCTTCATTTGTAGTTGAATCAAGAGACAGTTTGGTAATATGTATAAATTAAAACTACTTTTTGTGTATTGTTGAAGGAGCAATTTGTTGATGGCTGTTACCACAAATCTGGTCTGCCATCCATAGCAGTCACCTGTATCCTTTTCTCCTCCATGGCTATACAACCGCTGGGGAACCTTGTGTAGATGTTGCTGTAGGAAAACTGAGATAGAAGCTTCATTTCCACTGGTGATCTGCATGTATTGTATTATAAGCTGAAACATCTGACAGTTGCCCCTTCTTTACTTGTAGCATTACATCTTAATGGCAACAAGAATCTCTCTCTCTCTCTCTCTCTCTCTCTCTCTCTCTCTCTCTCTCTCTCCTCTCTCTCTCTCTCTCTCTCTCTCTCTCTCTCTCTCTCTCTCTCTCCTCTCTCTCTCTCTCTCTCTCTCTCAGATAAAATCTTTAATAAAAGAGTACAAAAAAAAAGCGGGCAACAAGAGAGAGAGAGAGAGAGAGAGAGAGAGAGAGAGAGAGAGAGAGAGAGAGATGTGGATTAAAAAGTGATCACGCAACTAATAGTAAGAAAAAAAAATGATATATGATACTTCTGGTGCGTTGTCACAGAAGTATGTAAGGGTTACGTTGGAGAGTATGTATTCAAGTTAAAAAAATGACAGCAAGTTTGTTCCAAATCGCAATTAAGCAGCTTTTTTTTTTCTCTACTAAAAGATGTTCACGATTGTTTACTGAAAACAAAGAACCTAAAAAAAAAAAAAAAAGGATCAATAGCTCACTAGTGACCAAGGAAAATGAAGCCTTAACCAAAGTTTCAATCGTGCGACAGTGCTGCCTATATGGTGGTGTCCTCCCACCCCCTCCAGGGCCTCGCCACCTGCCAGTCGCCAGTGAAGAATTAAGAACACGTGTTAAGGGATAGGGTACTACCACGGTGCCCAGCACGCCTCCACGGATTATTCAACCCTTACACGGGAACACGTCACCCGGATGTCCAAGTAAGGCAATTTTGTGATGTTCTAAACTAGGGCTTGTTTTGTCGCGTAGAAAATGGAGTAATTTGGTGACGTTATGGTGTATACAACGTGGGCACTGCGCCTGACTTTCCTTCACTCTCCCTACAGCCTGCTGCTAAAAGTCTTCCTAATAAAGCTCACAAACATACAGGTACTGTAACAGCTGAGTCACTTATCCCTTTCTTCCAGTAATTCACAGTGTCCTCATGACCTCAGGTATCTGACGCATCACACTGTTTTACTAACTTCGTAAGATTATATTTTCCCTGTTAACACATCGTTAGCCCACACTGACGGAACAAGTTCTGAATGCAAGGACGACAACATTATTTATTACTTTTTATGCACTTTATGACATGCATTAACTAAGAATGGAAAACGTAATTTTAAAAACCAGCAGGATCATGATTTGAATGATTGTACTATCTTTACATTTACTATTTGATTGAAAAAAGCGATATTAGATGAACCGTGCACATTAGTTTTTCTGAGTTTCAGAGCGTCTAATTGTCTATTAGATTGTTAAGAATTAACGAGTCTACGATTGTCGAAGATGGTGTAGGTTATTAGTTCGGCGCATCGACCAAATGAGGGCTTTGTTAAGTTTTAACTTGAAGATTTCTATGTAATATGAAGATCGAGGAAGGGTTGCGGTGTGTTACACGTTGTGATGGTTCCCTGTGCATTATAATATGAATTTGTCACTCGGTGTAATCCATAATGCCACCTACGCCTGTGCTGTAGTACCATTCTGTTTTCTGTGATTGGGATATAACATGGAGGTGACCGAAACGCAGAATAAACCAGGCGAGTGTGTTTGAGGCTGGCCCTCCATTAGTGGTGCAGTTTGAATTTACTCGTATCTTTAATTGAATTGAACAATTATGAGAATATCTGAAATACATTAGACACCAGACACCAAAGAAACGTCTTTTAGGAAAAAAAAAAAAAATGCTTCTTGATTCTAACTGGCTCTGTTCCTCCACTCCACCTCCGTTACTGTGACTGCTGCATCTCTGTCATCTTTAGTCTCCCCTTTCTGTAGGCTGCTTCCTTTCTTGAGAACGCGAGGGATTATTTTCTCTGGAACCGACGAGAGGTGGGTTGGACAGGATATTGGCGAACGCATCTTTTTCCCTGCGAATATTATCAAGGAACGCTATCGATTCTTGTTTCATCGTCATCCTGAAACTTCACTGTTACAGTAGTCATTATTAATACTTATGTAATATGTAAATATAAAGAAAGTAATAAGAACAATTCAGCACCGTCAACTGGTCACTGCCTCATAACGTCAAATATCACCCGCGGGACAAGGCAGCTGATTGTCCGAGTACCGAGCACCGTGAAAGACCAGTGGTAACTTCACGAGGTGTACTTGTTCTATAAGGTGAATATAGAGGTGTGACCACAAGAGTCGCTGACGGAATTCAGCCACCAAGTACAGCACTTCAGTTGGTGTGTTAATTTTACTCTGCTTTGTTTAACTGTTCGTATGCATAACTGTTTTGTCCGAGTTTGCCTCACCCAGGAGTGGCAAAATGCAGAGATCATTATTAATTTTGAGATGCATATATACCTACACTAGATCCATAAATCATTGTAAAGAAACAAGTAAATCTTTATCAAACATATATGAAAAATTCCAGATGTGATAAGAAGCCTTAAATTTTTAGTTTCTCTCTCTCTCTCTCTCTCTCTCTCTCTCTCTCTCTCTCTCTCTCTCTCTCTCTCTGTTTCTTCTTCTTATTTTCCTCCTCTTCCTACTCGTCCTCAACAAATCGAGATCCCTCTCTATCTTATAAGGAAAGGAAAGAATGCGAAGGAACGTAAAAATATTTAATTAAGAGAGCTCTGATTGCCAAACTTAATGCCTTGCTGGATTTTGGCAGGGGAGGGGAGGGGAGGGGAGGGGAGGGAAAAGAAAGAAAGGAAATGGAAGGGATGGAGAGACAGGGTAAGACTGAAGGTACGTAGAAGGAAGAAGGAAAGCAGGAGTGATAAGAGTTGAAGGAAGCGGTGAAGGATATGAGAGAAAGGGAATGATAATAAAGGAGAGATGAGAGACTGAAGGGATGAAGGAAGGGGTGAGCAAAGGTATGAAAAGGAGAGAGTAAAGGAAAGGAACAAACGAAGAGAGAAGGACGGAACGAAGGAAAAGTAAACAGAGAGAGAGAGAGAGAGAGAGAGAGAGAGAGAGAGAGAGAGAGAGAGAGAGAGAGAGAGAGAGAGAGAGAGAGAGAGAGAGAGAGAGAGATAATGATATCTTTATTTGCTTTTTTTTTTTTTATGTAGGAGGGACACTGACCAAGGGCAACAAAAATCCAATAAAAAAAAATGCCAACTGAAATGCCAGTCCCATAAAAGGGTCAAAGCAGTAGTCAAAAATTGATGAATAAGTGTCTTGAAACCTCCCTCTTGAAGGAATTCAAGTCATAGGAAGGTGGAAATACAGAAGCAGGCAGGGAGTTCCAGAGTTTACCAGAGAAAGGGATGAATGA
>NC_087157.1:31448115-31453115 GCF_035594125.1 Scylla paramamosain
GCGTCAGCGGAGTGGCTCGTCTCAAACGCGTCATGGTCTTGTCTCGTAAAAAAAAAAAAAAAAGATAAATCACAGGCGTTTTAAGAATACGAGTCTTCGTGTCTTGCCTCTCCTGTGCAGGTGAGCTGCGGCTTCTCTCGCCACTGACACTGACACTGACACCAATAATCATCAGACAAAATTGATTTGTCCATGCCCAAGAGTCCTGTTTTTTCTTCTTAATTAATTAGTATAAAACTTGGCAGTATTTTAAATATAATTGCGCTGTTGAAATTGAGTTTTGAACGTGTTAATCGAAATATTTCTTCATAAAAATATGCAAAACTGTGTCTTAAAAATGTAGCTGAAGTGTTTGCGTCATATGTTAGGTAGCGCGTCTACCCTGGTGTTCCAGACCACAGACTACTGCCAGGCTTGCAGTCGGTAACAAAGGTCCCAGGAGACTGGATGAAGTACAGAACGCTGTTCACGAACACACACAAAAAAAGCTCCCCCACTGATATTGTGCATAAGTTATGTTCTTTTTGTATTTTTTACTGAATGGCTTAGTATTTCTTTTTATTTATTATTTTTTTATTTTAATTTTTTATTAATGAAGTTGTCGCCGTGTAGTGTTGGAGGAAGGGGAATGATTTTGATCTTACTTTTCTCGTTTTTTTTTTTTTTTTGCAGTGAAAATAAGTAAATGAATAAATAAATAAATAAAAATAAAATAAAGAAAGAAAAAATTGTCCGACGCCAGCATTACATTCATACATTTTCAGCCTTGCTTCCAACGTAGCACTCGTGAGGTGGCACGCTGCATTCTGTCGTCATGAAGCGAAGGCAAACGAACGAGCGTCCTTGTCCTCGTCCAGACCACCACTGAGCGAAAAGATTATTCCAGTGGAGCTATTCTGGGAGGCGTATTTTGTTTCCTCCAGGACTTTGCTGATGAGTGAGAGCAATGCCAGTAATACTTCAGCTGTCTACTGTGGTCTTCCTTGCGGGTTGTATTTTCCACTGTGATGAAGGTTATTTCATGACGGGACAGGTAAGGTGGACTGAACACGACTGCCCCGCATCCAGGGGCAGGCGTGAAGCCTTGCAGTACTGCAGCAGAGATATGATTATATTCTAGATGCCATTAGAAAATTTTGTGAAGTTAAGAATGATACTTTTTCGTTATCAAGGGGTTATGTTACTCTTTCACCACAACGATAGGTATCTTGTTTACTTTATCACGCCTGAGTAATAGTGATTTAATGAAATTTGAAAGCTGTCTCTGGTACTGAGCGGGTTTAGAAGTGTAGTTAGTTTGTTTGTCAGTACCTAAAAGAACCATCAAAGCACTGAATCCTGTAGGTTCTCGGAAATAGTTTTGCAGGATACTATGCATAAAAGAAAAAAAAAAAAAACTGTCACAAGATGCAGAGAAGAAACATTGCCTCACTTTACTATAAACAGGATGATAATAGACGGTTACATAGACTGACAACCACTGAGTTAAATAAATAATAAACAGTTTGATCATCGCGCCAAGCCATTCACGTATTCAGGTGAAGCCACTCATCGCCGTCACGTCCCGGGCAGGAAGGTGAGGTCGCGGCATGTAAATCAGTTCACCAGTCAGTCAGGCGGTGTATGAATGAAGGCGAGTATATGATGTGTTGGGCGGCGTGTGGTGACGAGGGCCGCGGAGCTTCAGTCGCAGCTCGGATTCTGAAAGGGCTTCAGTAATGTGTTGCAGTGGTGGTTACATCACGTGAGAGTTTGACCACTGCTAACACACACACACACACACACACACACACTTTGTAATTTTATGATCAGAATACCCGTGTTGTCTCGCGTGGGCTGACTGGTGATTTGCAGATCTTTAAATATATTCTTAAAAGTGTTTTGCACATGTCACTTTTTCTATTTTTTTTTTTTTTTTTTTCAGAATAAGCCTGGTGCCTCGCGCGTGCTGAATGGTCATTTCCAGCCCTTTGTAAATGTATTCTTAAAAGTTTAATGCACATTTACCATATATCTTGAAAGTTACAAGTGATACCAAAACTTCGTCATTGAAACAAATTACAAGAAAGTGGGTGACAGAAACAAGTCATTTTAACACATGACAATTGATTTCCTTACCGTTTTATGTGCAGAACTTTTAAACTGACCTGACTGATGATTGCTTCCCCTCCATTGATCCAGTGCACAATGCCTGCAACAGGAAACACTATTTATTTATTATCATTGCTTTTTTATGGTCAGCAAATTCCCAAATCAGAATTACCGGGTTTTTTTGTTCATGGTATTATCATTATGCATACTTTGCTTTGATATTCGTAGATCAATGATGGTCCTTACAGATGCACAATATATTTTTTGCCATATATTTCAACACAAGCTGCAATAATAACGATACATTGTCCATCGGTCATGAGAGTGGAGTTTTTATTATTTACTTATTTATCTATCTATTGCTTATTATTATTATTATTATTATTATTATTATTATTATTATTATTATTATTATTATTATTATTATTATTATTATTATTACTACTACTACTACTACTACTATTATTATTATTATTATTATTATTATTATTATTATTATTATTATTATTATTATTACTATTATTATTATTATTATTATTATTATTATTATTATTATTATTATTATTATTATTATTATTATTATTATTATCATTATTATTATTATTAACATTATTATTTCAGAATGTAGTGCACGGTGTTTAGAAATACATGAAGTACTAAATAAATTACCATATGCATCGTTTTTGCTCTGCTCTAAACATGACTGTATGTGTGTGTGTGTGTGTGTGTGTGTGTGTGTGTGTGTGTGTGGAGATCGTGACATGGGGGTGGGAGATGCAGCGAGTGATTGGCTCTGAAGGTGAGATGGGGAACCTTATTGTCAAACGTTTCGCCGCTTTATCTCGTCCTGCTTTTAAGAAGCTGTACTGGACGTTACTGGGCTGTCTAAGGGTGTTTTCATGTTTCAAGAACAACAGGGATCCCGTCAGGTCGATAAGCCTTCCGAGAATTGAGGCCAGCGAGGGCATGGAAAACATCACTACGAAGGATCTTAATGGGACTCATGAAGTAGTCGGAGGATGAAGGAGAGGGAGGAACAAGCCTTGAATCATTCAAGGTAGAGTTTTTAGCAAAGGTTTGAGCGAAGAGTTCTGCCTTAGAAATAAATGAGATGGCAGTGGTGCCACCAGGTTGAAATAGAGGAGGGAAAGATGAAGAAGAAAAGTTGTTGGAGATTTTTGGCAAGGTGCCAGAAGTCACAAGGTGATATAGATATTTGGTATTGATAAAATAAATTTTTGGCTAGTTGAAGAACAGTCTTGGCATGATTCCGGGCAGAAATGTAAAGGTCATGAGTTTCAAGTGATGGAAGGCTCAAATACCATTTGTGCACTGTTACTGTTATCATGTACAGCACGAGAATAGGCTGAGTTAAACCAAGGTTTGGAAGGTTTAAAGCGAGAGAAAGAATGGGGAGTGTACGCCTCCATGCTATTACTACTAATAATACTCGTACTACGATGACTACGACCATTAACCATTATTATTTTCATTATTATTATTATTTTTATTATTATTATTATTATTATTATTATTATTATTATTATTATTATTATTATTATTACTACTACTACTACTACTACTACTACTACTACTACTACTACTACTACTACTACTACTACTACTACTACTACTATTGCTACTACTACTACTACTACTACTACTACTACTACTACTACTACTACTACTACTACTACAGTAAAATCCCTCTTATCCGGCATCAACGGGACCGCCGACATGCCGGATACTTGAATATTGCCGGATACTTGAATAGAAGTGAAATTATGTCCACAATCACCACCCTACACTCACGCATCTTACCATAACAAAGATCAGCTGATCTTAATCAGCAGCTGATCTGATCAGCTGCTTAAGTGTAAGCACAACACACTTCCTCTTTTCTACAACTTTAGGCATGATGAAGGCGTCAGGCGATAAACAGTGCACACGCGGGACTGAGTCAATGAGTAAACACAGTGCAGTGGGCTGCGGATGGCGCGAAGCAGTGCGCTCTGGTGGCGAGGGGACAAAGTATGCCTCGCGTGGGAATTTTAATCGATTTTATGAGTACACATTGATTTTTTATTGATTTTAAGGCTCGGGGAAAAATGTGCCGGATACTTGAAGCTGCCGGATACTCGAATGCCGGATAAGAGGGATTTTACTGTACTACTACTACTACTACTTCTACTACTACTACTACTACTACTACTACTACTACTACTACTACTACTACTACTACTACTGGTACTATTACTGCTACTACTTCTACTACTGCTACTACTACTTACTACTACTACTACTACTACTACTACTACTACTGATACTACTACTCTACTACTACTACAAATACTGCTACTATCAGTGTTGTTGTTGTTGTTGTTGTTGTTGTTGTTAATTATGATTTTTTCATCATTACCATAATTACCAATATCATCATCAGCAGCACCAGTAGCATCATCATCGCCAGCGTCATCATCAGCATTACCACCACTACCACCACCACCACCACCACCACCACTGCCTTTACTATCAGTGACTGTAGTGGCAAATGAAGAAACCGTAGCCGTGGACTGGACAGTCAGGGCGCGGCCACAGGATCAGTGTTATCGCTCTGTATGGCTTCCCTGCGACCGCCGCTTTTCTCTATATCCAGTCATTAAGAGTTTATCTCCGTCCCATCAACTCATCCTGGTCCTTACTGAGGGCTATCCACTGGTCTGGCTGGTGGAGGTACGGAGAAGAGGGAGGAGTAGGAGGAGGAGGAGGAGGAAGAGGAGGAGGAGGAGGAGAAATCACTCGTCTTACTAAAACTTTTAATAGCTATTGTATCTACGAGTATTCTACTTTTCCAAAGGAGCGGCTGCTGCTAATGGTTGTGTAAATGGTGGTGGTGGTGGTGGTGGTAG
>NC_087157.1:31458115-31460615 GCF_035594125.1 Scylla paramamosain
ACCTCGTACAAGATGACTCAGAAGGGATTTGCATGCTACGCAGACTATTCTCGTCCAGACATTCACTTCACTATCACAGTGGTGTCGTTTGCTTCACTCATTGTTTTAATGTGTCGTGTGGTGGTGCGGCATGCAAGTGTTTGTCATTTGCTTGGGATGCTCGCCATATTATGATATTTAAGCTGCCATGGGCTTTAGAAATGTTTTATGGCGTGTTGTATTTATTACCACTTTGTGTCTGATGATGGAGACTGTACTATTCCGAAACGCTACAGGTGAAGGAAGTCTTTAGCCTTGACTCCAGCACTCCCTGCCCACAGGAGCGGCCACCAAGATTCATTTCTCCCTGAGTGTGTTTTGGAAGGGAAGTAGGTATAGTGAGGTCACCACTGGTGCCAGTGTCGAACATATTAGGTTATAGTTCCAGACGGTCAGTATTCTCAAACTCGGAATCTTATCTCAACTAATTTAAACAGGTTTATGTGGAAGTTGCTGGGGACAAGAGTGTTTTCATGATTTTAGAAATTACAGAAAAGATTCTGCACTACTAATGAGGAAAATATAATGGTAGTCGAACAGATCGTCTTAACGGTCTTTGAAGCTACTGTAATAAAAGCTCAAAGTGTCTAGGAAAACGGTTCTAGGGACTGATTAATAAGATTTATACATTATAAAAAAAGGAGAAACAGTTATGGGAACCCGGCTAATCACCTCTATGGCCTTGGAGAATCGTCATGGTGAAAGCAAAGCTTTTCTAAAATACGGGTCTGAGTTTCGTGTTCGTAACCGCTTTGTTCTCGTGTCAGGGGTGCTTTCAAAGGCCACAGATGACTAGTTGTGTTTTTATTTCTTTATCCCATTGATGGTGCAGAATCCTGGTTATCACAAGAATCACGAAAAAGATAAAATAAATAAAATCTCAGTAACTAACACTTCAGCCTGTTAAAAATAGTTGACAATGTAAAGCGTTTGGGACTACGGATCTTAGGTGCCCGAGTACGTGCTCCGTGAGGTGACGAGGAGCGGGATGTTTCGAAACGTTTCATGAAGCGGTTCATCTCGTGAATCATCGGAACTCAGTCTGACAATGGCCACTGTGGGGATTACCTGTGACGGCTGTGAATGCGGTAATATCACTGTGATTAAATTTAAAACGAAACGACCAGCTCCAGATTGAGTCCTTTGACATTCGTGAAGACTATCATCATGGTGACGCTCCTCTAAGCCAGGTGCATGACGTGAGGCTCAAAGAGGCCAGATACTAAATCACGTGTAGTTCAAGAACGGTGGATGAGATGTGCTGCCACACGCTAGGGATTGAGGTGAGGTTGGATCCAGATGAACGTACTTCCAGATATGAGATTCAACATGCAACAAATATGTTTGCAGGATGGCCTCATTCGGAAACTGTTCATTTGGACGGGTCCTCGTGTTTGTACACAACTTGACCTGTAGGTTAAGTTGTGTACAAAATCAACTGGACATTGAGGTATTATAGAGATCCAGTAAACATTGTTATCGCTGGTAACTTGAGTTCTGCATATATCTTTATCACTCACAACATAAATGAGATTAACGACGTTTTGTCTTTGGTTGCGCTGGTGCCTTTAGCACGTTATTACTGCGTATACTTTTACGTTGACTACTTTGTAACGATGTTATCGCCCATACACCCACGTAGACGCGCGCGCCCACGCACATACACGCGCGCGCGCGCGCACACACACACACACACACACACACACACACACACACACACACACACACACACACACACACACACACCTAGGTTATATTTAATGCTTTCAGAGAGTCATGGTGCAGTAATATAGCTGTGACGTCTTACGCGACGACTTTCCATTCCCGAGAGTGACTACAGGACTACAGGAGGTAAGGTGTTTGTGTGAACGTGTGGCACAGGTGTGTAAGTGTCCCAAGGCATGCGTTGTCACCAGCAGTGCGCAGTTTGCCAAAGTGGTAAGTGAACGGCAGTTGATGTGAATCATTAGACGTTGCATTGGTCACGAGAGAGGGAAATAATAACCAATAGGCTTACGGTGTGAAGGTAAGACCACTACACACATTTGCGTACTATTTTGGTGAGATTGCTGTTTGCCAGTCAGACACAGCGGCTTGGTAACGTGCAGTCCCAACTGTTTTGATGCCACGTGTTTGTGCCACATTGCTGTGTGTAGGTGCCAAAATTACTGATGGAAGAGATTGGTCTGTTTGTGTTCTCGAGATTGATTTTGATGATAAATTTGGGAATGATCGCGATTCAAGATGAAAAAGAAAAAAATATGATTCTGTCCTAGAGATAAGTGAATAAGCACATTATGGAAGAAGCCGTGCGTGTGGCGCGCGATACGTGAGGCCGCTGACTGGCGGTGCTGCACCTGAGCGCCATATAAATCTTGGAATAAATTTCTGACTCAGATTTCTGTCTTTTAAAGAAATAGTATGCTGTCTGAATAGAGGAGAAGTACGTATCTTGTGTGTA
>NC_087157.1:31468115-31475615 GCF_035594125.1 Scylla paramamosain
TACGTCTTGTAGCTCCGTGCGCGCTCATATCACTGATGGTGGTGCTTAATTGATATTCCATTTGGGATTCTCCTACAGAACCCACCCATATCTGAGGTCACTTGTCTTTCCCGTCTAGGTGAGGCCATTTACATAAGCCCTTGTTTGATGCTGATGTGTTCCAAGGTAATGGTTCCTTGAAGTTTCATCAATCATTAATCTCAGGGTGTTCGGCATCACCACAGGCCCGGAATGGAGAGTATTTGGCTGTGGATCCCTCACAGAGCAGAGGGCCATTTCAGACAGGGGCTGACAAATGCCTTGTATTCAATCAGCATCTAGGAAGGGAGGAACAACTGACGGACTCGATGCGGAACACGTCACTCCTTGGAAAATGGTTAGCATCGGGAGAGGTCCTGACAAAGAATTCTCACTTGGGATGTTCGTATAATTCCCAAGCTTACTAGATTGTTCTTGCGTGTTGTGTATTGAATCTCACTAAAACTACTTATGGTTCACTGCAGTAGGTCTATATGATTCCTCATTCGGTGGTTACATACGAACATAAGAACACAAGGGAAGCTGCACGCAAGCTGTGTCTATATAGAACTTCATTACACTTACCCATTATCCCAGTTCATAAATTCATCTTCTCTTGGACGTCTCTACTGACTTGGTGTTAACGATGAGATCACCAAATATTTGAGTCGTCTCTGTTTCGTGGTTTTCCTCTATCAGTACTATGTTCCATACACCCACCACACACGCTTCGCTCCGTCCACCATAACCCAAAACTCCTCCTATAGTTTTTGCGCATATGTTATACCTTTGCCAAGTGCCTCAGTGTTCTCTGGTGACAGGAGAAGAAAGAGCAGGAGGAGGAGGAGGAGGAGGAGGAGAAGGAGGAGGAGAAGGAGGAGGAGGAGGAGGAGGAGGAGGAGGAGGAGGAGGAGGAGGAGGAGGAGAAATAGGCAAATACAGACAGACAGACAGACAGACAAGCGAGCAGACAAGCAAGCATGCAAACAAACAAATAAACAAACAAACAGGCAGACAGACAGAAAGAGGGGGAGAAGAAAAGATGGAGGGAAGAAGAAGAAGAAGAAGAAGAAGAACATCATTATCACCACCACAAACTAACAATGAACGCACCCCACAAACAGCGTGAGACTGATGGGCGCCCCACCTGGCCGCCGCTCATTACCGGCTCACCTGGGCACACAATCTCGCCGCTCCCACGTGTGTCTCGCCTCTCTACTGTAGCGGGAGTAGCAGGTGGCACCGCTGCCAGGTGGAGGCCGCCCATCACCCCTGATCGTCTGTCCCATTACCGCGCCACTAATTCTGCTTCAGTTGGTGAAATGTTGGTATTCTTTTCTCCTTCTTTTCCTCCTATTGCTGTTCCTGCTGTTGCTCCTCCTCCTTCCTGTTTCACCTCCTTTTGCTGCTCTTCCTTCTCCACCTCCTTCTCCTCCTCCTACTATTATTAATATTTCTTCTCATTTTCCTCCTCCTCCTCCCCATTCCCCTCAAACTCGTTTTCCTTTTCTTTATTTTCCTTCCTTCCTTTCTTTTTTCTTTCTCTTCCTTCCTTCATTCTTTCATTATCATCATCATCATGATCATCATCATTCATTTTCCCACTTTCACCTCGTCTTCTTTAACTTTCTTTTCCTTCTCCTCCTCCTCCTCCTCCTCCTCCTCCTCCTCCTCCTCCCCATCTTCTTCCTCCCCGTCTTCCTCCTCCTACTCATAACCATCATTGCTCTCTGAATCAATATCACCATTAACCAGTACACCTTCCCCCACTCACCTGTGTCTCTCTCTCAATCACCTGTGCTGTATAATTAATTCTTCCGCTGAAACTGTACACACTTCCTTCCTTCCTCCGTCACGTTCATCTTCGTCTGGGTAGATTTCCAGTAAGTCTCGCTATGCCACACACCTTTCAACCACCTGGGATGTGCACTAATCCGATCTGCAGCAGGTAATGAGCTCTACCTGGTTTTCACTAGTAGGTGGAATATTAGAGGAGATCCCAGTGGTGTGGTGACGATGTGGCTTGGTGTCTGTGTGTGGAAAGTAGTGTATAATAGATTCTGGGCTCGAAAATCCGCTTTACTTGCGTACACTCGTTGACTCTTGCGTGATTTGTTGTGATAAGCTACGAATGAGGTGGATAGTGGAATGTTTTTTTTTTTATTTATTTATTTTTTTGTGTGGAAGAAAGCGTGCGAAATGGCGCTGACCCTGAAAAAAAAGACAATGAGAAATAAATAAACGGATAAAAGTAGATGATTACATTAGCTAAAATAAATACATGGGTGGGTTATACTAATGCTGATACCCAAATATTAGTTTAAACGGTATGAGTAAACAGTTATTGTACAAGTTTTCACTACAAGCATGCGGCAGTCTTGTGAAACTTGCTCTTGATGGTTCTACTGGTATTTCACTCCCATTGGTTCTGCTGGTCTCTCATTCACGCTCCCATTGGTTCTATTGGTCTCTCACTCTCACTGCCATTGGTTCTACTGGTCTCTCACTCTCACTCCCGTTGGTTCTGCTGGTCTCTCACCCACACTGCCATTGGTTCTACTGGTCTCTCACTCTCACTGCCATTGGTTCTACTGGTCTCTCACCCACACTGCCATTGGTTCTACTGTTCTCATATCCATCTATCTTACCTTCTTTTCCCCTTTCAAGTATTAACTCTTTTTCTTTTCCCTTTTTTATCGCAATAACCTTTTCTTTTCTTATATCTTCTAATCTTTATGCTTACTTCTTCCCTTTCACCCTTTTCCTTCCATCCTCCTTAATCTTCCCTTGTTCCTGACCTACGTGTGCTGCGATTAAGGAAAACGCGTAGAGCGACGCATGGTTTTACCGGTATTTTATTTTCTATATTGATTTTGTTAACTTATACAGGAACTTGTGTGCATATCGTTAATTTCAGGAGGTCTTGATTCATGCAGCGAGTTGTGAACATATCGTTAATTTCGGCTGCATTGTCAACAACCTTATATTTTTTTAGGTGCACACTTCAGTAACCTTCATTGCAGCTATTCATAAGTTAATTGGTAGAGAATTTGCATCCAGCTTTGAAATTTTGGTACTACAATACTTAATGATGATGGTGATAGGGGTAATAGTAATATCAGTAGTAGTAGTAGTAGTAGTAGTAGTAGTAGAAGTAGTAGTAGTAGTAGTAGTAGTAGTAGTAGTAGTAGTAGTAGTAGTAGTAGTAGTTGTTGTTGTTCTTGTTGTTGTAGTAGTAATAGTAGTAGTAGTAATAGTAGTAGAAGTGGTAGTAGTAGTAATAATAGTAGTAGAAGTAATAGTAGTAGTAGTAGTAGTAGTAGTAGTAGTAGTAGTAGTAGTAGTAGTAGTAGTAGTAGTAGTAGTAGTAGTAGTAGTATTGATAATTATGATGATAACGATAATAATAATAATGATCATAATAGCAATTCCTACCTGGCTAGAGTATTATATCTCATTCAACTTTACTTTCTCTTTTCATTTTACATTAATTTCAGTGTCAGTGTTTCCAGTGATTAACTCATAATTTTTATTTTTATCTTTATGTGACATGAGATGGACAGGTTCATTCACATTTCTCGTTATAATATAATGACGTGACTTTGACCCTTTGTAATGCTAAGCTCGCCCTTTGTTACATTTCATAAAGCATTAAAACTATTTCCGCATCGACACAGAAAAAAAAAAATATTACTTTCCTCTTTTCAAAATTACAGAAACATTCAAAAGACTGTGTTACAAATACGTCTGAAAAGTTGCAGGTGATTATGTGAAAATTTGTCTAATAGTGAAAGAATTAACTTGCATTATTGAAGGAGCCAGCGTGCACTGTTAGATCAGGAAGGACGCGGCATTTAGTGTGTTTTGGATAGCTGGTCAGTGAGGCGAGGCTGAACTAATCCTTGCATTAGGAAGGGAAGGGAGGAGATGTATATTGTGAGAGAGAGAGAGAGAGAGAGAGAGAGAGAGAGAGAGAGAGAGAGAGAGAGAGAGAGAGAGAGAGAGAGAGAGAGAGAGAGAGAGAGAGAGAGAGAGAGAGAGATGAATAAAAAAGATAACACAATGAATGCATAAATAAAACACAAAGAGAAGTATATAACAATGAATGCATAAATGAAACACAAACACGAGACAACAGAACCAAGTGTCGCTGAGGCATTAGCAGAAGCAGACCAGTTGCAGTAAGTAGGAGGGACGATCAAATACGATTAAACACTCTTAATGAGGAGAATGTTGAGACGTAGCTTAATTCACCAAGGAAACAGAGGGACTCGCTTAGAATGGCACTCAAGTCTGTCAAGAAAGGATGAGGAGAGACAGAATTCCCGATCGCGAGGCCAGAGATCGATGTGGGGGTGAATTGCAGTGTTGTATGAGTTATGCATGAGGGAGATATTGAGGCAGGTTTTGTTAACTTGTTAGCTGTGAATTTTCGTAGTTACTAGAATCGTCTTTCATGCGAGTTTCCGACCATAAATCGTACCACGGCAGAGAAGAATGAAGTGTGTAGCATGTTGTTCATCTCATTGTTGTGCAGCTTCTAAAAATTTCATAGTATTCATGCAATTACGTGTTCTAGATAAAGAGGAATGAGTTGAGACGCATGGAATTTACTGATGCGCCACTAGATTAAAAGTTGGAGGTGCTTTGAATGGTGTTTTTAAAGGTGTCTTTTCTACATGTGAGGGGCTGTGGAAGAACAAGACGTAAGTGAATTAATGATGTTTCCCACCTCCAGATCCATATTCCTCAACATTCTTGCATCTGATCTTGACTACTTTTAACAAGATGAACTGGATTTTCTTTTTCATTCTAGTGAAAGTTTGCGAACAATTTTGGATCATGAATGAGGAGGAACACTCATGAGAATCCAAGTAATCATGTCTGTGGCCTTTGAAAATACGAGAACACGAACCTTAATTCTCTCTCTCTCTCTCTCTCTCTCTCTCCAGTGCATCATTGTGTCATTCTTCCAGCTTTATTGTGTATGCTCCTCATGCAACATAAACTTACGACGCATGACCTCTGATGACCGGCACCTGTTTTGGCTCATTTCATTCACCTCCATTGTCCATTGTAATGATTTCTTTTCTCTTTTGCATGCTGAGGAGACTTGTCAAGAAGAAAAATGAAAAAAAAAGACCACTAAACTTGTTCTCAAATGTCAAAGACTGCTAATTTAGTTCCTGAGGTGTCTTTGTAATGCTCTTTTGAAACAGCTCAAGTTGTAGGAAGAAACAGGAGAGAGAGAAAAAATGTAGAGAGTTCCAGAGTTTACCAGTGAAAGTAGTGAAAGAGTGAAGATACTGGTTGATTATTGCATTGGTATTGCGGAGATAATATCGCTGAGAATGAGAGAATCATGGACAGACAAGACGGTGGTTGGAGTGTGGTTTGTTAATTCGTGGCTTCAACATTATTCCCTCTTCCTGGCGCAGTCATGGTCATACGCCAGTTAACCTGCTGCATTCACTTCCACCAGGTTTTCATGAATTTTAAACATTCGATCTGCTGACAGTCTCCTTACGATATGTGACAACTAACAGAATATCAACAGGGAAACTCAAGATTAAGGGAAAGCACTGAATGGAAATGGCTGGTTACCTGACTGACGAACACGACTTCACTAAATTTGTGCTGGTGGGTCTACAAACATTTCCCTTGAAGTTCATATCCTTACACTTAAATATAATCGACGAGGCAATCAAAGTTTTGAATGTTGTTAAAAGGTCAGAAAAAAAAAAAAAAAAAAAAATCGAGCAGTTAGATATGATAAGGAATTAAAACCAGTCAAGATAATTTCCTGTGATTGCTACGTGATTTCCACCCAGAAGTTTGTTGCAGATAGTGATGATAGATGTATAAATTACCTAGATAGCCATTCATGTCTTATAAGGAGTGAATAATGGCTGCGGAGTGCTCACTGAATAAGCTGGGGGGGCAGTAAGTGCATTCGTGAAAATTGCAAAACAGTAGAGAGAGAGAGAGAGAGAGAGAGAGAGAGAGAGAGAGAGAGAGAGAGAGAGAGAGAGAGAGAGAGAGAGAGAGAGAGAGAGAGAGAATACACCGATAGTAAATAACGAAAAAGGACGAATGTTTTGGGGTTAGTACAAGAGCAAGTTACAGGAAATGACGCTAGAATGAGAGTGGTTATGTATGTACTGTATGTGCCGTTAATAGACTAAATTCATGTAGGGGAGTGAGCGGACACGGACACGAATGAGAAATAGTCAAGGGAAAAGCGAAGAAGAGAAACAAAAAAAAAGAAGGAAAAGAAAGAGGAAGAGGAAGAGGAAGAGGAAGAGGGAGAGGAGAAGGAAGAAGAAAAGAAAAGAAAAAAGGAAAAGAAGAAAAAGGAGGAAAAAGAAAACGAGGAACAAAACAAGAAAAGGAGGAGAAAAGGAGAATGAGAAAACAAAGAAGGAAACAAAGAAAAGAAGAAAAGAAGAAGAAACAAAGAAGGGAACAAAGAAAAAGAAGAAAAGAAGAAGAAAGAAGAAAACTAAAATAGACAGACAGACAGACAGAAAGACAGACAGACAGACAGAATAGTACACTGTAACAGCTTCCACCGCGTTCGCTCGTATTCCCTCTTCAGTGCATCATCACAAATCTAACTTGGATGTGTCACGACTTCACCAGCGCGGAGGAGGCGAGTCAGGCAAGCCAGGGAGGGTCACGGTGCTGGTCAGTCTAGCTTAAGTGGAATATATATTGCACTACAAACTATGCAGCTCACACACCAACACCTCCCATGCGTCCACAGCTTGGCCTGCGATCCTTGGGTGGAATGGATATAAATTTCTCTCTCTCTCTCTCTCTCTCTCTCTCTCTCTCTCTCTCTCTCTCTCTCTCTCTCTCTTTCTCTCTCTCGGATGTTTTTCACTTTGGGTATTTTCTCTCGTGACTTTCCTCTTTCTGGATGTTTTTGTGATAATGTAGCAGACGCGTGTGTCGGGGGAAAAAGAAGAGAAGAATAAAGAAAATAAGAGACGAAGCATGACTCAAAACACGATAGAAGAAAGAAATTAAGACGGAAGAAAAGAAAGATTAATCAAAGTAAGCTATGACAGAAGAAAGAAGAGATGGGGAAACAATAAGAAACATGAACATAGTTGTAGAAAATGTAAGAAACGATAAGAAACCAGACAAGAATAAAGCCAGTGGAAGTAACCTTTTCTCTTCCTATGCCTCCCAGACATTTTGCCTCCACTACCTCTCTGTTTATCTAATAGTTAATATAACAACCTAGCAAAGTACTATTAATAACAATGGTTTCTGTCATGGTTTCATTGCTTCCTTCATAACACAGTGCTATCACATTATGTCCACTGGGATGATTGTTCACACGGAAAAATGCCAGGAGGAAAGTGCGTCCAGGGGTGCAATCTGCCCGTGGAGGGATGTGCAGGAGGTGAAATATCCAGGGAAGGGAGGACTGGCTTCTTTGGCTGTGGGTGACTGGCGGCTGTGCGGAGCGGC
>NC_087157.1:31478115-31493115 GCF_035594125.1 Scylla paramamosain
CTCACTCAACAGTTCCTTGACACCATCTCCCCATGCACTTTCTTGGTCTTCTTCTTAGTCTTTCACCCACATGGTACCACTTCAACTACTTTCTTATCTTTCATTCTTTCTGCATGTCGCCTCCATTAGCTTTCTCTAGCTCTTCTGTGTCAACACCCACGCCTTTCCCTACAACCACACCTGCGTCCACATCTAGTCTGTATCCACTCATGTAGCCACACCTTTAGCCCTCTTTATTCCCCACACCTGTATTAACTTATATCCACACCTATAACCACACCTGTATCCACGCAAATTTCTACACCTACTCGTATGTGGACTCTGTATCCACACATGTACTACCCACACCTGTATCCACTCCCACAATCGCATCCCCATCTATGTACATCCACCTTTGCATTCACACCTGTATCCATACCAATTATATTTCCACTTGTATCCACATTCATCTGTATCCACACCACTGAACTTTACCATCAGTGACCCTAACGTGCATCTATTCTCATTCTTGGTCAAATAAATCTCATCCGGTTAAAACATTGGTAAATAAAAGGCGTCAGTGATGTATACTTTCGTTATGGGAAACCTAAAAGCACTGACACGGTAGCAGGACAGGAAAAAATAAATAAATGACTCTAGTTTTTCAATTGAATGAGTATAGTGGCAGCTCCGTGTGTTTCAATATGGTGGGTGCAGGACACGTGGTAGCAGGGGCGCCTTCTCCGTATGTAGAGCGCAGTGTTTGTGTCCGTCTATGAGAGTTACTGTTATATAATTTCCTTGGTCGTCGCGGCAAAGGCCCTGGCTACTGTTTACCTTGGTGATAAGATTTATATATTTGCTACCCATAATGCAATAAAGGGAAACGTTTACTTTTTGGATTACATTCGATACGTAGAGACTTGGAAAATGCTTGTATAGTGATGATGAAGGAAATGAAAGTGAATTTATAAAGCAACAACAGCAGTAGTAGCTTTATTATTATTATTATTATTATTATTATTATTATTAGTAGTAGTAGTAGTAGTAGTAGTAGTAGTAGTAGTAGTAGTAGAAGTAGTAGAAGTAGCAGTAACAACATCAGTAGTAACAGCAGTAGAAACAATAACAGGAGTAGTATGTTTTTTAAGTTTTCCATCATTATCATCATCACCATCTCCGCCACCACCATCACCACCACCACCACCACAAACAATAAGGAAGCATCTGTGTTGTGTTATATACCTAAAGCGTCACACACCGGCTGCCCTCGAGTGATGGTGTGAGGCTGAGAGGGGCAGGCAGGTGGTGGTGAGGGAGGGCGCAGAGTGCATGCATTAATGAAGGGACCCCGCGCCGCACTAATGCAGGGAAGACGTCGGTGTCAGGCGGTGAGCGTTTAGTGTTGCAGGCTGATGGGTTTATGGGTCCATTTACACTCTGTTTGCTGCTTATTGCCCGCTTATTGGTGCGTTTGTCTGTCTTCCTAGGTGTGTGGTACTGTTTTAGAGAGAGAGAGAGAGAGAGAGAGAGAGCCTTTACGGAAGATTAACGAGGTGATTACTTGGCATTTAACAAAGAAAAAAAAAAAAAACACCACGAAGACATGAAAGGCTAAACAAGGTGACTCGCTGTGATTGAGCTCAGGTGTTGAAACTAATCATCTCACCTGACACCGAACTGAGGAACGCAATTGTTTAGCTAACTCATACTTTGGAACGAGTCTTTGGTGTTGTTCTGTGTCTATTAAACCCGTATTCTTAAACACTTTGTTGAGGGGTGTTTTCAAAGCTCACATAAATTAGTAGTTGTGTTCATATGAATACTTTTTTTTTCCTCTACTGATGATGCGGAATCCTTCTTAAACTATCACAACCATCACTAGAATCGTGAAAAAAACTTCCTTGAAAACTTTAATGTAATCTCACAAGAGCCTGTTAAAAGTAGCCGTGATACGTCCTTATGTTTGAAAAAAAAAAAATACGGCCATTAAATTACGTGGTTGTGTTTAGATTTCATGCTTTTAATATTTAACCGGGAAATGCAATGAGGTGGCAATATATATATTTTTTTTTTCACGCTTTATCTTTCAGTATTCGTGAAGAGTTGCAGAATTTTGAAATGTCTGGTTGAAATTTTGAGTAGAATTTTTCAGGAGGGACGTTTCTCTCTCTCTCTCTCTCTCTCTCTGGTCTAGTCCCGCCAGCTTCTCGTCGGAAGATTCGTACACGTGGAATGAATCAACTTCGTCACTCGCTCCTCAACGCTTGGTAATTTCGCAGTATTCTTTGAGATGAGACTAAATTGCACAACTTTTCTCCCAAATGTGCCTTGAAGAGACTATTGTTGATGGACAAACTGATGAAGAGATCGACTGAGAGATATTGGTAAATGTTACGAGTAGGTGGATAGACACGTAGATAGATGGATAGATAGATAGATAGATAGATAGATAGATAGATGGATAGATAGATAGATAGATAGATAGATAGATAGGTAAATATGTAGCTAGATAAATAAGATATAGATTAATGGTATGTGTATATAGATTAATAGGTATGTGCATATTGATAGATAGATAGATAGATAAAATGACTGATGAATCGCTATCGGTAAGTGCTATGAAGATAAATAGATTCATAGGTAGACAGTTGAATAGATACACTCAAAATCATTCTTATATTTTATACAAAGCCTCACACTATAGCTAACTATTTAAATTGCTGTATAAAATCTCCAAAAGCTTACGGAACACAAAAAAACGTATAATCTTCCGCTTTTTTATTTATTTATTTTTTCCTGTACGTCAGAATATGAGACACATAATTAACACCCACATATTTTAACCTCATTATTCGGCACAAATTAATGCATATATGTTTATCACTGTCTAACCTGTTTGCCGTTTTCTATTAGATTTAAAGCAGCACTGTCTTTCAGCGCGACATCAGTTTGGTCTTTTTTCTCAGCAAGCACAACAGCATCACATTTGGCTTACGATTATGCTTTTTTGTAATGAAGCTTAAAGAAATCTAGAGTCACACACATTTTTATCTTTATATCTGCTCTACTCCTTTACTTATTCTATTTTAACTGACGGCTATTGACTGCACGAAGTTGGGAAATTGCCAGTGGTAGCAAGTGAGTTGAAGTTAATATTTTTCTCTTGCCTAATCTAATCATCACGAGTGGTTGTGTGTGTATGTGGGGGAAACAGTTCTCTGGGAAGCCTTAGGGATTAGAAAGGGTTCCGCCAGTAAGACTACGTACTACATCATTGCTCTCTCTCTCTCTCTCTCTCTCTCTCTCTCTCTCTCTCTCTCTCTCTCTCTCTCTCTCTCTCTCTTCCTGGAATTAATTAGTTTTTATAATGATTTGTCTTTAATCTCAGACTTTCATCCTTTATCTGCGTGTCTTTTCTCTTCTCTCCTTC
This sequence comes from Scylla paramamosain, assembly GCF_035594125.1. NCBI lineage: Eukaryota > Metazoa > Arthropoda > Malacostraca > Decapoda > Portunidae > Scylla > Scylla paramamosain. Next base: position 31,481,528 of record NC_087157.1, read on the forward strand.
CATTCCTCTCCTCTTTCTCTTTCCATTTTTCCTTTCTGTTGTCCCTTGGTGACTTTTAATTCCCACTGCCGTGTATTTTTTTCCTTCCTCCCTTCCCTTCATTCTCTCTTCCATCCATTTATCTAACTTTGCCTTTCTTCTTCCTTTCTTTACTTTTTTGCCTCTGCATTGGCTCTCTCTCTCTCTCTCTCTCTCTCTCTCTCTCTCTCTCTCTCTCTCTCTCTCTCTCTCTCTCTCTCTCTCTCTCTCCTTCTTCTTCTTTCCTTCCTTCCTTCTATCTACTTTTCTATTTCTTGTTCCTCCTGCTTTTCTTCTTGTGTAATATTTTCTTTCTCTTTTCCTTCCTTCCGTCCTTCCTCTGTAAACTTTTTTCTACCCTGCCTCTCTTTCTTTCTTCTTTGTTTCTTTTTAACTTTTTTCTTCTTTAATTCTTTTTGTTTGTTGGCTTCTTTCTTTCTTTCTTCCATCCCTCTTTATTTTCCTTCCTCTTTTCTCTTCCATTTGTTCAATTTTCTCGTCTCTTTTTCTTCTAATTCCTTTTTCTAACATCTAATTGTTTTTCTATTTTATATTTCTTTTGTTTCAGTTCCACTTAACCTACTTCTCCTTCACTGTTTTATTTATTTATTTCTTTTATGGTTTCTCTCCTCTCCTCTTCGCTCCTTGTTCTCTATAACACTCTTCCCTATTTCTTTCTGTCCAAGAAGAGAAATAAGTGTCGATAATAATAGTAATTTAGTAAGTAATTGATGAGAATAACCTCTTCTTCTCTCCCTCTCTTCCTTCTCTTCCCTTTTTATTACAGTCTCTCCTCATCCGTTGGCCATTTATCCCCCTATCGTCTCGTTTTTCAGGTGTGTGTGTGTGTGTGTGTGTGTGTGTGTGTGTGTGTGTGTGTGTGTGTGTACCAACAACAACAACAACAACGTAATTTCCTTCTTCTCCTTCTCCTTTTTTTTTTTCTTCTTCTTCTTCTTCTTGTTGTTGTTGTTGTTGTTGTTGTTGTTGTTGTTGTTGTTGTTGTTGTTGTTGTTGTCCTTTCTTCTTCTTCTTCTTCTTCTTCTTCTTCTTCTTCTTCTTCTTCTTCTTCTTCTTCTTCTCCACTCTTCATCATCACCATCTTTTCTTCTTCCCACTTTTTATTCTTCGCTTCATTATACGACTTTCTTCTCACACATCTCGACTGTTCTCCTTTTTTTTTTTTTTTCTATCTTACCCTCTCCCTTCTTTCCATTCTCCTCCTCCTCCTCCTCCTCCTCCTCCTCCTTCTCCCGCCCAACATTAATCACGCTAATAATTAAAATTGGCCCAATTTATCGCCAGCACCTAACGGCCGGAGTTACACCTGACCCCTTCGCTACTGCGTCTTGAGAGAGAGAGAGAGAGAGAGAGAGAGAGAGAGAGAGAGAGAGAGAGAGAGAGAGAGAGAGAGAGAGAGAGAGAGAGAAAGAGAGAGGGTGGGGTTGGAGGCAGATGAACAAAAAACTCACACATAGATAAACTTAAGATTGAAACGAATATGTGGAAAGCAGACAAACAGACAGACGGACAGACACACAGACAGACAGAAAGACAGACAAAAAGACAGACAGGCAGACGAACAGACACATACACGCGCAAATAGGTGAATAGAGAGAGTGAATATGAGAGAGAGAGAGAGAGAGAGAGAGAGAGAGAGAGAGAGAGAGAGAGAGAGAGAGAGAGAGAGAGAGAGAGAGAGAGAGAGGTCTTAATTTCCTTTCACCTTATTCTCCCTTTAAGTCTTAGGCGAACGACTGAGCTTCATTTGCATATTCATTCTCGCCGCCCACTCACTATTATCTGCTTTTTGTGATCCCCTCTTGTGTTCCCTCCTCGGCGTCACTCTGAAGGGAAAAGTGAAGGAACTGGTATGGCGGTATTCATTTTTCATTCATTTGTTTATCATGTTTCTTGTGGATTTTTATTGAGTGTTTGGTCTGTATAGTTTGGTTTTATTTTGTTATGGTTGGTGATGTTTTTTTTTTTTTTTTTCTCGTGGTTTATTGCTAGTGTGTGTGTGTGTGTGTGTGTGGTGTTTTCGTTCACTGTAGCTGCTCTCATTCTAGTGTATTATCCTGTTTTGTTATCATTATTTTGTTAATATTATTGTTACTATTATTATTATTATCATCATCCACCACCACCACCACCACCACCACCACCACCTCCATCATCATCGTCATCATCGTCGCGGTCGTGGTCTCTATTTTTATGATAATCTTTTATTCATGTTCCCTTTTGGTGTCCCGTGAAAGAAAGAATTAATATCTGCTCCCTGCCGCTGATTGGATGGCCTCACCTTCTTCCTCCTCTTCTGATCCGCCTCGTCTTCGTCTTCTTTTCCTTCTTTTTCTTTTTTAACAATTTTTCCTCTCTCCTGGTCTGTTTTGTCTTTTCTTACATTTTTTTTTACTCATTCTTGGTTCGGTTCTTCTTTCATTTTACAATTTCTCTCTCTTTGTCTGTCGGTGTCCGTCGGTGTCTGTCGGTGTGATGAGAGAATTAGTATTGTAGCAAGCATGAATTAATACGAAAAATACGAAGATTTGCTATACATTTTAAGATAAAAAAAAAAAAAATCTTAAACAAATGCAGTTCCAGGAAGATATAAGGAAATAATAAAAGGAAACTATCAACAAAAAAGGAAAAATGTAAAATGAAACGGCAGTAATGAGGAGAGAGAAGGAGCGATGCATGGACCTGAATGGAAACAAAAGACTGTGATACTACACCACTCGCAGGAAAGACTCGTAAAACACTGTGCATTAACAAAACAAGTTCACTCTTACAACCTTACTCGCTGACTCTTACAACCTTACTCTGAATCTTACAAACTTACTGAACCTTATAAACTTACAGACTTAAGTTTCTTTTTTTTTTCAGTGTTTTAATGATCCTGTGGTTCTTTTTTTTTTCACATTCACTACCACCACCACCACCACCACCACCACCATCTCCTCCTCCTCCTCCTCCTCCCGGATTCCTGTTCTTCGTTCCTGGATTCCTTTCACAATCCTGAATTCTCCTCTTCCTGGCTTTTTAACATGGTTCCTTCTCTGCCAGCGTTGCCCTCCGATTTATCCATGCCCCCTCCCTCCCTCCTTCCCTCCCTCCATCCCTCCATCCCTCCCTCCCTCCTTTCCTCCCTCCCTCCCTCCCTCCCTCCCTCCCTCCCTCCCTCCCTCCCTCCCTCCCTCCCTCCTTCCCTCCCTCCATCTCTCTCTCTCTCTCTCTCTCTCTCTCTCTCTCTCTCTCTCTCTCTCTCTCTCTCTCTCTCTCTCTCTCTCTCTCTCTTTCCGCCCCCTTTATTCCCTTTCGTATATGTGTCCACCAGTTCCATTTCTGATTTCTTTCTCCTTTCATGCTTATTCGTTCGTCCTTCCTACCTCCTCCTCCTCCTCCTCCTCCTCCTCCTCCTCCTCCTCCTCTTCCTCTTCCTCTTCCTCTTCCTCTTCCTCTTCCCTCGTCGCTCCCCTATCTGTGTTTGTGTGTTTGTGTGTGTGTGTGTGTGTGTGTGTGTGCAATCTTGAAATGGGTGACGCCGGCTCTCTTTATTCCTCTAACCCGGAATGGTCGCCTCAGGAATTTCGGTTCGGCTTCGTTACCCACATTCCCATTCCATGTTGACTCTAGGGAAGGGCGTAGGGCGTGGGGGGGGTGGTGTTGGGGAGGGGGCGAATGGACAGGGACGGGGAAGGGAGGGGGAGAGGGGAGAGGAGTCAGGTGGAGTGACTGGGCAAGGGAGTGGAGGAGTGGAGTGTAGGATATAGAAAACGGGAGAAGATTGTGGGGTGGTGGTGTGAGGTACGGACAGTCAGTAAGGGTGGAGGGAGAGATGGGGATGAGTGGAAGGAGAATGATGGAGTGGACTGAGAGGAGTGAAGGTTGGTGAGAAGATGGAAGGAGGAAATTAAAGTGTGATCCTTTGACTGCCGTGACTTCTTCTCCAGCTCTGTATAATGTAGCGTAAGTTTAGAGTCCAGTTTCCAAGGACACCACTTGCAGGAGAAGGAGTGACTGAATAATTTAAGCCCTTTAGTAGATGTAGTGATGTTTTGTTACTTAAAATCACTGGTTACTCAAATGCAAGTCATCATCACTAGCAATCAAAGAAGGATTAGTAGATCAATTATGGTGAGGAAGAGAGAGAGAGAGAGAGAGAGAGAGAGAGAGAGAGAGAGAGAGAGAGAGAGAGAGAGAGAGAGAGAGGGAGAGAAAAAAGTCAAGGTTTCATGATGTAAGAACGTGAATTTCAGGTTTATTAGAATATGTACCCAGTCAGTTTGTACCGCAGTCTTCAGATTGGGGTACGCGTCCTCCAAGGGGTGCACGAAGACCACGAGGGTACACAAGCGTTCTCGAGATATTGACGTTTAATTTTGAGATATATGGCCGTATTCTTAAACGCTTCGCCGCTTTATTTCAGCTAATTTTAACAGGCTCAGATGCAAGTTAATTCGGTCTTCAAGGTTGTTTTGGATAATATTTTTTAGATGGCTCTCGTATTAACTATTTTCAGAGGCCACATAAGTGATTATTGGGATTATCATGTTTTTTTTTTCATTGATGATGCAGAATACAGGTTAAATTACCACTCGGCACACCAAAACACCCTCCAAAACCCGTACGACCTCTTTTAAAGCTTGTTAGAATAAGTGGTAATAGCTTAACACGTATTCTGCACCATCAGGGGGAAAAAGAACACACATGGGAACCTGACTGATCATCTATATGGCCTTTAAAAATAGTCCTGAAAAGAAGACAAATACCGTAAGGCCAAACTACATTGTATATTGCATGACGGACTGATATATTCTTTGTAATTGTTAGAGGAGACTTGCCCTTCAATACAAACATGCAAGGCTAATTTTACAGCGGCCAGGATTGAGTTAATAGGAAAAAAATACCCTTGTAGGTGGTGATTTTTATTCATAGTGTAGGTGGGAAGTTAGAGTCGTGGTCAGATAGCCAGTAAGTTCCTTTCACTTCCAATGTGTTTTGTGTTTTTCCTCAATCTTAAGTACTCGGATCACCTGACAGTACCTATTCAGAACATGATAATTCATAGACGCTCACAACACAAGCACCCACTACTGATGTGTTTCGTGTTCATCCTTGTCTCTAAGTCCACGCATCTGCTGAGAGTCTCCGTTCAAAACTCAACGATTCATAGACACTCACAACACAAGTAGCCACTGCAGCTGTGTTTTGTGTTTCCCTGTAATCTTACGTCTTATCACTTGCCAGTCCCAAAACATACTGACAATTGATAGCCACAGGAGATCAGAGAACTTGAGGTTAAAAAAATGCTGAATACAATGAAAGTAAATGTGGTAGATGACTTTTGACAGATTAGTAATAAAAGATATTGCGAGTGACTGATTCAGTACACCTAATATAAAATCGATTGAAATCTTTACATTGAAAGAGAAAGGAATTAGGTGAAAGGTTTGTTAAGTGATCAGGGAAGGGGATATAGAGAGTGGAAATGGATATTGACAGCAAAGGCATCATAGAAACAAGGGAGAGGGAAAGAGGAGGGTGCGAGAATAGAGAAGCAGGTAAAGGGAGAGGAAGCAAGAGTACAGAAGGGATAGAACTGACGACGAGGGGAAGAAAGGGAAAGGGGAATGGAAGGAGAAAGGAAAATATCTGCTTGTCTTTGTTGTTGTTGTTGTTGTTGTTGTTGTTGTTGTTGTTGTTGTATCTCTCTATATACTCCTATCTATCTATATATCTATCTATCTATTTAACTACACTGAACATATAAGAAATCTATTGCTGATTATATAACTATTTTTCACTTTTATTTATCTTTCCCAATAAGTCCTTGTATATGTGGACGCACACATACGCACGTTTATGGCCGTGTGTGTACGAGTGGGACGCTCTGACATAAAAGGAAAGGGAAACATTTACCTCCTCTCAACGCTATTGTACAAGTAGAAAGGGTTCATCCACGCGTGACTGGTCCTTGTACTGTACTGTATAGCGACCTGGCCTGGTGCACCTCTGCTACCCACCTGCTCCCTCCTCTTGCCAACCGCTCACTCCCTTCCGCCGCCAACCTCTTCCATCCTCTCCGACGTGATGGACCTTGACTGGTATTGGTGATCGAGGACAGATTCATACTAAGGGAGATAATTCCCCTAAAAAGTATTAAGTTTTTTATTGCTCTGGTTGCCCTTTGTTAACACTGAGAGAACATAGGAAAAGAAAAGAAGGTAGAAAGTTTATTTTGTCTTTTTTTTTATTTACATAACTATTTAGGTCACCGTAATATTAAAAGTTGCAGGTGATTATGGGAAAATTGTCTTGCCAGTAGAAGGGTTAGTGTCAATGCTGCCAGATGTGCCATGTGTGTAGAGGCTGTGTGTGTGTGTGTGTGTGTGTGTGTGTGTGTGTGTGTGTGTGTGTGTGTGTGTGTGTGTGTGTGTGTGTGTGTGTGTGTGTGTGTGTGTGTGTGTGTGTGAGGTCAAAGTGCATTGTATTTATGGTGAGGTTTGTTATGTGTGTTTGTATCTTTGTATGTATTCTCCTATGTATTTGTTTATGAAAGTACGTGTGTGTAATAATAATAATAATAATAATAATAATAATAATAATAGTAATAATAATAATAATAATAATAATAATAATAATAATAATAATAATAATAATAACAACAATATAGAGTTCATTCACCAAGAGGCAGTACACATTGCAGTAAGGTACAGTCACTTAAAAGATCTTGATTTACAGTCTAGTAAAATATCATGAGTGAGATTAATTTTAAAATGTTTGAAGTCTCTCTCTCTCTCTCTCTCTCTCTCTCTCTCTCTCTCTCTCTCTCTCTCTCTCTCTCTCTCTCTCTCTCTCTCAATGCACACACACACACACACACACGTGGGCGCCACTCGTCTTACTGGAAGCACTCCTGGCAATAGTCACTTGAGCTGCCTCGCGGTATTAGTGTTCGCTGCTTGAAATGTGTTCCCTGCATCTCGCGCCGGCTAAAATTGGCTCCCCGGCAGAATTTAAGATAATGAGGCAAAGATTAAGGTTTATATCCCGAAAAAGCGAAAGTCTTGCAGAGGAAAACTGAGAAGAATTTGCCTCGAAATCTTGACTAATGATGTTGAATATCTTAAAAAAAAAGTCACCTGAATGATCTCACAGATATTCATCGCGACCAAATTAATGATCTATTTGCATTCTCAGCTTCAAACAGTCAAACACAGAACAAAACATCCCCAGCAGAGCATCGATCTCTCGCTGCATTCACAAATGACTCGAGTTCAGTGAGGCTCGTCTAATGAATGTATCTTGTTTGGTGAATGAACAGAACTGCTTGAAGGCGTGTTAGTTCCGTGCCAGCAAGCCCTGTGTCCCACCACCACCACCAGGAGACTCGCTGTGCGCTTTCCAATACACGATCATGAGGCAACACACCTTTTGTCGCCGCCGCGTTAGGTATCAGCCAGGCCGCGACACAATGTAACCCTTGGCTGCGTGTTGGTCGTGGCATTGGCAGGTTAAAGGTGGAGGGCATAAGCTGAATTGCTCCTTAACGCACTGGCTCTCATCACTTTCGCTCTGAACCTCGAGTCTTGTGATAGGAAAGGACTAGGAACTCCATTCTCCAGCGTTTGGGCGTCTTATCCTGCACTACTTCAAATAAACTCTTGTGGAAGGTATTGGAGTTTCAAAGGGTGGCTTCGTGATGCTAGTGATATTCTGACAAGGCTACTGTATCATCACTGAGAAAGAACACTCGTGATAACCTGACTTGTGTGTGTTTTTTTTTAATATATTATGAGAACCCAAAGCGTTTCATAGTACTTGTCGGTGTCAGATGATGAAGTGAATCCTTTCCCTCACCGCCTGCAGGAAACAATCACATCAACCTTATGAGTTTCCGAATAAGGACCGTAATCCTATCCATTTTGTGTCTTACATTTAACTGGCTGTGCGGGGAGTTATTTGGGTCTTCAGGGATGCTTTCAGGATTATAGTGATGGTCCAACAAGGATTCCTCACGGTCAACAGGAAAAACACTCACGGAACACGGCTTATTATCTCTGTGCGGTGAAAATAGTCCTGATAAGTGAGAAAAGCGTCTAAGAACGGGCAATTAAGTGTCACAGACTGTTACACAAGGCTCTTCAGGGAAAATGTTGACGTTTCATCGTGTGATCTTGACTACAGTTGATATGCTTTAGTTGCATATACTAAGTTTAATTTCTTTTGAAGGTGTTTTAGCGACTTTACTGATAGTTTAGCAAGAATTCTGCACCACCAGGAAAATAAAAACGCTCATGAAAATCAGACCAATAATTTCTACAGCCTTAAAAAAATAATAATAATAATAAATACTTCACCTACAGCTCACCCTTCCCTTATTCACCAAAGCATACCTTCCTTCACGAACACACACAAGGCAAGGTGAGCAGCGAGGCACACTTCCAATGCGAATTCTGCCCAAAAACTCTGATGAGGCTCGCAGATTTTGGGCTCAAGCACCTAAGAGTAAGAATATTAGTGGATGTAAGAGAGAGAGAGAGAGAGAGAGAGAGAGAGAGAGAGAGAGAGAGAGAGAGAGAGAGAGAGAGAGAGAGAGAGAGAGAGAGAAACGAACAAACTGCATTATACAATCGCTCCTTCTCCTCCTCCTCCTCCTCCTCCTCCTCCTTCTCCTCCTCCTCCTCCTCTTCCTATTCCTCCTCCTCCTCCTCCTCCTCCTCCTCCTCCTCCTCCTCCTCCTCTTCGTTATTTTTTCCTTGTTTGATCTGTACAGTTAAAAGTATCACTGGATAGGATGTGATTGTGAAAAAGGAAGCACTGTGTGTGTGTGTGTGTGTGTGTGTGTGTGTCCCTTAGGTAAAAAGGGGCAAAGTTAATCTGTAAACCAAGACGCGGAAAGGAAAAAAAAAAAAAAAACACGAAAGACAACTTTTCTGTCGCTATGAGGAAGTTTAAAGGAAGAGAGAGAGAGAGAGAGAGAGAGAGAGAGAGAGAGAGAGAGAGAGAGAGAGAGAGAGAGAGAGAGAGAGAGAGTGTCACTTTCCTCTTAGCTTACTCATCAGGTTTGCAATATCAAAAAAGTTTTCTCAATTTCTCTCTCATCATTAGCACAAAAGACTCCTCAACTCTCTCTCTCTCTCTCTCTCTCTCTCTCTCTCTCTCTCACTAATTCGTTCAGTGATTTATCCATTCATCCACTTAATGACTTACCTCTTATTTACTACTAACTCTCTTTTGTTCCTTTATTTACTCACTACTAAATCACTGACTACCTCGTTTAATAATTTGCATACTCATCCATTCAATTACTCACTCACTCACCCACTCTCGTTTCTAGGTAGATTGGACACAGTAACGGTATTGGGATTGGAATCGGACTGAACTCAAAAAATGCAAGGCGGAAAGAGAGAAAGACAGTTAGAGAACCGTATTCCGAAACAGTTCCGGTAGCTCTTCCAGTGTTTTCAAAATGGTCTAGTCGAAGTTACACGGATTTTTAAAGGTATTTTTATGGTTCTAGGGACGGATTGACAAGATTTCTATATTATTAACAGCACGAGCACTCTTGAGAACCTGGCTGATCATCTCTGTGGTCTTTGAAAATAGTCGTCGTGGGAGAGCAAAACGTTTCAGAATACTGGCCACGGGATGACCTTCGATCTATGCTCGTGTTAGTGGGAGTGGCGTCGAGGCACCGCTTGCTCTTGTAACCAGGCTTCGGATGACCTACGGTAGCCTGTTCAGCGTGATGAGGCTGAGCGTGGATACAAGCGTAGAGTGGCGCGTATAGATAGATAAATAGGTGGATGAATAGATAGATAGATAGATAGATAGATAGATAGATAGATAGGTAGATAGATGCTTGGCGCGTATAGATAGATAGGTGGATGAATAGGTAAATAAATAGATAGATAAATAGATAGATAGATAGGTGGATGAATAGGTAAATTAAATAGATAGATAGGTAGATAAAGATAGATACTTATTGGCCACAAACCTGAAGAAATACAAAAAGATGCCTAGGTAAAGAAATCATGAATGGTTCAGGTATATATTCACATTGTAGTAAAACGTTGCTGTGTGGCGTGAACGTGACGCAGGTACCGTGAAAAGGAAAACGAAGCAACTGACGCACACTGCAATAAAATAAAACCCGAACAGAGCCATGTGGCCTAAGATGCAGAACCTGATCAAATTCTCCAGAACCAAACTGCAACATCCACAGGGAACACGACACTAAAATAGAATTAATCAGTAGAATAAAAGATACAACGAAAGATAAAACAGAACCCGAATAGAAACTGAGGCATGGCATTGAAACGGTGGTTATACTTGTACTACTGCGCAGGTCATAGCGATGGTGCTACTACAGGGGTTCAGATGTACGTAAGTTTCCAGTCGGCTACAGCTTTGCATTGTCAGGGATTACTCTGAACACATAAGGGTGAAGATAAACATTCTTTTTCTTAACCGTTATTGTTCATGTATATTCATAGAGGTGCGTGTCACAGGAGCCTGAAGACAAGTCGTTCTACGTACGTCAAAAGCAACTCTAGTGGATCAGTGTTTCCCTCGCGATGTGTGTGTTATGAGCCACTTAAATGCAATAACCGCCGCTGAGGGAGCTGACTGCGAATTATATGGCAGTTACCGTAGCGAAGGGTACCTGGAATGCCAATAGTTGTCTCTGAAATTTGCAAACTATAGAGAATGACTGCTGGCTTTGGTGGTGCAGGTGGCCTCGGTACACCAACTGCTGGAAGATAGGCCTGGAAGTGATCGCATCTTCGTCACTAATTTTTCGCATGATTCTTATATTAACTAAGTGTTTGAAGGACTTTTCATAGCATATAGATTATTAAGAAAAAGCAGAATCTCAAGATGTGACTATTTTGAAAGGAAGAATGAAAAAATAAGTCGATGCCTGGTCAGGTGTAGTAAGAATCAAATCTTCTCACAGTGCTCAATACTTGTGTGCATTCTGAGCGACTGTGTGGTGCCTTTATTGGTGAACTTGGTGAGGAGAGTATCGGGAGACAGGCAACTTTCACAGTAAAGGATGGTTCTTGCCTTCCAGAGAATTATACTTCCAGACTTGAGTATTTGACTTTGTTACGGAGGACGACAGACAGACCTGTGGAGGGAAGGCAAGATGTGCAGGACAGGAATCACTGAGAATACTGAGGGAGGCTGGCTCTTTTAGGTAGTATAGGCTATAAATTTGATGTTTTCTAGGAAGAATAGAAAGTTATAAGTCGTCTTTCTAGGGAGAATAGGATGTTATAAATGTTATCTTGTCAAGGGCATACAGGAGGTTATAAATTTGATCTTTTCTAGGATATAGGGCCATTAAAAACTAGCACAAAGACAAGTGTAGCAGAAGCTGAAGAAGATCATGGGTAAAAACAGTCTAACAGTGAGAGGATATATCATGTTTCCCTCGTATCGCCACAACAATGAAACACAACCAGTACAACCCATGATCTCGTACAATTCTTTACCATTAGACACTAAAACGAGTTATGCTTACATATCCCAAATACTGTTTTACCTTAGATAACTGG
>NC_087157.1:31503115-31518115 GCF_035594125.1 Scylla paramamosain
TCCTCCTCCTCCTACTCCTCCTCCTTCTTCTCTTCCTCTTCCTCCTCATCCACAAGCCTTAGGAAAAAGCGAATGCAGAGATTAAATCTGGGAGAGGATCACTCACCCTAGTTTTTATATTTCCATATCCTCCAGTATTAATCTGCACCAAACCACGACTTTATATGTGCGTGTGTGTGTGTGTGTGTGTGTGTGTGTGTGTGTGTGTGTGTGTGTGTGTTCAGAGAGAGAGAGAGAGAGAGAGAGAGAGAGAGAGAGAGAGAGAGAGAGAGAGAGAGAGAGAGGGTGGGTCGAACTCTGACGTCACTCGCTATGGTGCATCAAATGAGAGGTAATGAAGCGAGTGAACAGAGGAAGAGGAGGAGGAGGAGGAGGAGGAGGAGGAGGAGTGACGCGGTAAAGGACGGAAGAATAAAGGGAAGGAGCGGCGGGAAGAAAATGCTGAGTTGTTTGTCTCGGAAGAATTGTGTTACTTCTGGTGTTGTATTTTTGTGGCGACCTTGAGATGAGTTACTAATTCATTTACCTGTTCGTCTGTATGTCTGTCTGTTTGTCCTTTCCTCACCTTCTCTGCAATCATGTGTGTTGTGTGTGTGTGTGTGTGTGTGTGTGTGTGTGTGTGTGTGTGTGTGTCTATCTATCTGTCTCCATTCTCTCTCTCTCTCTCTCTCTCTCTCTCTCTCTCTCTCTCTCTCTCTCTCTCTCTCTCTCTCTCTCTCTCTCTCTCTCTCTCTCTCTCTCTCTCTCTCTCTCTCACGGACTCACTCCCTAAAACGTGGCGCCAAAACTTAGTCACGCTCAGAAACACAACACCACTTGCTGAGTCCCTTGAGAGCAACAGGTGTACAAAGAGAGAGAGAGAGAGAGAGAGAGAGAGAGAGAGAGAGAGAGAGAGAGAGAGAGAGAGAGAGAGAGAGAGAGAGAGAGAGAGAGAGAGAGAGAGAGATTCATTGACTGACTGACTGAGTGACTTGCTGACTGACTGATTGATCGACTGATTTACTGATTTAGAGCAGCTTTCGGTGATCCGAGATAGTTTGAGAAATTCTGAAAGATGGATGGAGGGTCGAAACTGAGAGAAGACGTTGGAATGATGAGAGTTGAAGAGAGTGAGAGTTGAAGCTGAAGGATGAAATAACATCGATATTGAGAATTGAATTAGAAGCTTGAGAGTAGAGGTTTAAAGTTGTTATTGACAGTTGAAGTTTGAGAGTTGAAATTGAGTTTGAATCGAAAGTTGAAACTGAGATTTGAAAATGTTAACTGAGAATTGAAATGGAAGTTTGAGAGCTGACGCAGAAAATTGGAACCGGGAGCTGAGGTTGATAGTTTTGAGCGTTGATACTGACGAGTTTAAGGGCTTGAAATTGAGATCTTTGAGAAATTAAACTGAAAATTGAAACAGAACACTGAATTATAATTTATAAATGAAATAGAAGACTCATACGAAATTGAGAAAAGTACAAGAAGAAAGTTTGATTAAAAAAAAAACAACAACATTAATAATAAAAAAAGCTGAATTAGAGAGCTGAAATATAAGATCAATCAGTTAATATTTATACCCAAAGTTAAAAAAACGACCCTGATATGAAATAGACCTTATCTGTCTTAACCCTACAACTATTTTGGACAGTGTGGCAGGGCAAGGCAGTCTCAGCAATCAAGTAAAGAGGCTTACTATTGTCCTTTTTTCACGGTTTAAGCCTTACTCATCGTCTATAGCTCCCTCGTTCACCTCCTAACCAGCAGGCCCGCCACCCACTCGCCTCCCTCCTCCTCTCGTCATTAAGGCAGGTAATGTGCGGAGTTTAATTAGTTCCCGTTGGCCGTCGTCTGTAAAAAAAAGAGAGAAGGGCTGGAATTAAAAGTAGTTGAAAATTAGATCCTGAGAAGTTAGTTAAAAAGTGGACTAGGGATTTAGGTTTCCTCCATCACCTCTGAATATCTTGATTTCTCTATTACCACTTATTCACTCTCCCTCTTTCTTTTCTGTTTTGCCGCTTGTTTTCTTCCTTCTCTTGCTTGTCCTCTTTTCTTATTCTTCATTATTGTGATTTTCTTTAATATTCTTTCCATCACTAACGTCATCTCTCTCTCTCTCTCTCTCTCTCTCTCTCTCTCTCTCTCTCTCTCTCTCTCTCTCTCTCTCTCTCTCTCTCTTTATTTCTTTCATCACCATTTTTTCCCTTCCTCTCAATCACCAACGTTTTCCTTCTCTTCTTTTCCACCAGCACCATTTCCCTCCGTCTTTCCACCACTAACATCCTCCTCCTCCTCCTCCTCCTCCTCCTCCTCCTCTTCTCCAGCGTCTCACTTCTCTTTTCCATCATTATCAATTTCTTCCGTGTCTCCATCACCACCATCATCTGTCTCCATCCCTCCATCGTCACTACTGCCTTTCATCTTCTCACCACCGATATCCTCTTCACCAGCAACATCCTCTTCCGTCAGGGAAAGCAACGCAAAGAGGACAGAAATAAAGTAAATCGTGTATTGTGGGAAGGAATCATCTTTAGTAGCATTAAAAGTAAGATTCCCCGAAGTAATATTAAGGTTATATTTTTGGACTAGTCACCCCTCATCTAGATTATACTGTGCAGTTACTCATAATACTGGAAGGTTATAAGACTGTTAGAGTCGGTACAGAGAGAGAGAGAGAATGGGGGAGGGGCAAGGGTGAGAAAAATGAGGATACGTATTTCATATTATCTTATCCTCTCTCTCTCTCTCTCTCTCTCTCTCTCTCTCTCTCTCTCTCTCTCTCTCTCTCTCTCTCTCTCTCTCTCTCTCTCAATCTAGTTAACACAGGTGATATCGATTCCACTCTTTTCTAACGCCTGCGTGGGACAGGTGACTTCATTACACGACTCCTCTGTCCCAAGGTTATTGTATACTGCTTTATGTAAAATGACTGGATGTGTTGCCATGTGATGTGATATTGTCTACGTCTGGTTGTCTGTCTATCTATCTATGTATTTGTCTGTGTTTCTACTTAACCTATATGTCTATCTATATGTCTTTGTATGTCTATCTATCTATCTATCTATTTATTTATCAGTCTATCTTTATCTAACTATCTATGTCTTTTTGTCTTTCTATCTGTCTATCTATCTAACTATCTATCTATCTATCTATCTATCAGTCTGTGTGTGTCTATCTGCTTGTGTGTTTGTCTGTCTAGCAGTCTATCTGTCTGTTTGTCTATCTATCAGTCTTCTGTCTGTCTGTCAGTCTGTTTGTCTCTCTGTCTGTCTATCTGTCAGTCTGTCTGTCTGTCTGATAAATGGTGAATATGTTGTGCCCCCAGAAAAATCCTTTAATTTGTCATCCAACTTGAGATTTCTTCAGATATATTGCAGTACCCACTCAGTAACTGAACTTTGCAAATTACTACCGAAAAAAAAAAAAACGAACGTAGGAAAATGAGGGAAGCTGCACGAAGCCGTTAGGCCTACATGTGGCAGCCCCTGTATTAAACATGCCTCTCTATTTCCACTTACCATCCCTCATCCATAAATCTGTTTAATTCCTTCAAGGCTCCCTAATGATTCGACTCTAAGAGCTTGATTACGAAGAATAGCTCATTTATCTACCACTCTGAGATGTAGCAGAGAGAGAGAGAGAGAGAGAGAGAGAGAGAGAGAGAGAGAGAGAGAGAGAGAGAGATCGTTGGTATCCATCTGCACCATTTTTTTTTTTTTTTTCAAGTACAGGGTGATTGTGGCCCTTTACTTTTCTTGGTAAGCTTCTCTTTCGCGGGCAGGTGTTCAGAATATGGCTTAATAGTTCACTAATTCCCTCTGCAGCTTTAATCAGGAGTGTTTTTTGTAACGCTGAGAAGCTTAACTTTCCTTATAACCTTAAATGAAGGCTGGGGAATGTAAATTTGTGTCCCAGCAGTATTTCGTGTTAGCACTGGAAAGATAACAGAGAGAGAGAGAGAGAGAGAGAGAGAGAGAGAGAGAGAGAGAGAGAGAGAGAGAGAGAGAGAGAGAGAGAGAGAGAGAGAGAGAGAAATGAAGTAATGTAGCATTGTTAAATAATAGATGGATAAAAAGTACAGTTATTGATTGTGCCATACGTATCTCAGTAATTTCATTATTTCCTGAACTAAAAAGAAAACAGCGAAAAAAAGATACTGCAACGCATGGATAGGAAGCACACACACACACACACACACACACACACACACACACACACACACACACACGTAATTGCTTATATTTATACATTCATAACTATGTATTATATGCACACACACACACACACACACACACACAGAGAGAGAGAGAGAGAGAGAGAGAGAGAGAGAGAGAGAGAGAGAGAGAGAGAGAGAGAGAGAGAGAGAGAGAGAGAGAGAGAGAGAGAGAGAGAGATTAATTTCCTGTAGGTGTTGACAATTTACTTATAAACGAATTTACTTATTAACCTGCATAAGTAATTTTCGTCTCTCTCTCTCTCTCTCTCTCTCTCTCTCTCTCTCTCTCTCTCTCTCTCTCTCTCTCTCTGTTGATATAAGTAATGTTAATAATAATTATAATAATAATGATAATAATAATAATAATAATAATAATAATAATAATAATAATAATAATAATAATAATAATAATAATTTAAGTAAAGATTTTCTTCCATGTTGCCTTGTGACTTCATTACATTGAAAAAAAGTCCCAATATATCCTCCTCCTCCTCCTCCTCCTCCTCCTCCTCCTCCTCCTCCTCCTCCTCCTCCTCCTCCTCCTCCTTCACCTTTATTATTTAACTACTTCTATTTCTCCCCTACCTCTCTTGTTCCTCTCTTCAATATCTTCCTCTTCCATAAGGAGGGGAGTCTTCGCCTTTACTCTTACATATTTCATACTTCATTTTAAACAGTAATCATAATGTAGCTTGTCACGAACATTCATATGAAAAAAAAAAGTCATGTTCTTCCTTTGTGTTCCTTTATATTCCTTTGTATTGCTTTCCTTACTCCAGTTTTCGTCTCTGTTGTATTCCTAGTCATGTTCTCTTCTTATTTCTCCTGGTCGTTCTTATGGTTCTTCAATTTATTCTTCTTTTTCTTTTCTTTATCCTTCTGTCTGCGGCTGTCTCCTTGTTCTGTTGCCATTACCTTTTCTTTCAATAATTTTATCCGTCCCTTCTCCCTCCTTGTTCCATTTTCTTCCTTGCTTTCATTGTTCTTGCGTATTTCTTCTTCGTCCTCTCTTTCTTCATCCTTCTTTTGCTTCCTCTTCCTCGTCCTACTACTTTTTGTTTTCTTGTTCGTCCTTCGTTTCCTTCCTTTTTCTTATTTTTATGATTCTCGTTTTTTTGTCTTCCTCTTTCTTCAGGTCGTTCTTCTTTTCCACTCGTCTTCCTCGTCTTGTTTGTCCTCCTCCTCTTCCTTGTTCTTTTTTTTTGCATCTTTCTTGTTCTTCTAATTCTCGTCCTGATTTTCTTTTTTTTCCTTGTCTCTTTTTCTGTTTTTTTTTCGCTCTTGTGATTTTTATCTTCCTATTCCTTTGACTTTTTTTTTCCTTGTCTTCATTATTCTTCCTCGTCTTTGAAGTTCTCGTCCTCTTCCTCTTCGTTCTTTTAGTTCTTGTCATCGTCTTCCTCCACGTGTTTCTCTTCCCTCGTCTTCCTTTCCTGGTTCTCGCTTACGCTCTCCGCCTCATTCTAGCTGTCGTCTTCGCCTTCCTCGCTCCTCTCTCCCCTCGTCTTCCTCGTTCCTCCCTTCCCCTGTTGTCAGCCGCTCTACAGGTCACAGTGTGCAAAAAAATCGACTCTAATTACACAGGGACAAAAATGCCAGAATTGGATGTCAAGTACGAGGCCTCTAAGCTTCTCTCTCTCTCTCTCTCTCTCTCTCTCTCTCTCTCTCTCTCTCTCTCTCTGGCATTAAAACCTAATTTATCACCTTCTCTCTCAATCGGTGGATAGTTTAGAAGCTCTTTGTTAGGAAGATTGTGTTTATTCCACTTGTTCTCTCCCTTTTTGATTGATGCATCTCATTATTTTATCGTATTTGTCAACCTATTCCTTCTTGTGAGATTTTTTAATTTTTTTTTTATTTCAGATGAGGTGAGGAGAGAGAGAGAGAGAGAGAGAGAGAGAGAGAGAGAGAGAGAGAGAGAGAGAGAGAGAGATCACATAACCTTGCTTTTATCCTTCAAGTTTTCCCTTCTCTTCACTCTGAATCCCTTTTATTCACTCATCCTTCGCCCCTCCCCCCTTAACTTTGCTCCTACCATCCTCACTGCCTTGCCTTCCTCGTCCTCCACCTGCCATCTCTCCATAGCCTTGTTAATTAATGCAAGCCACCCTTCCAAGTATCGCCTTCCATCTTTCAGTTTACCTGCCTCCTCTTCTTCCTCTCCCTCCTCTTTCTCCTCTTCCTTCTTCCTATTCCTCTTTCTCCCAACAGTCCTACAGTTTCAGTCTCTTTCTCTCTTCCTACCCTTCCTCACAGTCCTTCCCTCATTTTTCCCTCTCACAGCACTTCTTTCATTCCTTCTTTCCCTCTCATATTCATTCTTTCATTCCCTCATTCCCCTCACAGTCCTTTTCTATGCCTTCATTAATCTTTGACAGCGCTTCTCTCATTATCACCAGTCTTTCTCTCATTCCCTCATTCCCCCTTACAGCGCTTGTCTCATTCCTTCATTTTCCTCACAGTCTTTCTTTCATTTCCTCATTCCCAGTAGTCTTTCTCTCGTTCCTTCATCCCTCATCAACAGTCCTTTGCTATCCCTTCTTCCCCCTTTCATAGCGCCTTTCTCATTCCCTCATCCACCGTCACTGTCTGTCTGTCATTCACTCATTTCTCCTCACAGGCCTTCCTTCCTTCCATGCCTGGGTCATCTCCACAGCACGTGAGTATTAGTGTTCGTGCTTCTGTCACTGTTACTGTGGCCACCGCGGCGCCTCGCTCATTAATGCAGTATTTGCGTAACAATTGCCGTCAGACCTCTGAGTACAACATAAGCCGCTTGGGTACGTGCCGCCCTCTGTTTCTCTGCCCTGATTGTATTCCAGTCCTGTCTCAACGTCATTTGGCATAAACGTTTGCGAACCTAACCTAACGTAACCCAATCAAACGTTTACTGTTCATGCACTCGAATATCACTTTTCGCCACTTGCAGCTCATCGATTTGTTTACAAGGCGGAGTCACTATGAGGTTCAAACGAGCGTCTAGTTATGTACATACTCGCATTTGTTACTGGATGTTCTTTAATTATATTCCTGTTGTGTCTCCGCGTCATTTGTGATACTGTAACGTTTACCATTCACGCTAATATTAATTCGTGCTGTAGTTCGAGTGATGTTGATGTGAAGGATTAATTTCAGGGACTAAACCATACCATTGCGTCGTGCTGTACATGTTCTCTCTGTAAGCTGAGGCCATTAACCCCGCAGCTGCTGTAAAAGTCATCACATCACTACCAAAATACGTCGAAGCTTAAACTGGACTAGCAGACAGAGGGTGTCTGCAGCTGTGCGGTGACGAGGAAATTTTTTGATAGCTTACAACTGGTTTCTCTTTTGCTTATCAGACGCCTTTACCAAATACTCAGCACACCCTCACTTGCAATTAGTACATTGAAATACCAGCCCGCTTAATTTTTATGTTTTGTTTTTCATTTATTTATTTTAGAATTTGAACTATACCTTATTTTTGTTACTTTTACCTTTCATCTGAACATTACTCGTGTTTTTATGCTGTTACACAATCCGGCGCCATTTGGCTTTCGTTGCTGCAAGAGACTTTTAGTCACTTCACTATAAGGTTTCAGTTACTACAAAATTCAGAAATAATTTTCTCTGTTCGCTTCATCCAACAGCAGCGGAGAGTGCTGTAGTGCGGTGTGAGGAAATGCGTATGTGGTTTTGTTGCATCATTGTTGTCGGGATGGAATTTCACACAGGATGGGATTCGAAACTCATTTAAACAAATCAGTTGTGTTCAGACATAACAGTGATTTATTTTCATAACCTCCACAAATTGTTACCCAAGCTTTTATTTTATATTCACTCTAATTACTTTAATTCATGATGTGTGTGTGTGTGTGTGTGTGTGTGTGTGTGTGTGTGTGTGTGTGTGTGTGTGTGTGTGTGTGTGTGCGCGCGCGTACTTTTTTTCTTATCTTTTAACCCTCTCCGTGGTCTTAGCAGACTGTTCCTAGTCTCCTGTGAAAGAGCGCCCGTCTCCCTCGGCCCAGCACAGCCTCGTGGCCTCGTAATGTGACGTGTTTTGGGGAACTGTTCCGGAACCAAAGATTTAACGAACCAATGCCATTTCAGGCGCGTCACGCGGGTCGCCTCAGTGCTCTTGGTTTTCAAGCCATGCATGGCGACACTTCCATCCAAGAGTGGCGGATACTGCACATGCATAACGCCTTCATCCATGCGTGATAAACTCCCATGCACGACGCGCCTCGCTATTTCTGTCCTCGGCGTGATGTCGGTGAGTGTCCCGAGCAAGTATAAGCGAACAGCTAGCGGCGGGTCAGCCTGGCTCTGGGTAGTTTCCATGCTCTTTATTTCCATGCGTTTGAAGGAAAAGGTTAACGCGGCGTTCTGTTCACAGTATTTTGCACCCTTGATAAAAGCACTGAATGCGAGGTTCTTTCTGAATTTTTGTGTCGTTCTGAGAGCAAATCCAGGAATGGACGAAGCAAGAGTGCAGGACGCGTGGCTAAGCGGTCAGTGCACACGAGTGGTGGACTCAGCTGTCCGCGTCTCAGTACCGCGTTGCCGCGATAATGTCGCTGATAGGTATCTGAGGTAAGCATCACGAAAAAGATACACACACACACACACACACACACACACACACACACACACACACACACACACACACACACACACACACACACACACACACACACACACACACAAAGTCTCGAGGCATTCATCACACATTTCTGGAATCTTGCTTTAGACTTACATAATCTAAGTTTCTAGAACAATTTTTTTTTTCTGGAAAATGGGAATATTGAATGTACAGAATATTTCTTATGAAAACCAAGTATTATTTGGAGATGAAACTGTAATACAGAGGCCAGCAGAGCTCCAGCCAGATGCCCTTAAATTTCCGCAAAACTATTTTTGTTTTGTAGAAGTAGGCGAAGCGGATAGGCAATAATTCATTAATTATCTCAGGAGGGAGAGAATAATACTCATCTAGGAGAAGAGATGAGTGTACTCTTTTGGCAACACGTATTTCAGCCATTCATTTGTAGCAGCCAATGGAAGCCTTATCACTATTCACCCTTTGTTGAACTGATATGGGAGTCACGCGAGAGAAAAGTTTGGCTTACATGTCTCCCGTGAAAAACTCGATGTGTGTGTGTGTGTGTGTTAACTGCCCCATCAATTGTGTCCCGGGGAACTGAACGAACACCAATCCTGGACTGTGGAGAGAGAGAGAGAGAGAGAGAGAGAGAGAGAGAGAGAGAGAGAGAGAGAGAGAGAGAGAGAGAGAGAGAGAGAGAGAGAGAGAGAGAGAGAGAGAGAGAGAGAGAGAGAGAGATCCAGGTTTATGCAGTGTGCAGTGTGTCTCCTTTGAAATTCTTGAGCTTTTCTGTTGAGTGTAATCCATCTCGGGGGAGTGATGTGTGGATCGTAATCTGGACACGGAGTGGGGAAGGGCGAGGCCAGGAGTGGGGCGCCGCGCAGCCAGGATAACCTTGGGGCATCCTGGACGAAGATGGGTTGGAGGATGTAGGAGGGAAAGGCTCGTGGGGAGGTGGAGCGGAAGGTGGAAGTGGAGGGGGATGTGGTGATGGTGGGCGGAGAATCCAATAATCATTTAACCCTTTCACTGGTAGACTATTTTCCCACAACATAACAATATTCCCTTTCCCAGAACAGCAGTTACTATGGAAACAATGCTAGGAGGTGGTAAGAGATGCAACACTGGGGCGGTGGACGAGTGAAGAATGTCTGTCAGAGGGGAAGGAATCGATAAGACAAAGTTATTCACTACTCTCTTTGATACTTAAATTTTCTACTCATACAGAATAACAAAGACAGGAGAATCAAGGATGGATATAGTCGCAGATGAAGTAATGTTTATAGAAAAGAGAAAAAGAGAGGAATTGTTGCGAAAGGTCTTGAGGTCTCTCTTAATTATTTCTCTACGTATATTTTAGTCTATTTAATTATTTCCCAGTTACTCCGTTTTTTCTTAGTTTAAAGGGTTAGAAACAGCAACAGACATTTTGGCTCTGGTACAAACTATGCTACACGATACTCCTCCTTCTGTAACGCTTCTTTGTCTTATAAGGGATGTCTTCAAACACCAAGCGCCACAGAAATGATTTGCCGAGTTCTTACGATACGTGTCCCCTTTGTGTGGAATCCTTGTTAAACCTGAGGATCATGAAAACACTCCTGAAAATCCTCAATAATTTCCACTACTTCCTGTAAAAAGTAGTCGAGCCATAACGCCAAAATGTTTAGGAATACGATCCTAACTACGAGCGGGAGAGATACGAGTATGGCAGCACAGTGGAAGGCTCCTCACCACACGCTACAAACAACACAGGTCCGTCCCTCTACACTCAACACCACACGCCAACACCACCACAGCTCCATCTCTGCACCCACCACACCACGCACCTTGAGTCGCGTCTAATACAGTCCTGGCACAATCCTCAGGGAACGTCTGCTGGTGTATAGGGATTGTGTGTTGAAGCTAATTCCGTACGTGACAAGGAGCTTCGTACATTATTTGAGTGGAGTGAAGAAATTAATTTCGTTACCTCATGTTATTTTCAATGAAATGTGTGAGTTGTTATATCTCCGTGTGTATATATGTGTGTGTGTGTGTGTGTGTGTGTGTGTGTGTGTGTGTGTGTGTGGGTGTGTAGTGTGTGTGTGTGTGTGTACATTGTAGTCTTGATTTCCTGTTTCCTGTTCGTCTGTTAGAAAGGTAAAAAATTGTTATCTTGCTGTAGTTACTTTAGATTATATACGTGGTGAATAGAGTTTACATGAGACATTATAGTACTTTCCTTATTGCATGAGAGAGAGAGAGAGAGAGAGAGAGAGAGAGAGAGAGAGAGAGAGAGAGAGAGAGAGAGAGAGAGAGAGAGAGTCTACTTAACTCTGATCTGAAATTAAAAGTCGAAGTCCCCTAATCTATATTAACAAAGACAAAACCTTCTGTCAGTCTCGCTCCATTCCCTCCTCTCCCCTTCACCCTCTCTCCTCCCTTCCCCCTGCCCCCTCACCCACTCTCCCTCCCTTTCCCCTTCCCCCTTCACCCTCTCTTCATCCCGCCACCCCTTTTCTCATTCGCTTTCCGCCTTTCCTTTAATTTTAGGGATTAGGGACTCCTCTCTCAAATTTCTTACCCGCATTCAGAGTTGATTAATTGATGCTCGCGAAGACATTGGTGCCAGCTGGACCAAGCTAATTGGCTATTAATTGATTGCCTTCATTCTGTCTCTGATTAGACTTTATCTCAGTGTGACAATCAGCGTGTGTGTGTGTGTGTGTGTGTGTGTGTGTGTGTGTGTGCAATAGTTTAAGGAAAACATAGCTTATATTTCAGACTTCATTATTGATATGATACCTAAACATAAATAGGTAGATAGGTAGATCAATAGGTAAATCGACTGGCAGGTAAAAGGATGCATATATACATACGAATACACATTCTACATACATACAGGCATTTATACAAACATTTAGGCATATTTACATACTTAGGTAGGCAAATAAAAATGTATAGATATGGATATAAATGTATACAAGAATATACTATGTAGCAGCTTGTGTGTGTGTGTGTGTGTGTGTGTGTGTGTGTGTGTGTGCGTGTTTCACAGTCAATGCATAGCTGACAACTAATACAGTCAATAATACGAGTAATCTGAAAAACGCAAAGGTACATAAATAACAACAATCTGTGCTCTGGAATACACGACACCCACCATCTCTCTCTCTCTCTCTCTCTCTCTCTCTCTCTCTCTCTCTCTCTCTCTCTCTCTCTCTCTCTCTCTCTTGCTGCCTCGGTGAATAGGACTGAGATTACAGATAATTGGAGCAGGTGGTCAATGCTGCTTCGTTACGGGCGCTCCTGAACCAATGCTGAGGTTATGGTGTGCCTGCTGATGAGGAGGGAGAAAGGAGGGGGAGGGGGAGGGGGAGGGAAGGGAGCAGAGAGGAAAAGATGCGGGTGGAAGTAGCAACAGTGAAGGAGCGTCACTGCGAGGGGAGAGAAAGGAGAAGCAGAAGCAAGGATGAATGCAGTAAGAGAGAAAATGATGTTTCTAGAAAGGAGATGGAAGAGGAACTGATACGAAAATAAGAGAGAGAGAGAGAGAGAGAGAGAGAGAGAGAGAGAGAGAGAGAGAGAGAGAGAGAGAGAGAGAGAGAGAGAGAGGAGGAAGACTGGAATGAGGGAGTGTCACTGTTGCCGGTAAAGAAAGAAAGGAGAGGGAGAGGTAAGGATGGATGCAGCGAGTGACGTATTATTCTTTCTAGAGAGGAGAGGAACTGATACGAAAATAAGAAAGGGAGAAGAGAAAGAAGACTGGGATGAGGGATTGTGTCTGAGGCGGGAAAGAAAGAAAGAAAGAAAGGAGGAGAAGCAAGGACGGGTACAGTCACAGATAAAGTAATGTTTCTAGAAAAGAGGAAAAGAGAGGAATTGTTGCGAAAATAACAGAGAGAAGAGGGAAAGCAACGAGCTAAGGGTGTGTTTATATTTGAAACAGAATAAACAGAAAAGGGAGAGAAAAGGAGAAGAAAAGGGAGAAAAGATCACGAGTCTCTTACAGATGATACGAGGAATACACAGTGAGCAGAAAGGAGAGGAAAGCAAAAGAGGAAGAGAAAAACAGAAGAAGGAAGAAGAAAAAGAAAACTGAAAGGTATGCTAGAATTATAAAGAAGGAGGAATAAAGAGGAAATTGCAAGAAAGAAGGAAGATGTGAGAGTAAGAGAGAGAGAGAGAGAGAGAGAGAGAGAGAGAGAGAGAGAGAGAGAGAGAGAGAGAGAGAGAGAGAGAGGTGAGAGGGAACACAGGCAAGGAGTGAGGAAGGCATGAGGCGGAGAGAGGAGTGTGAGGGGAGTGGAGAGGGAGAGATGATGACAGACAAGGTTCAGGGAGGGGAGAGGAGGGAGAGGAGGGAGAGAAGAGAGGAGAAGGAGTGTATTGATGGTGGAAATTACATGACCTTATTTTCTCTCCTTTTTCACTTCCTTTTGCTCCACTCCTCTTCAGCTCCACCCTTGAGAACTCCTCCTCCTCCTCCTCCTCCTCTTTCTCCTTCCTTTTTTTCTTTTTTTTTTAATTCTTCAGTGCCTTTCTTCCATTCCTTCTTCGTTTTCCTGTCTTATATTCTCGTTTCATTTAATTTTCCTTTTTTCTCCTTCCCATAATTCCAATATCTTAATTTAGTTGTGGCCCGTGCTCTAACTCTCTCTCTCTCTCTCTCTCTCTCTCTCTCTCTCTCTCTCTCTCTCTCTCTCTCTCTCTCTCTCTCTCTCTCTCTCTCTCTCTCTCTCATCAACAGGGTATTTTCGTCCTTTCCTTTGGTTTCTTCTCCCTCTATCTCTCCCTCCCCGTCAACCGCCAGATGCCCCTCCCTTCCCGTCCTTTCCTCCCTCTTTCCTTCCTTCTTTCCTCATCTTTCTTGGATTCCTCCCTGGCTCTTTTTCAGTAATAAGTTGTGCTTTCTTCCTCCTCCTCCTTTCCCTCCTCCTCCTCCTTTTTCCTCCTCCTCCTCCTCCTCCTCCTCCTCCTCTTTCTCCTCCTCCTCCTGTTTCTAAAGGTCAACAGAGTGAGTCTTCCCTATTTCCTATCTCAAACACGAGAGAGAGAGAGAGAGAGAGAGAGAGAGAGAGAGAGAGAGAGAGAGAGAGAGAGAGAGAGAGAGAGCAAACTCAACAACAATAAAAACGTAAATAAAAACAAAGCAAGCTAAAACAAAACGCAACAAACTAAACAGGCAAAATCTCTCTCTCTCTCTCTCTCTCTCTCTCTCTCTCTCTCTCTCTCTCTCTCTCTCTCTCTCTCTCTCTCTCTCTCTCTCTCTCTCTCTCTCTCTCTCTTGCGAACAATAACAAATGTAAATTTCTTAGGAAAAAAATAAGCCAGTCGTGATTCCCTGAATGCGGATCGCAGAGAGAGAGAGAGAGAGAGAGAGAGAGAGAGAGAGAGAGAGAGAGAGAGAGAGAGAGAGAGAGAGAGATAAATACAAGAAAAGAAAAACAGATTGAAGGAAGGGCGGGAAGAAGCGAAGGTCACCAGCGCTAGCCTGGCGACCTGGAGGCGGTTCCCGATAACCAATAATGAGGCCGCGAGCTGAAACGGTGAGGACTGTGATTAATTGGCACCTGGGGATGAGGGGGGCTGGAGGGGGGAAGAGGAGGAGGAGGAGGAGGAGGAGAAAGAATAGACTGGTAATGAAAGGAAGAAGAAAGAGGACTTGTTTTTCGCTTTAAACGAATAATTATAATGCAGGTGATTGCTGTTTTCTTGTCTTGCCTTTTTTTTTTTCCTGTAGACAGGCAAAGGATTATTGTTGTTGTTGTTGTTGTTGTTGTTGCTGTTGTTGTTGTTGTTGTTGGTGGTGGTGGTGGTGGGTGGTGCTGGTGGTGCTGGTGGTGGTGTTGGTGGTGGTGAGGATTTTGTTGTTATTGTTGTTGTTGATCCTGCTACTACTACTGCTGCTGCTGCTGCTGTTGCTGTTGATACTACTACTACTACTACTTACTACTATGGTTTTTCGAGTGACTTCCATTCCATTGATGGCAACTTTTTGTCTTTCTTTTTCATTTTTTCTTATCTCACAAATGTTTTATTACAATAAATAAGGTTCGTACAAAGATACAAAGATGGCATTTAGCTTTGCTGAGGGTGATTTTTCAAGAAACAAATATTCATGTTAGTAGAAGACCACATTTTAATTGTCTTGTCACTGTGAGCATGAAAAGAGGAAATATTTTAAAACGAGCAGGTTTACCTCGTAACTTTCCTGGTGTGAGCGTGTGCCGCCGCC
>NC_087157.1:31525615-31540615 GCF_035594125.1 Scylla paramamosain
AGACTTTTTCCCTTTTTTTTCTGTTTTTTTTCTGCCTTCTTTTTTTTTCTTTTTTTTTTTTTGCTCCTTCGTTTTATTTGTTCTTCTCTTCTTCACTTTTTATGATCTTTTTTCCTTCTTTTTTTTCTGTGTTTCAGTCGCCGTCATTACCAGTGTTGCCATTTTGTCGTTCTCCTTGATGGTTTATTTACTGTTCTTGTGCTTCTTGTGTTTATCTTTCCCGTTCATGCTTCTTTCATCGCTTTGTTTATTAGTTCCATTCTTCTTTGTTTACTAATTCCATAATTCTTTTTTAACTACTTTTCTTACTCTTCCTTTCCTCTTTTCAGATATGATGTTTTCTTATTATCATCTTTCCTTATTGTCGTTCATTTTTATTTAACCAGTACAGACGTATAGTAGAAAATAAGATTACATTGAATTACTAAAAGGAACTGTGGTCTGAAGCTGAAATAATTATCAATCATTTGTCAAGGGAGGTGGATAGGTGGGTAGGTTGGGAGGAAGCCTTCTGACGTACTATCCTGCCTCTTAGTTAGTCAAACAACCATGTAAGGACACATACCTCAAAGTCTTTTCCTTTATATACATTCTCCTCCTTCTCCTCCTTCTCTTTCCCCTCGTCTTCCCTCCCATTATAATATCTATTCTACCCGTGGTCATCTATGCATTCTTCTTCCTTCTCCTCAGCTTACTTTCACTTCTCTTCCTCCTCCTCTTCCTCCTCCTCCTGGCAGAAAAGTAATTATGCTACATATAAACGATAATGAACTTAGATGCTTATTTTTCTTGCAGTAGGTTTGTTTTCCTTTCATTCGCATCGTCTCGCCTGTTAGTTAAGCTGGGAAGTTTTGCTTTGTGAGGGGCCTTTTGACTGGCGGGGGGCGGGGTGGTAGGGGCGGGACGAGGCCAGGGAGTGAGGAGAAAGAAGGCATAGGAGGGAGGGAGGGATGGATGGAGGGAGGAGGGGAGGAGAGGGGAGCAGTGGAGAGAGGAGAGAGAAGGGAGGAGAAGGATGAATGTTGACAGTAACCTTGCTTTTTCATGGCCTCCTTCCTCCTCTTATATTCCTCTTCCTGCCTGATAGTTTTGTGTTCTTCTTCTTCCTCATTCTTCTTTCTTCATCGCTTCTTCCCTTTTTCAATCTTTCTTGCTTCATCATCATTATCGTCAACATCATTATTGTTATTATCATTATCATCGTCAGCTGTAGTAGTAGCAGCATCTTTTTCTTCTTCTTCTTCTTCTTTTCTTCTTCTTCTTCTTCTTCCTTTTTCTTTTCTTCTTTCTTTCTTTTCTTTTTTTTCTTTCTCTTTTTCCTTCTTTCTTTCTTCCTTCTTCTTTTTCTTCTTCTCCTTCTTCTTCTTCTTCTTTCTTTTCCTTTTCTTTCATTCTTTTTCCTCTTCTGTCTCCTTCTCCTCCTCCTCCTCTTCCTCCAACTCACACTTGTACATTGTCTTTAATAATACGAAGAATAATAACTATCAACTCTCTCTCTCTCTCTCTCTCTCTCTCTCTCTCTCTCTCTCTCTCTCTCTCTCTCTCTCTCTCTCTCTCTCTCTCTCTCTCTCTCTCTCTCTCTCTCTCAATGAAGCCCCCAGCAAGCGTGTTGTCAGTAAATATTTCCTTCCTAAGCCTTGAGAGTTTGTTTTCCATAAGAGTCTCTACTTCTCTCTCGCCTCGGGCACAGGAGGTGAAGGAGGAGGAGGAGCTGAGGGGAAAAGAAGAGAAGAAAAATAACAAGAAGAAAAAGGAGGAGGAGATGGAAGAAGAGGAGGAGGAGGAGAAGGAGGAGGAGGAGGAGGAGGAGGAGGAGGAGGAGGAGGAGGAGGAGGAGGAGGAGGAGGATATATCGTTGATGTTAATGGTCTGTTTCTAAATGGCAACGTCCATCTATTCGGCTTTCCATCGTTATTTCTCTCTCTCTCTCTCTCTCTCTCTCTCTCTCTCTCTCTCTCTCTCTCTCTCTCTCTCTCTCTCAGACGTGTTTCATGTAAATCATTTCTGCTCACTTATTCCGCTTCCTTGTTTTCTTAATTTCCTTCTCTCCTCCTCCTCCTCCTCCTCCTCCTCCTCCTCCTCCTCCTCCTCTTCCTCCTCCCTTTCGCTCCAGTGAGACTTATTCCTCCGGGTTGGTAGATCTGCATATTCTTCTTATTTATTTATTTTTCGTTATTTAAATTGAGGAACGAGAGGAGAGAGAGAGAGAGAGAGAGAGAGAGAGAGAGAGAGAGAGAGAGAGAGAGAGAGAGAGAGAGAGAGAGAGTAATAGATTCTTCATGTTATCCTCTCCCATTCTCTGTTTCTCTCCTATTTAGTTTTCATATTATCTGCTTTCTCTGATATAGTCCTTTCTTCTTATCATCCAAAGCACTGTAAAGAAAAAAAGGAAGAAAGAAAGAAAGAAAGAACGAAAGAAAGGTAATAAAAGAAAAAAAAACATTTGGTTGGACACTTAAAATGGTAATAGGATCTCTCTCTCTCTCTCTCTCTCTCTCTCTCTCTCTCTCTCTCTCTCTCTCTCTCTCTCTCTCTAGACCACATAAGTATTAAAGAGTCTGTAGTGTAAATTTAAGTGTGAAAAAGTTGTTGCGTTCTATGGGAGAATTTGTATAGCAATGTCAGGGTTGTGTCTGCTCCCTCCCCGCGTCACTGCTGCACTCATGAATAATACTTGGAGGCGTGTTCTAATCCCACCTGTTGAAGACTGAAACTGTTCCTCACCTCGGCTGCCTCGCCCCGGATGAATGACGAGTGTAGGACAAGCGTGTGGGCAGCCTAGATTTAGAGGAGGTAAAGGTTGAAATGTTAGTGAGAATAAAAGTTGATTATGCATAAGTCAAAGTTTGTGTTATGCTTAAGTTTATTTTTTGTCGAGTTCATTCATCCCTTTTCATTATTAAGCTGAAAAATTTGTTTAGAGTTTTATATTTTTTTTTTATGTATTTTGTTAATTCATTTTAATTTTATAACTGAAAATATATTGTGAATTAGTTTCTATTTACATTTCATTCATACCATGGATCTGTGTTTGACTGTTTGCTTCAGTGTTTGTGGGACTGTTGTTCATTTCAGCTATGTTGGATTTGTAAAGTCATTTCATCATCGCTTTGTCTGTATGTTTGTTTCACTGTGGTTAGTGATATGCAGTATTTATTTAGTTGTTGGTTAGCAATAACGTTATTTTGTTACTATATTTCTTGTTTTGTATTATTTCAGAAATTATACTTGACCATAAAGAATTACCAGATTAATGAATATTATTGTTCTTCTGTTTTGTGTTCTATAATTCGTCTTGCATTGCTTAGATACAATATTGTACATTGCTGGCTCTCTGGTACATATTCAACACACATTTTTCCCTTAAGCCTGGCATGTTGCTGAGTTTAACAGAATAACATAACATAATGGAACTATGCTTTGTTGTTCCATTAATTTTGTGCTGCATATCTGAGCCATTTCCTGGTAAAAATTTTGTCTCGTTAATAACTGAGCGCTCTTGATACACTAATGCATCTACCTAACAGAACATCAAACAATATGATGGAAAATAGATGACAAGAAAAAGAAAATAAGAAAAAAGCGAAATAGGGTTTCAATGCTAAAGAATTTCTCCAATTTCATATTTAACAAAAGTATGCAGCAACTGACAGATGTTGCACCAAGGAGTGACGCTATGTAATGGGCGTGATGTAAGCTCCTTCAGTTAGAAAAAAAAGAGGCAATTAAGAGGGAAGAAGTAATAAAGATAAGTGAACAAATGAATACAGAAAACTTATCCATAATAAACA
Source organism: Scylla paramamosain (assembly GCF_035594125.1). Classification (NCBI taxonomy): domain Eukaryota; kingdom Metazoa; phylum Arthropoda; class Malacostraca; order Decapoda; family Portunidae; genus Scylla; species Scylla paramamosain. Next base: position 31,529,407 of record NC_087157.1, read on the forward strand.
GGAGACACAAAGTCATATAAACATTCGCATGACAATTTCAGGAAGGACAGGAAGGTAAACAAAGGAACGAAGAAGAAGAAGAAGAAGAAGAAAGAACATTGTGTATATATTTTATGAGATCGTTCAGGAACCAGCGCCTCCCACCAGGCCGTACTCGTACATTGTTCCTCCAGCGTGTGAGTCAATGGCGTGTCCTTGAGGGCGAGACTCCCGCACCGCTGCCACCAATTTCCGTGTGCCTAATAATTCTTCACGGGACGCGCCCACTTGCGGAGAACCTGGGAAGATCTGGGTGTATTGTATTGTGTGTGTGTGTGTGTGTGTGTGTGTGTGTGTGTGTGTGTACTGAGAGAGAGAGAGAGAGAGAGAGAGAGAGAGAGAGAGAGAGAGAGAGAGAGAGAGAGAGAGAGAGAGAGAGAGAGAGAGAGAGAGAGAGAGAGAGAGAGAGAGAGAGAGAGAGAGAGAGAGAGAGAGAGAGAGAGAGAGAGAGTCTGTTCTTGTTTTCTGCATTTTTCTTTTTCATATTTTTGTTTCTCCTCGTCCTTTCATTTCTTTTGTCTTTTCTTTTCTTCGTTGTCAGTACCAGCCATGAACCTTTGCTATATCAGGAGAGTATTTAAGTCGAGCTTGGTGTTGAGTGTATACTCGTATAAGTGTACAAGACAGTAACAAGATAACGTGAATTGATAAACAAGTAAACAGGTAAACAATAACGAGAAAGTAACATTCCTGTAGCTCATTCGTGACATGAGAGGTTAGTTCATTGTCTTCATCACAGGACCTTTCATTTCCCTGTCATGTCAACAATACCTTCATTTCACAGGGAAGAGAGAAAGCTATTCTGTGTATCCTTAACTGGTGTTCTTTTTCTAGCGATAAATGTTCAGGTTTTTTTTTGGGATTCACTCACGGCCTCTGTGTTAGCGAACTGCAGAAGAAACTCATCATACTCGTATGTACATTACACTTGACCGTTCCTTACTACAGTGAGAGTCTCCCTACACTCTCTTTCCATTTATCTTCGTTCTCTTTCAACAATTACATAGTTACGCAGGGAAAAGTCTGTCAGTATACCTACATATATCAAGTGTGTAGTAAATTCCTTTCCTTTCGTTTTGTCCTATGCAAGTTTTCGACATTCATAATCGCTAACATATAAAAAATAAAAGTATCAATGTTTGTTGTAATGCTTTCCGTCAATAGGATAGGAAGGAAGGTAGGAAGGAAGGAGCACAGTGGAGCCTTTCAACACTGTCTCACTCGTACCCTCTTAACAAAGGTTCATACAACAGTAGCCTCAAACAAGTAACTTCATTGTAAGTCATCCCGCTCCTTGTTACCTGCAGCTTCTACCTCTTGGCTTCCTTTCTCCTCCTCTTCATCATTAGTCATCATTATCATCCTCTGACTCATATATATACTTCCACGTCGTCGTTCTTGTCCTTCTCGTCCTCCTCCTCTTCGTCCTCCTCTTCTTCCTCCTCCTCCTCCTCCCCCGCTTCCTTCTCCTTCACATTTTCCTAGATTGGGATATCGGGAAAAGACGAATAATGTAAAGAATTGAGTAAAGAAATCCGAACGTGATGTAAAGTTCAAATTTCAATTAGAACTTTCTTCATAATTTGGCAGGAACAAAACGCTCTGCACCGGAAGCACGAGACCACACGGCGAATACGCGGCTCAGTTCAGGTGACCGCGTTGTATTAAGGCCACAACTTATTGGGGAGAATGCAAAGCCGAGCGACAAATACTAAACCTGACATTGTGCAATACTCGTATATCGCGCGAGGAAACATGAACGCCGCTAGCAGTGTTCTCTCCGCACAAACATTGCATTAGGAGGATTTGAGCGAAGTTATGAGGCTAGTTCAATGTATTCGACCAAATTAATAATGAAAGATAAACGAGGCGACAGAAGCTTAAAGAAACGGCAGAAATTTATACGTTTTAAGTTGTAGTAGGTGTGATATGGCTGTTTTAGTTGGGGTATTGTATTGTTACTGTTGTTGACTACTAGTGGAATATCAGTTTGAGTACTTGATTTCTAAAACTTACGACTTTTTTTTGAAGTATCATTTAGCAAAAAAAGTTCGTAAAACAGGAATATATACTTTTCCAGGTTAGGGCGCGTGACGACAGCATATGAATAATAGTGATGATCCTACTACTACTACTACTACTACTACTACTACTACTACTACTACTACTACTACTACTACTACTACAACTACCGCTGAAACAACCTCCTTAATAGCTTCATTAGCTTGGGGCCTAATAAGACGTGTTCTGACATGTAATTCATAACCTCGCCGGTGACTGATTATCAACTTTTTATCATGCAACTTTAAATATACGTAAATACCTTTATGATAATTAGGGGCAACATAATGGCGAATTAACATGTTTACTCGTTAATGTGCCTGTCAATTAGCGCTATTCGGCAATCAATACCTGCAGTGTTTGTCGCTGTGGAGGCAAAACACCTGGTTACGTGGAGGCAGCCTGTCGGTGACCTTAGAGGAGAGAATGGAAGCCTGTACTGAGCCCACGCCTCTACACACAATGCTTCCCCTGTTAGTGTTTCCTGAATCCCTGAGCCCTTTGTCCCGCCACCGTGATGACTGCAGGAATGGAGCAGCCTTTGTTTATGGCCGGTATCCCTTAACACATTTTTCCTTCATTAGAGTTCTTTAAAGGCTATGAAGATGATTAAGTGGATTCTTATTAGTGTTTTCTTTCCTTGATGGTACATGATCTTCGTTAATATATTTCTGAAGTTATGGAAATACCTCGAAAGCTTCAATAGCTTCTACTAGATACTGAGAAAATTAGTAGAGATCAGACGCTGAAACAGTTAAGAATATGGACCTATGTACGTGTATACTTTGCCTTCTTCCCAGCAGACTTGTGGTCGTTGCACGATAGGCCAGCCTTGGGAGACCTGTTGATAGCAGAGAGGCATGGCGTGAAAGGCCTTTGTTCCTGAGTCCAGAGCTTGTCACCAGGAGCTACTCAAGAATCGCTGGGCAGAAAACAAGTCGTTTACCTAAAACAAAGGAGCAGCCGGAACTCCGCGTTATATTCTGAAATCATTCTTTCAGTCATTTCTTTCTTCATAATACAGACGAAGGTTTTAGTGTTGCATGCCATAGTGAAGTGTTGTGCAATCGATGCCCAAGAGGTGTGCAGGTCAGGCAGGCCAGTTCGGCTTCTCTCGGTTACGTACGCTATAATATATATATATATATATATATATATATATATATATATATATATATATATATATATATATATATATATATATATATATATATATATATATATATATATATATATATATATATAATTTTTTTTCTGTACAAACAAACTATTTGGTCTGGTTGGCAGCACATTTAGTCAGTTGGATGCGTCCACTTGCTGCGCTATTCCAATTTTCCAGTCTGTCTCTGGGGGGTTGTTTCATTACGATGTGCATGGTGTTCCTGTGCATTTTTTTTTACTTGTTTTTGTATTTATGTTTAATTTTATTAATTTTTTGTCATTTCTTGGCTGCTGAAGAAGTCCTGGTCTTACTGAGGCTCGATGATTTACTTAAATATTTATGTAAATCAGAGAAGATGAAGTGTATTCATTCTAAACTGTGTGAGATTGGATGTTTTGCAGGAGCTTGCCTGTTGCCACCCTTTCCGGCAACAGAGTGTGGTTCGTTTGAAGGTGCAGCTGTCAACAAAATTAAATAATCATATTAGTCGACTATTCCACTGGCGATTAAAACCATGATATGGAAGGCAGTCTATAAAGGCAGCTCGCGTTCCTGTTTCATTTATTCTTCTACTGTGCCCTTCAATTTCAGCGCAACTGGCTGTTCCACTTAAAGTTTCCAGATGATCAACAAGAACATGGTGGGCTTGGCAATCTCATAAATTCCATCTTCACCGGCCACCACTTCGGCACAACCTTTTGATAACTATCCCCTCGTCATTAATGTCGCTATTTTGTTTACTTTTGGTTTTAGGAAGTCTACTAATTTTTCTCTCATTCCATTTTGGTTCACGAAACTAATCCATACCTTATTTTTTTATGAATCTATTCTCCTTACATATTTGCTTGCCTTTTTATTTGTTCTTAGGAATGAGGAACAACGACAGAAATCTATGAGAAGAATTAAGTACAAGAGAATGTAAGACTCGGCCTTATCGTCACCATTCTCTCTCTGAATTCACTGCAGCACTAAGGTCTCCTCCAGCCCTTGTCTCGCCAGTATTCAGCACAGACACACGTACATAAAGGAAAACATGCAGTGTTCTCTCAGCACACGCCACACTATTGTTACGGTGCCTCTGTCCTGCGTCTGTTCCTGTCTAAATCAAAACTGTGTCAGATGATCCTGCATTCGACTTGGTGTTGGTAATGTTGCTGGAAGTGAAAACTGTTAGAACACAGGTGTCTACTTTGAAGACACAGGAAACCACCGGAACAGTTACATGCAGAGGAGGAAAGTGCACCGGGGGAAAAAAAAAGGAGGGTGAATGTGCACCTCAGGGCGGCAATGGAAGAGCTTTGCTTCTGGAAGAGAAGGATGACAAGTGTGGCAGAAGAATGAATGCAAGACTCATAAAAAGCGTGGTATTCATGAAGAGCACACTGGTCAGGGGCGTAAGACAATGCAAAAGAAAAAAAAAATGTAAGGCGCAAATTGTCGCTGTAAAAGCAACGAACAGGAGGAAAGGTTGTTTATTTAATTCTTGAGTTATCTTATCCTGATACTCACCCAGTGTTGCAAGGAATTCAAGTCGGAGGATAGAAAAGAAAACAACTCAACACAACTCAACTCAACTCAACACAACACAACACAACACAACACAACACAACACAACACAACACAACACAACACAACACAGCATTCCAGAGTTTACCATGGAAATAGAGGGAGAAGTGATGGTACCAGTAAAGTGGAAAAGTGTGTTCGGAAATGGAGTCTCGGTAAGAAGGATAAGTACGCAATCAATTGGCAAATTTCACAGATTGTGGGAAATAAGAGATGCAGCGTTGCGGCGGAATGCAGCACGCCATTACAGGCATTGCTTAATTAAACAGAAGACATAAAAATATTACACAGTTATCACTTCACTGAGTAATTCATCATGTTTCCACCTCTGAGTCAAGATCGTCTTCCAAAAGATCATCAGAACCGTAAACTGAATCAGCCAATAAGGACTAGACAAAGTTACGGCTTTACTGTGAACTCATTCAGGCATACACACACACTGGAGCAAACTGTCTGAAGTAACTAAACACTGCAGACATTTATCCTTAGTTAACCCTCGGCAGAACTTTGAATTAGCCCAGGGAGAAGTTTGACATCTGTCTGGTGAACACATCCTTGGTGTCTCGTTTTGAGGTGAAATTGCAGAGGAGGAAGTTGAAGTGTGGGTGAGTGAGTGGTGTGCTACGTGCCTCCGAGAGATATCTGTATTTCCCTCCCAGTGAGGCAGTGACGCCGTGACGGGGCTCTCCCACACTGCCCTCACCATCCCATCACTCGCTAATCCTCCAAAAATTAACATTTGCATAAAATCCATAGCCCACAATTAAGGTATATTAGCGCCCCATATCACTAAAAGACTTTGGAAATTTATGGCGTTTTAAATAGTTTTCGCAGTTTAATGTATTTTTTTCATACTATATATATACACTTTAATATTTGCATGATTACAACTGTCACTACGCCTGCATCCACCTCCACTACTACCACCACCACCACCACCACCACCACTACTACTTTACTATCACTGCTACTACGGACAACCACCACCACCACTACTACTTTACTATCACTGCTACTACGGACAACCACCACCACCACCACCACCACTACTACTATCAGCATTACTACTATACTGCTATTACTACTACTACTACTACTACTACTACTACTACTACTACAAATATTATTATCTGCTGGCAATGATTACAACTTTTCCTCACTACTCCCTTACATATTTCTAAATAATATCCTGAAACACATTGCCTCCCACTCCCTTACCCCTCCTCCCATCCCTGCTTCCTCTCCCTCCCATCCTTCCCGTCACTTCCTCCCTCCCTCCTCTCAGCCGTGCCCCATTAGCTCTCCCCCTTCACTCCACCAGGCTTCCCCTTCCCGAACCCGCTGCCCTTTGGAGTCTGTGTATAAATTCACCCCTTTAGTAGATTCCAGCTGCAAATATTCTTCCTTGTAAATCATCTATGCAAAAAAATAAACCGATAAAATAAAATAGATAAATAAACAAATAAATAAAATAAATTGATAAATAAAAAAAAATAATAATAAAAATGTAGTCAGTGCCTCCAGGTCTCATTGTAACAGCTGGGCACCGGAGACAGAAGACCATTTCAACATTAGAACATTTACTCAGCCTCCAACACAACAATTCCTTACCAGCAGTGAGTGACAGAAATGCAGCGTGCCGGCAACTGTCACCTGTTTAGGGTCAGACTATTTTTTTTTCCCCCTTGTCATTTACTACGGCATATACATACATACATACATACATACACTCATAAAAACAAAAGGAAAGTAAATGAATGAAAACGGGAAATTTACTTACAGGTGGGGAAGTATTCAATGGTATCCACTTCCTCTCCACGCTCCTCCACTCCCCTCCACACTCCTCCATCCTCCCCCTCCACACACCCTCCACCACGTATACTCTCCCTTACATCATACTCCCTGTCCTCTCTCTCTCCTCTTCCGCAATGGGTGGGCGAGGTCTGATTGGACGAGCCACGGTAACGGCCGCATTACTCGTCTGCTATTGGCCATTCCCAGCGTGACGTAAGCAGATGAGAGTGACGTCACCCCAGCGCTGACACGAGAGAGAGAGAGAGAGAGAGAGAGAGAGAGAGAGAGAGAGAGAGAGAGAGAGAGAGAGAGAGAGAGAGAGAGAGAGAGAGAGAGAGAGAGAGAGACGTAATTTGCATCAACCAATCCGAAGTCAAAGCAAGCCTGACGTCACCCTCTGTTTATTTGGCGGCCAATCAGGAGCGATAAAGCGTCTGGTGATCTCAGTTGATCATCCAATTACTTGTGTGTGTGTGTGTGTGTGTGTGTGTGTGTGTGTGTGTGTGTGTGTGTGTGTGTGTGTGTGTGTATGTGTGTGTGTGTGTATGACCTTAAACTGCGCAGGTGAGAAGTGAGTCAAGTGGCAAAAAACGAGGAGGAAAACGAAGGTAGGAGGAAAAAAAAGAAGAGATAAAAGAAAAGAGGAAGGGGAAGAAGAGAATGAAGGGAAAAAACGCAACGTGGAAAAAAAAAATCAAGGAAGAGGAGGAGGAGGAGGAGAAGGAGGAGGAGGAAGAAGAGGAGGAGGAGGAGGAGGAGGAGGAGGAGACAATGAGACTGGAGGAAGATGAGTATTGCGAGAAGTAATATAAGGTCAAGGAGGAAGACAAGAAGACCTGGTGTTGGTGGTGGTGGTGGTGGTGGTGGTGGCTGTGGTGGTGGTGGTGTGGTTGGAGCGGAAATATAGAAATAAGAAAGAAGGAAAGATGAGAACAGTGAGGATGGAGATGAAAGATTATAAAGAAAGAAAATTGGATATGTGCTAATAAAAAAAGGAATAGAGGAAAGAAAAAAAAGAAAAAAAATGAATGAAAGAAGAGAAGGAAGAGGTCGAGGAGAAATAAGAAAGTTGAGAAATAGGAAACAATGATTATGATGAAAAGGATGATAAAGGATGAGGAATAGGATAATGATGATGATGGTGATGATGATGATGATGGTGATTATGAAGAGGAGAAGGAGGAGGAGGAGGAGAAGGAGGAGGAGGAGGAGGAGGAGGAGGCGGAGGAGACCAGATGATGGAGGAGGTAAGACTGCAGATGGAGGAACATTATCAGATAAAGACGAAGGAAAGAGAAGGACGAAGGAGGTAATTCTCTGGATATAATGGATGAGAGAGAGAGAGAGAGAGAGAGAGAGAGAGAGAGAGAGAGAGAGAGAGAGAGAGAGAGAGAGAGAGAGAGAGAGAATTAGTTATTAATATCACATCCTTTTTCACTTCCTCCTCCTGTATCTTTTTCTTCTTCCTATTGATTCGAAATCCTTTTATGATCTTGTTTCCCTCCTCCTCCTCCTCGTTCTCGTCCTCCTCCTTCTCCTCCTCTTATTCTTCAGTTTATCCCTTTCCTGTCTTTTCTTCGTCTTCTTTTTCTGTTAATCTCTCTCTCTTTTCATTTCTTCCTCCTTCTCTTATCTTTTATTTTACCTCCTTCCTGCCTTTTCTTCCTCTTCTTTTTCTATTCTTCTATCTCTTCTCATCTCCTTCTCCTCCTCCTTCATTTCATCCCTTTCCTGCCTTTTCTTCGTCTTCGTTTTCTATTATTCTCTCTTCTCATTTCCTCCTCCTCCTCCTTCTCTTATCCTTCATTTTACTCTTTTCCTGCCTTTTTCTATTCTTCCCACTCTTCTTGTCTCTTGTTTGTGTCTTCCTGTTTCTCTCCTCTCCGTCACCCTCAAGACCATTGTTGTGCCGAGCCACCTTTGCCCCACCCTGCATCTCTTCGTCAGGTGGAGGCAATGTTCCTTCAGCTTTTTTTTTAATCAATCCACATGTCGCGACCCAATCAGTGGCAGTAAATCCTCAGTCAATCAGGAGGAGGCCAGGAGGGAATGGTGGTGGTGGTGGTGGTGTTGGTAGTGGTGAAAATGGTGGTGATGGCGATGTTCTTATTGCTGTTGGTTTTATCCTGTTGTTGCTGCTAATGCTGCTGCTGTTGCTCCTGTCGTTGTCAAATGTGGTGGTGGTGGTGGTGGTGGTGGTGGTGGTAATGGTGGAATGTTTTTTTAGTGTTTTCTTTTTGAGTTGGTGTTGGGGTGTCATGGCAGACCGACTCTGAATATGGCTTAATAAGATGCGTGAGTGTGTGGTCTGGAGGGCTGCGGAGGGTAAGGGAGAGAAGATGAGAGAGGGGGAGGAAACTAGGGGAAGGGGGAGGAAAGGACGAGTGGAGGGGAGGGAAGGGGAGTGGGCTATTCTTGTTGCGCTCTCTGTTCCACCCTTCCTCTTCCCCTCCCTTCCTCCCTCTCTCCCTCCCTCATTTTTTCTCCTTTTAAACGTTAAAAGTGAGACATGAAAGGGGGAAGAGGTGCCATTCCCTGCCTCATCTCCTCCCCTTCCCTCCCTTCCACCCTGCTTCATCTCCTCATCTTCTCCCCTCCTCCCCTTCTTCCTATTTCATCTCCCCCTTTCCTCCCTTCCACCCTATCTCATCTCCCCATCTCCTCGCTTCATCACCTTCTTCCCATTTCACCTCATCTTATTTCCTCTCCTACCTACCTCATGTCCTCCCCTTTCCTCCCTTCCACCCTGCCTCATCTGCTCACCTCCTCCCGTCCTCCCTACCTCGCCCTCCCTCCCTCGTTCTCGGTCTTTTTCTGTGAGTTTCAAAGGCAGGAACTACGATTATCTCTCTCATAGTTGCAGATGTTTTTGTTGGTGCTTGGTGTAAGTGGTGTTATGGTTATTACGCGCAGGTCTGAGTGTTAGAAGATATTTGACTGTTGTTGAGTTGGTGGTGGTGGTGGTGGTGGTGGTGGTGGTAGTAGTAGAAGTGGCAGTGGAAGTACACGTGCCACAACAAGGTGAAGATTTAAAGATACGAGTACAAACTTTAAGGAAAAAAATAAGAGATAATTCACAGTCGCTTAGAATCAAATATTATGCGAGAGAGAGAGAGAGAGAGAGAGAGAGAGAGAGAGAGAGAGAGAGAGAGAGAGAGAGAGAGAGAGAGAGAGAGAGAGAGAGAGAGAGAGAGAGATCAGACTAGCCTTGTATAATACGTAATAATACTATCTAATCCTTATACTCATCTGTCATCCTCGCTCATATTACTCCACACTTATTCACATCACACCAAAAAAAAAAAAAATGAAAAGAACTACACTTTTGTCTTCAACTTTAGAATTGTACGTAGCAAAAAAAAAAAAAAAAAAAAACGGCAATCCCTCAGTTTTCGTTCAGCCAGACAGTCTCTTTGGTACGAGGTGAGTGTTGGTTAATGAAACTCGTACATCTTTAATAACTTTTGTACCTTGCTGGCAGTGATTCCCTCTGTTAGGTATGTGTGCTTGTAATGTGCATTGTTTTAATTAGTAAAGACACACCCACGTGCTCCTCTTTGTGGTATGGTGCGAAGGAATTGTTGTTGTTGTTGTTGTTGTTGTTGTTAGTAGTAGTAGTAGTAGTAGCAGTTAGTGTAGTAGTAGTGCTGGTAGTAATAGCGATATATTACTACTACTACTACTACTACTGTTACTAATACTACTACCCTCTTTGAGACTGCCTGGTTGGTGTTCTCACGTGAAAACTGCTACAACGTTCGAGATTGTAGAACACGCGGCAGTACAGCGTTGTGCCACACCCGCGCCCGCCCTCGTCTGCGTTCAAAGGGAGCGGTGACGTGAAGGTTTCTAAAGGTGCATTGGATGTAAAGTCAAGGTTTGATTACATTTGTTTCTTCTTATTTTTTTCCAGTTCACACAAGTTCACCGTATTCCGTATTTACGATAAAATGCCGTTTCTGTTTAAAAGTTATTTCAGTCAGAGAGAGAGAGAGAGAGAGAGAGAGAGAGAGAGAGAGAGAGAGAGAGAGGGAGAGAGAGCCTGAAGGATATCTTGACGCATGGTGTTCCTTTCAAGTCCCGCGGCTTCCATCAAGCCATGGGTGGCAATGCATAATGTTTGCGGAATCTCGCGCGTCGGCAAGACCCGAGTGTCGTGAGCGTGAGTGAGGAGTGGTGCTGACTTTGATAGATTTTTCCCCTGAGTTCTGACGCTGGAATGTAAAGGTTGATGTGGATTCATGTTTGTGATCTTTATTATCTTCGTGAGATTGTGTGAGATTACGTGAAGAAAACACAAGCCAGGAGCTTTCTGTGGGAGGACGGGATAAAAATAGGAAAAGAGGCTCCTCTTTTGTAAAATTCTTTCTTTGGTCAGTAAAATATCCAGAATGCTTCTTCCATGCGACTGAACGTTAAGGAGTAAGACAGCGGTGCAATACCAACACCACGCCATTATTTGATTGGGTGCCTTAAAAAGTGAAGTAAAGGAAGGCATCTTTGCCAAGATGACAGCAGGAGTCGTAAGAGGAAAGCTTCCTTACACAGGGCGAAATAGCCACGCGTCGTGCAGGGAGGCACTGGATC
>NC_087157.1:31545615-31548115 GCF_035594125.1 Scylla paramamosain
CAATACTATTACTGATACTCACCTTATTATTATTATTATTATTATTAGTAGTAGTAGTAGTAGTAGTATCGCTTTTATAGGTGGGCATGTTTTATATAGGTGTAGGCATGGTGGATTCTTGCAGCTTCTCTTATTTTCTTATGTTCTTACGAAGTGAGGTGAAAGGTGAATGAATGATGATGAAAGTACGGAGATAGGAGTCTAAGGAAGATGAAAATAAGGAAAAAGAGAGAAGACTGGTAAGAATGAGAGAGAGAGAGAGAGAGAGAGAGAGAGAGAGAGAGAGAGAGAGAGAGAGAGAGAGAGAGAGAGAGAGAGAGAGAGAGGCAGAGAAATGGAAGGAAGGAGGGATAGATGGATGGTGGAGACTCAAAAAGTGACGGTCGAAAGCAGACGTGGGCAAAAATGTGTAGGCAAAGGAGGAGTCAGTAAAATAGCCGATTGAGGAGTGTTCTCATTAGGGCTTCATTCAGGTTAAAGGTAAAGTGTGCACAGGACGGAAGAGATGGAGACAGAGTGGCCAGTAAACATAAATTAAGATAAACTAAACGTATCAACAAAACATGAAACAAACTCCTCCCCCCAAAAAAAAAGAAAATGAATAAATAAATAAATAAATAGAAAATAAAAAAATAAATGAATAAAAGTAAAAGTAAATAAACAGTGATACATTAAATTTAAAGGCAGAGGCAATACTGGAATTACGAATATTATCACAATTACTTTACAATGCCACTGAAAAAGTTCTCAATGTGTTTTTCAAATGACATATAAAAGTTTAAGAAATTTTAACACTATTTCACATTGGGGTGGAAAAGTGTACAGTACAATCTTAAATCTCCCGAAATTATATATGTATTATCAAAAAGTATCGAGGCTTGTTGGACTTTTTATCACAGGGGATTTGTACTGCTGGATTTATTATTACGTACGAATTATGTATATATAAGCCGAAATAATGATAACTAAGTAATTCAACGATAACGAATTTGATATTGCGATAACTGCGATGCGCGTGAAGAAGACAACGATGCGAGTTTCCACGGTAACGATGCGAGTTTCTACAATAACGATGCGGGTTTCCACGATAGTGATGCGAATTTCTACGATAACGATGCGATTCCACGATAACGATGTGAGTTTTCACGATAACGATGCGAGTTTCCACGATAATGATGCGATTCCATTTTCCACGATAACGATGTGATTCCATTTTTCACGATAACGATTCCAGTTTCCACGATAACGATGCGAATGGCAATTTATTTCCTTTCTTAAAGATGGGCACTACATTTACTACCACATTACCGGCACCTTTCCTGCATCTAGTGATTTCCTAAAGATAGTAACTAGAGGTTCACTATTGACCTCTTTAGCTTCTCTTTCTCTTCTGTTCTAAAAATCTGTTGACTGTCTGGCATTTCCTGCATGTTTTCCTCGGTGAAAACTGTTAAAAACTATTTGTTCAGAATTCTACTAATTTCTTCCCCAGAACTAACTCTACCAGATGACTTTCATCGACCTGCTATTTCGCTGTTCTTCGTCCTATATATCTAATCGAATCCCTTGCGGTCAGTCTACGCTTGGCTAGCTAAGTTTAATTAGTATTTGTTTTTAGTTCTCTTCTTTTCATATATTACAACAGTCACTCCCACATCCTGGTGAGTGCGGCCTTTTTCTAGACGTTTTCCCAACATCTCTGTGGAGTCTGTTTTCGACAGGTGTCCTCCGCCATGCTCTGCCGCACACGTCCTCCCCTGACAGTATGAGGCGTATCCGTATTGTATCTTTTGTAGACGTGGCAAAAATAAGTAAAGGAAAATGGTGGTAATTACACTACTGTTTGAGCCCGTATACAAGTGAACCAGCGGATTACACAGCACAGCACAGCAACAGCTGCTGTTCCTTACCGTCGTGAAAATGAACCTCAGACGAAAATTTCTCTTTGAAGTTAATATTTTAGAATGGGTTGACTTTGACTTTCCTGAAGCAGCGCGCCACACTGCACTGCGGACCTGCTGCCAGCAAAGCGGAAATCATGACTGATCTCCTTGACCTGACATCACATTTTGTGATTCACTCAGAGGAAAAGGTCTATACACCTGCACGTTACAGACCCCTGGAGATTCAGCCAACCTGCAAGGCACAACAAATCAATACAAACTTGTCCATACTGGACGTAACGAACCGAACTGCCAATCAGCAACCGCCAGCTGCACGGACCGTAGAAACTCATCCCATGTGGTGGACGTTGTGCTGTCACTGTCTGAAAGCAAACTAACCTTACCCACAGCTGCGCGTGGCCTCACAAAGATCCTTGCAGGGAAATTAAGCACTGACGCAGGTTGACGTGAAATCCTCTCTAAACAATTCTATATACGAACATTTTCTAGCATACACCATTCAGCATTCAGACGGTTTGCTTCTCACACCAGTCTGATTCCTATGCTCAGTCCATCCTATGCTCACACATACAAGTAGATAGGGCTCCACTAAATGC
>NC_087157.1:31553115-31563115 GCF_035594125.1 Scylla paramamosain
TTGAATTTTAAGGCTCACTCCATTGCAAGTTAAGTTCATGTTGGTGATGACTTAACCTTGAATGTGTTGTGCTGTTGCTTACCCAATCTCACCTCATTGTTTTGCACATAAAGTATAACCAGTGGTGCGCCTAAAAGGGAGCCCCGCGGCACAACATTGCTCCCTTGAAGCCCGTCACAGCCTGGTCCATTGATGATGCCTTGCTTTGTGTCGCCTAACAAGCTAACGAGCCGTTTGTTGAAGTTGTCTTTCATGTAAAAGTCTTTGATTTTGCTCCTGATTTTGAGATTTGGTCTTCATCAGGTAACTGAACGTGAGGGCTGCAAAATTTTGTGAAAATATGGGCAGCCTTACTCGTATGTTAACGTTTTACATGAATGAGACTTGTGGTGTGTGAAATAACTCCAAACATTTCCGTCACACCAAACACTCATTACACTTGTAGATAAGCATTTCATGACTCGCCTGTCTGTATTTGTTTACACTTCAGAACACATGTGTTTCCTCATCGTTCGAGGTGAAGTTGTACAGGGTGTTCCAGGAGGAAAGTCTCATGCTCACATAAATGGAAGAACAAGTCATTCTAAGTCGGAAATATTCTATGGTTAAACGTTTTTAACGCAGTGATTTAGAAGCTACATGACTTTTAAATGTGAACGCGCTAAGAGCAGGTTAAGGGAAGGGAGGAGGGAGGGCAGCAATGGTGGGCGTTGCCATCTTGAGGGTGTTACTTGTTTACACATCAAAATTTTCGCAAACAGAGATCAAATGAAATTCAAAAACAATGTATGTCGTTGTAGCAAATAATAACTGAAACATTACAAACTCCATATGACAACAACGATCAGCTGGACATTGCGGATGGGACTGTGCAGTCACTGACACCCAAGGCCTTGCACTTACCATTGCTGCGCGTTCATGTTTGAATGTCCAGTAACTTCTAAACATTGCATTAAAGCATCTGACAACTAAATATTTCCAACTTAGAATGAATTGATCTTTCATTTTTGCGAGTGTGTAGCTTCTCTCAAGGGACATCTGTGTACTCTGTTGAATATTTCTTGCCAAAACCTTTACCTTCATCATCTTTTGCAAAGTGACGCCTGTGTTGTGAATATTTGGAGATGTTTTGTTACATCAGTGTTGTCTGATTGTTTAGATTTTAGCTATTTCAGTAAACCTCCACATTTCATTAGCAATGAGAAGCAGAACATGTGTCGTGTTGGCTCACTGCAGGCTTTTTAAAATGAAATAATACAGTTATTTATTTGCACAAAAATGGTCTCGGCGTTATGCTATCCTCCTTTATTTCTTTACGTTTTGCACAGCTTTTCAGTGAAAGATTGATTACGCGGAGTGTCTTTCCGGGAAGCGTGTGCAGCTATTTCACCCCTTTCCTGAAGCTCGCCTCGCGCACTAGTTATACATGATTTAATATTTCATCTAACTCCCACGGGCTTTATTTTACCATTATTATTGTTTTGATTAAATGCATGGAGGAAGCTACAATCCCTATCGCTTCGTGCATAATAATGTCAGTTGTGATAATACAAAGAGGACAGATGACACAGCCTGACTGAGTGACGGGGCATTTTGAACTATCTGGCGCTGGTGAAGGCAATCTCTCTCTCTCTCTCTCTCTCTCTCTCTCTCTCTCTCTCTCTCTCTCTCTCTCTCTCTCTCTCTCTATCTATCTATCTATCTATCTCTGGTAATTTCTATAGCCGTTTCAGTAATCCAATCGGTGGTTACTGTGCCCCAAATGTCCTCCAGGTTTGGTGGTGACGCACAAAATACAGTCGGCCGCAGCACAGCGCCGCCCTCTCCTTTGTTGCAAGTTGTACAGCTTTGTGGGCGGAATGTACGGCTGGCAATGGAAGGAAGGATGGTGGAGTGAAAGGATGATGCGGAGAGAGAGAGAGAGAGAGAGAGAGAGAGAGAGAGAGAGAGAGAGAGAGAGAGAGAGAGAGAGAGAGAGAGAGAGAGAGAGAGAGAGAGAGAGACCAACCGACCTTTTCCTGATACATTCCTTTCCATTTCGGTGATGAAACAGAATAGGAACCAGCGCACTAGTCTTCCCCTCCCACATCCCGCCCCGTTTTCCGCGTGACGAGTGAGTGCGCGTAGCTGGAGATGGTGGTGGGAGTGGTGGTGACATCAGTGTGACGTCAACCTTCCTGATGCTCGTCGCTCTCCTCGGTGTTTGCTGTCCTGGAACAAAACAAGGAAAAATTCGTGATTGTTTTCGGGTCAAACACGCTCCCGCCCTCCACCACTTTACCCTCCCCCCCCTTGACCTCTTTGCCTCCCCAGTCCCTTCATCCATCCCTTCTCTTTCCTTCGCTTTCGTTCCAGTTCTTTCCAGTCTTCCCTTTGGTTTTCACCCTGTCTAGTCCCTTCCAATCGTCCATTTCCCTTTGTTTTCCAGTCCCTTCATTCATGCCTTCCCTTTAATTCTTCACCCTGTCCAGTGCCTTCAGCCATCCCTTCCCTTCGCTTTCCCTCCTTTCCTGTCCCTTCATCCATGCCTCCCCTTCAGTTTTCAACCTGTTTAATTCCTTGCAACCACCCATTTCTCTTCGCTTCCCTTCATCCAATCCTTCCCTTCGTTTCCCTTCCGTTCCATTCCCTTCATCCATGGCTTCCCTTCAGTCTTCACCTTGTTTAGTCTCCTCAAACCATCACTTTCCTTCCGTTCCCTTCCTTTCCATTTCCTTCAATTTCCTTTCCCTAGGTGCCCTTCCTTTCCAGTTCCTTCAGCTTCTTTCCCTTCTTTCCCCTTCCTCCTCAATACCTTCAGCTTTTTTCCAGTTTTTCCCTTTCTTCCCATCCCTGTTTGCTTATACTTTACTGTTTCCTCTTTAGTTCCTCTTTCCTCTTCTTCCTTTGCAGCTCCTTTTCCCTTCCACTCCCTTCAGATACTCCTTTCCTTCACTCCTGTTCCAAATCTTTGAGCCATTTCTTTCCTCTTGTCCCTTCTATATCTTCCAATTGTACATCCTCAGGTGTCTTTTTCCCCTTCCATTTCTCTTATTCCTTTTCATACACTTCAGATATTTCTTCTCTTCAGTCCTCGTCCCCCTTACACGTCTCTCTTTTTTTTCTTCTTTTTTTCCCTTCCATCACCCCAACACTCAGTTCAGTCCCTCCATCCTGTCACCTTTACTTTCCTTCCTTCACTCTCCTTCCATCAACTTTACAGTCTTTCACCACCTCTCTCTCTCTCTCTCTCTCTCTCTCTCTCTCTCTCTCTCTCTCTCTCTCTCTCTCTCTCTCTCTCTCTCTCTCTCTCCCCTTCCCTGCATCAAGGTTTATCCCTTATCTCCACTCTCCTCCAGTGTACGTATCCCTCACTTTTCCTTCCTTGCAAAACCTTTCCTCTCCCTTCCTTCTGCCTGACGTCCCTCCCTCTCTCCTTACTCCCTCCTCCTCCTCCTCCTCTTCCTCCTCTGCGGCACCGCTCTGTCCCCCTAAAACGTCCACAATATTTCAGACAACTGTGGTGATTGAATATTTTTGTGCACATCGATCAGAAAGCTGTTTTCTGGACACACACATACATACACACACACAGGGAGAGAGAGAGAGAGAGAGAGAGAGAGAGAGAGAGAGAGAGAGAGAGAGAGAGAGAGAGAGAGAGAGAGAGAGAGAGAGAGAGAGAGAGAGAATTCAGTGTATGATGTAATGTTAGTTTTATTTATTATTTGTCTGTTTGTTCGTTTGTTCATGTTTGCTACTGTTGCGTATCTCCTCCTCCTCCTCCTCCTTCACCTTTTCTTCTCCCACTCCTCTTGTTTGTATATATATTTCTCTCTCTCTCTCTCTCTCTCTCTCTCTCTCTCTCTCTCTCTCTCTCTCTCTCTCTCTTCATTTAAGCAATATTATACGAAGCTTAGATGGAAGAATAATTCAGTAACTCAAAGGAAGACTCGCAACACAAAGTCAGAAAAAGCCGACACTTCACGCGAGGCATCAAGCGGCGCGCACTCCATTAGTACAACACACCAGGAGATTATTCGGTCTGCTTCTGCGCCATTACCAGATTAATAGCAATTTGTCCAACTGGTGGCGACGGCGGCGGTGGTGGTGGCGGTGATGGTGGTGGTGGTGGTGGTGGTGGCGGGAAGGAGGGACTGTGTTGTTGTGTATAGATCTTGCATAGGTGAGAAAGAGACGAGTGTATAAAAAGATGATTTCCCTGTCTTTGTTCTCTCACCGGGACTGTTTTTAAATATTACAGGGATTATTAGTCTGTTTTCCATAAGTGCTTTTCTTATTACCGGCTGACGATTTTTAACTATCATTAGAATCATGAACACGTCTTTAAAAACTCGATTTTCACTACAACCTGTTTAATGTAGCTTGGGTAAGATGCCGAAGTGTTTAAGAAAGGGTCCCTCATGGTGAAGTGAACCCTTTCCCTTCCACTCACACGCTGTGAGGACTGCACAGCCTTCACGGGTTTCTGCTGCAGTGCTGCAGTTCTCTACAAGACAACTATTCTTCAGGAGTTGGGACTTTTTGAGTAATGGGATCTTGGTCTCACGTATTGCAGAGTGATTTCTTTGCTAAAAATATTTCCTGCTATCCACAGCTTGAGACAGCTCAACAATGTCTGCCGTGTTTTGTTGCTTCTTACTGAGTTAATAGCGGTCAGTGAAAGCATCTGAATAGCTTTTACTCCATAACGTGACAGATCTGCAGATTACAAATTAGATTATTTCTTCCTGGAGATGTGGTGCTCCGCTAATAGGAAATTAGATTTGAAACTGTAGATGGTGAAAAAGTTCATGCACAGAAAGTTGAGGGAGTGACGAGGACACTTCTTGAAGTCGTCACTTTGGAAGTGGTCCTGCCAGAGGACATTTGCCGTCCATACCTTCTTGATTTACTGCCACCAACATGTTTGTGCCTCGCTCGACACTGCTGTTGGTGACACTCGGTAATAGCAAGTTCCTCACCTTGACACCATCTTTGTCACGGATCGCTCCCAGAGACACTTCAGTCTGTCTCATTGCAGTCTTGATACTACTACTACTACTACTAACTAAATCAGTAATAGTAATAATCGTAGTGGATACCAATACAGTAATGATGTAGGTGCAAAACATAGACCTAAGGACATGCCAGTAGGTAAGCCTTCTAATTCTAAGCACAGACAATCCCGTGGCGAGGTGTCGGAGCATGGCGACGAAACGTGTTCGAAAACTAGTCACGTAGGCAGAATCATCAAACAGCCTTCACACCCCGGACAGTTAAATGCTGGAGGTGTTGTGTGCCACCCACGCTGGTCTGTGACACACTGCATGCCACTGAATCTTTGACCATCGCCTCCACATGCTTTGTTCCGGAACCACATGTTCACCTACACAGTTCACTTTTTTTTTTTTTTCCAAGCGACAGAACGAAGAGTAATGTAACTGTTCATGACTGTTGTTTGTGTCTGAGTCTTACACATCCCTTGCTGTGCAGTCTGCCCCACAGTGACCGTTCCTGAAATGTTCTTTGTAGACACGCTGGTCGCTCATCAGCAGCTGGCATGACGCTTCGTCCCCGTGCTTCGACACTGATCCGAAAAGTGTTCCACCACTACACGTGTGAGTGATCGTGTCGACAAGCCTTCTTGCATTTCAGGCTTGCCAGGCGTGTGTTCCAACCTGCTCGCCTCGCTGCCTAAATGGCACTCACGCATTTACCTGGCCTAGGGCAGCGCACAAACAACTGCCGGAAATCTGTTTACTTTAGTCCTGTTTCGGATAAAAGTTGAAACTGCGGTACGTACAATGTCCTAGCGGGAGGTGGGGAGGAGGTAGAGGCTGACGGGGCGAGGGAGGGCATTTTACGTGAGCAGGCTCTTCCCGCTTTCCAACCACTCAGTGACGGCGCGACACACAAGGGCGATATTTTTAAAGCTCTTCTTTTTTTAACCTCTCTGTTTCTCCATAATGATAATTTGTTGCACAGTTACTCATCGTTTCTTCTTTGCCATCAAGACACGGGAAGTGTGAAGGAAAAAGAGAATATCACGTTTAATGTTGACCACCGTACTCGCGCGGCAGTCGTTGGCACGGAGAAGCGTGGTGGCGGCGCTGCGGCACGGCCTCCCATAGCACGCACTACGTCTGCACGGTCTGAGTTTTGTAAGGCGAGTTCTCGAGTCTTTGGTGGCGGAGCATGGAAACCACTCAAGCAGAGGCACCATTATCCGGCGGGAGTAAACAGTGCCTCCATGAATATTTTCCTAGACGTGGCAGGACTCTTGTGTGCGAAGGAATGAACAGCATGCAAACGATGTGTACAGTTCTGTGAATCGGCTTGGCCAGAGCTAGAACAGGGCCCCGGAAAGGCACCGCCACAAAGATAACAGTCGTGCGCTGGTCCTGCATATGGCGACCCCATTTAGTCTCGACCCCCTCCCAAGCTGTCTCGCTGATTAGCCACATGTGGGGATTCCGTGTGGCAATGGTCGGCGCGGTACTGATTGCGGTGGGAGAAAATTAATGCAAGCCTGTAGAGTCAAGCGTGTGAAGTGCGGCACAGGAGGGGGTGAGGTCGCAGTGATGGGTTCAGTATGAGGCCACGAACCTGTCTGCTGGAGGGAACACGCGATAGGACACTGGCCAAATCTGAGGAAGAAAAGACATGTTTGCCGTTACCTCTGAGGCAGCGCAGAGAACCTTTCAGCGGCAGCGTGTGCGGTGAGTATGATACTGTAAAGGCCACTGGCACCGCGTTTTAAGTGACAATGAGGCAGATGGTTGAAGGCAAAGAGCGAACAGCTGCTGGAAATCTGTACACTTTATTATTTATAGACCTATTTTGGAGAAAGTCAATTTGCGGTAGGATGACTCTGGATGGGGGACTAGGGAGGTAGAGGAAGGGAATGGTGGGGGACTATGGGAATAATGGGAAGGGGCGGTATGGAAGGGAGGCAGTGGAATGGGAAGAGGGAGGATGCAGCATGGCGAGGGGTGCAGGCGTAGAGTTAATGCCTCCATGGTTGTATGGATATGGAGGGGGAGAGGAAGGAGAGGCATGGGTGGTGGGTGGTGGACGTTGAATGGGGTTGTTGCCGCCTCATTTTTGGTTTCCTTGCGCTACTAACTTACCGACTCGCAGACGACGTGGCGCGGCGGAGGATGCAAGTGGTGTACAACTGAGGTCTTGGGATGGCAATTTCTTCTTGTCTTTTAGCTCCCTTGCTCCTCGTGATTAAACCTCTGCTGCTTACCAAGGATCATATTGGTGGAAACGAAGGATTGATACTTATTCTGGCACTAGCTTT
Source organism: Scylla paramamosain (assembly GCF_035594125.1). Lineage (NCBI taxonomy): Eukaryota > Metazoa > Arthropoda > Malacostraca > Decapoda > Portunidae > Scylla > Scylla paramamosain. Next base: position 31,560,401 of record NC_087157.1, read on the forward strand.
TTCTCAGCAGCAGATGGATGGATAGATAAATAGATAAGTGTATAGGTAGGTGTGTATAATGAAAAGATACGTAGACAGATGAAAAATATGAATAGATATATAAATAGATAATTATATAAGTAGATATATGAATAGATAATTTGATATATAAACAGACAAACAAGTACAATATATATTACGACCACCCCCAAGTTCGTTTCTAATTGTTGACGTGTGTGCAAGGGAGCGCCTGGCAGCCATCACCCTTGAAGGACAAACCGGCAGTGAACAAAAGCAACTCGTGTTGTATTTTCATTAATAATGTATGCCATGTAATCTGTGTTGGACGTGAAGGCAAAGGCTGGATATTGGCTGGCCGCTACAGTTCCCCCTGCAGCCACGCGAAAGACTGATTGAAACCCGCCCACCGTGATCTGATGGGCACAGTTTTATGAAGACCAACACACCTGAAGGGAAAGGGAGATTACGTCATTTTTTTGCCCTCCTGTTTGTGGCGGCCGCACTGTCTTCATTTAAACCACACCCATTACTGTACACCGTTCCCCGCACCTCACCACCACCTCCCTGCCCTTCACCATTCCCCTCTCGCCATTACCATTTTGCCTCTACACTTCCTGTCCGCATTATGCCTTTTCCCCTTCCTCCTCCTCCTCTCTCTCCCTCGCTCCCTCATCTCTCCCCTCTCCACGTCTCGCCTTCACAACTCTCCCCATCTGTCTCCTCCACCTCCTCTCCACGGCCCCTTCATCCTGCTCCCCTTCTCTCTTCCACCGCCGCATCTCACGCTTGTCAATTCATCAGTTATCTGGCAACACTTGTTTGTTTCATGCCCTCACGGTCCCCCCTCTTCCCCTCTTGTATCTGCCCACTCTCCCCTCCCGCCACTGGTCACCACTCCCTCTCCACACACGCAGATTAAAAAGGAAATATTTATAATGTTAATCTGCTATTATGTAGTAAATATGTATCATGTTGTCATTACCATTCCAGCCTTTCAATGTTGATTCATAAATATTTTTCCCTGATTCCTGATTCCATTTTCATTTGACTGACTGCATATTTACAAAGCATTCCGAATTTTAGTTTTCTGTTTGTTTTGTGGAATGAATGAACTCGACGAGTGTGTCATGAAAACACTTATTTGTGGTGTACGTAATTCCAGAAATGTGGAAATATTTGGTGGGAGAAGGTCACGGGTCACGCGCATCGGCAGGAGTGTGTGGCCAGTGTGGGAGCCTGGACCTGTCCTCCTGCAGAGCCGCGGCGACTTGACTCCAACACGGTATTTGTTGCACTGTGCATGCTGTCGACTGGAATGAATACCTGAGGGTTGTTGATAAGTGAGAATTTCACAGATGAACAAACAAGCCTATCAATACCAATATAAATAAATAAATAAATGAATAAATAAATAAATAAATAAATAAATAAATAAATAAATAAATAAATAAATAAATATATATATATATATATATATATATATATATATATATATATATATATATATATATATATATATATATATATATATATATATATATATATATATATATATATATATATATATATATATATATATATATATATATCAGTAATCATGTTGTTAGTGGTAAGACATTAGGGCACACTTTGGAACACAAGTATTTATGTTATTGTATCATTTTCGAATCTCCGTGGCGGCGGCCGAGCACCGCCAGACTCGTGGCTGCCGAATCAGCCAAAAGTACGTTAATAAAAATGATCGGCACCAAATGGTGTCTACATCACCGCGCCGCCAGACCGATGTATGGCGCCACTGCTGGCCTACTAAATGAAATAAGTTGCCCAACACCAGAATCCTTTATTAAGTTACAACTAACATGAACATAAATAAAAGTGCTGTGCATCCTTTATTCATATTGACTTAATGGATGAACTCTCATCCCTTCCCCTCGTGAGGCCTCCCGCTGGTTAATTACTGACACACAGGCCCCGCCCCTCCATGCCTCCTGACGCGCAGTATTGGTCATTATTGTCCGCGCCTGATGGACGCGAGGGTGACGCTGCTATTCGTCAAGGTAAATTTAAAAGACCAACAAATAATACTGAAAAATATAAATAGTTGTGTGCTGCAAATTACCAGCATGTACTCTTGTGATGAATGTGTATCTTTAACACTCGGTTCTATAAGCCCTACTTTTTTTTTTTTTTAATATATAACTTTAACGCTGAACAATTAGTTCCCATGATGCATGCCAGTCTTTATTAGGTGAAATTATTGCCTTGCTATTTTTCGTGTTCATCATGTGCTTCATAATCGCGAACTTTTATATTAGCTTCACTTGAAAGAATCAATCATATATATATATATATATATATATATATATATATATATATATATATATATATATATATATATATATATATATATATATATATATATATATATATATATATATATATATATATATTATAGATAGATATATATTATAGATAGATAGATAGATAGATACATTACAAAGTTGTGTGGTTTCGTCCGGAAGTGATGTAGTGTCAGATTAACAGGGCAGTGCCAGGAGCAGGCTGGCGCCCACAGCACTCCTCTCAATCCTAATCACGGTGCAACATGTCACGGGCATCCATATGTTTAATGATTGTAGAAAACAGTGAGAAGCCTACACCGAGCCCACCTACGCTGCTTGTGCTTCGTTGGCAGAGAGCAACTTACTGTTCTTG
>NC_087157.1:31568115-31573115 GCF_035594125.1 Scylla paramamosain
TCTCTCTCTCTCTCTCTCTCTCTCTCTCTCTCTCTCTCTCTCTCTCTCTCTCTCTCTCTCTCTCTCTCTCTCTCTCTCTCTCTCTCTCTCTCTCTCTCTCTCTCTCTCTCTCTTCATTCCTTTGTTCCTTTGCACGACTACACCTCCATCTCCTCTTTCTTTTGCAATATAACACGTCAATCTCCTTCCATTTTTCTTCATTTTGAGTTTTCCTTTAGCGGAGGGGACTCGCCCGTACACACAAGGAAGGCGGCACAACACTGGCTGCCTTTGAAGTTTATTGCGGATGTTACAAGTTACTTGTGCCCTGTGTGAGGCTGGCACTCTGCCCCTGCGGGAGATGTAACCTGATTCGCTGAAAGGTTTGCCAGTAACTACAGTCAAGGTCAAAGGAACTGAAGGCTGCATTGTCCTACTCTGGCAAGGACAACACAGAGGAAGTGTATATATATAAAAGTCCACTGAGGTGCCGGTCCTTTAACAGAACAGCCAAACGAATGATCAAAAGCTTGAAGGTAAGCGTCTTAAAAGTTTAGCAATATTTATCACTGTTCACTGTTCACTTTTTAGTTTTAGTTCTTTTTTCTGTTGTTTCTCCTGTTTTTGTGACTCCCTCTTTTTCCTCTGCTTCGTCATATTGGTGTGTTTTTCCAAATGGTGGAAATGTTGGTGTGTTGGTGTGTTTTTCCAAATAAACTAAACTGTAAACTGGCTTCAAGCAGAATTTTTTGTCTGAAACTCACAATCGACTATATTTAGTGTTGTGTCATTGCTGCCTGCAGGTATATATCATTATTAGTGATAAGTATTCCTTGAGGGTACCGCAAGCACGGGTTCAGATACAGTGTTCACGGTTAGGTTACCAAAGTACGATAGTGCAACATTCAGTCCCTTTGACAATGACTGTCGCGAATGTTAGGAATGCTACACGTGTATGGACTCCAACACCTGCCTGGCTCCCAGTCTATTAGCGGTTGGTAACAAGTAGCAGAAGGACTCCTCATGGGTTATTATTTTAGCGACTACCAGGACTTCATAATACACGTTGAAGTTGGCTTGCAGTGTACGACGACAGCTTGGTGTGGTGATGAAGGGGAGTAACACTCTTAGGATCTTTCTTCTTCATATACAGTATATACGCACATATGTACAGAGATATGTTCAGGACTGGAGCAAACTCATGACGGCAGGTATGAGGTGAATCTAAGTCTCTTTGACCACTGACATGGGTTTTTATGTGGATTACATCTGTCTCCCCACAGTTCATTACGTTATCGTGTAAGACTCCAAGGAGCTTCCTTCCTGGACGTTTGACCAACGGTTCCGATTACAGTGACATTATATCTGGTCTTTTAAGGAATCCAAATATCCTGGGTTTGCCTGACACACCCTGCTATCCATGATCCCTATTACTACCCTTCACCCCAACGCTCGTCGCATACTGTTAATTATAGAATAAAACATAACAGCGTCTAAAAGTTGTACTGTGTTTAAGTAGCTGTCACACTTGGTCAAGCCCGTCCATCAAAAATTGCCAGGACATGGTGAGGACCGGCTTGCATTGGAGACTGATATGCGCGTAGTGGTGACCAGTGCGGTCTGTAAGAACGGCTGCGCACGTAGACCCGTTTTCCTTCCGCTCAAAATTACACAGCGAGAGCCTAAAAGATTTACTGGAGGATGGTGACCGTTTATTGACGTAGTGCAGAGCAGCTTGACGTATTAGTGGCGCTGGGAGGACTTGGTTTGTGGGGTGGTGATTTGGCGGAAATGGTTTAGACTTTAACTTTCTTTGATTTCCGGCCGAGGACAGAAGCTGGAGCGACTTCGCTTTCCCAAAGTACAGACAATGTGACGTAACATTCGTGACGTGGGAGACAGGGTGTGGCAAGCAAAGCGCGAGGCACGGAGGGTGGAATGCATCATCTTTTATTAAGGTAAAGCAAAATTATAATAGTGTTAATGTATAACTTTCTGATAATGATAAAAAAATGGTTAATCAATATAGAAAACCGTTATATAATAATTTCTTGAACCATTTAAGAAACAATCTAATTTATCCATTTTTTCATTCGTAATTAACTTATTGACAGGCTACAGTGATTTGGGGGGTTGTTATATTGTCATAAGTGCAATTTATAACACTTCTTTCACCACTGAGATGAAACTGGTTCACAAACAGGGTAGAAGATGATTGGAATAGACTTCGATGTTAGTGTTGAGTCATCAAGGAGCTTTTAAAGTTTGGATAAATTTATAGATAGGGATAATAAGTGAATGAACACTTATTATAGGTTTTGCATAGGGACTGCCACGCGTAGGCCTACTGGCAGCTTCCCTTACGTTCCTACACAACCCCAACAGTGTGCGGCGTGACCGTGAAGCTGCACTGGTGTGGGAGTGTTTTAGGGCACTGTGGAGAGCCTGCGTCAGGAATGGTGGTGCTGGTGGAGATGCGCTGTGGAGAGATAGAGTTGCGTGTTTCTGTTAGTACTACCTTAATATGATCGGCTGGCCAGTGTGTGTGTGTGTGTGTGTGTGTGTGTGTGTGTGTGTGTGTGTGTATACTGTGTAGGCTTTTCATTTTTTGCTGCTCCGTCTTTTCATGGCTATTGGGTTTACAAAAATACCTCGGCCCATCCTCGCCCCGCGTGAGGGGATCTCCAGTTTCAACAGAATCTACGCAGTTGCCGGCCACTCCGCTTGTCGATTTACAACCCCCTTCTCTCTCTCTCTCTCTCTCTCTCTCTGTCTCTCTCTCTCTCTCTCTCTCTCTCTCTCTCTCATTAGTGGACATTTCTCACAATGAATTATCGCTACTATCCCACAATTAGAGAGAGAGAGAGAGAGAGAGAGAGAGAGAGAGAGAGAGAGAGAGAGAGAGAGAGAGAGAGAGAGAGAGAGAGAGAGAGAGAGAGAGAGAAAGGCCCTGGAGAACAGAAAGACAGGTTTATTAACGCCTGAGAAATTATGTGCCGTGGGAATAGCCAGGTCGAGAATCACAGTCCCGGTGCGACCCGCGAGGAAAAAGACGAACAGGAGGGAGGGAGGAATTGGTGCCTCGATAAATACCACCGATTGAGAAATACTACCACGCTCACCTATGGCCGCGAGGTGCAGGGCCTGGCGACGAGTACAGGGCAAGAGGGAGTACTGGTTGAAATGGAGAAATGTGACGGAAAAAGAACGGAAAACAAACAGATAAGACTAGGTTATGAGGGAGAAAAGGCTGCGAGGAGGGAGAGAGTAATAGTAAGACTCGCAAGAGAAACAGGACTAATGTGATAAAAAAAGGAGATAAGTAGAAAGGGAAAGGGATGAAAAAGAGAAGGAGATTTAGAGTCAAGGTTACGAGGTGCAACTCTTATTAAGAATTCAAGGAGAGAACATTAACAAGACCTGAGAGAGAAATAGGAACAATGTGATGAATATAGCAAGGAAGGAGAATAACAGCAAGGCCCGGAGGAGAAATGGGAACATTGTCATAAAAAAAGAGATTAGTAAAACAAGAAGGGGATGGCGAAGAATTTATTGTTAAGGATACAGGTCTTAGTAACAGATACAAGGAGGGAGAGATTAAGAAAAATAGGAGCGTTGTGATCAAGGAAAAGATAAGTAGAAAGGGAAAGGGATGGGAAAAGAAAACAGATTGAGGTCTTGGTAACGAATGGAAGAAGGAAGAGAGTGTTTCTAGATCCGAAGGAGAAATAGGAGCGATGTGATCAAGAGAAAGAAAGTAGAAAAGGAAAGGGATGGGAGAGAAAAGACATTTAGACTTAAGACTATAAGGTACACAACTTGGTAACGAATGCATGAAAAAAAAAAGTTTTAATAGAAATAGAGGAGAGATTCGAACAAAGCTATAGGAAAAGAGACAAGTAGAAGAGGGAGGGAATGAGAAAGAAAACAAACATATGGCACAGCTAAAAGTACAAGTGATATATTTTGGCAGCTAATAAAAGGAAGGAAAGAGTACGAGTAGGAACGGGGGGGAAACAATAGGAACAGTGTGGTAAGAAAGAATGGATGCCAGTAGTACATCCAGGAATCAAGGACCATGAAAATAATACCTGTGGGCAAAGAAGGTAAGGAAAATGCCAGGCGAGGGAATATTATTGAGAATTATAAGAGATAAATAGGAGCAATGTACACACTTAGGATATAAATAAAAGGCGAAAAGTAAACAAATACGGTAGGGAAGATAACTATAGGAAAAAAAAATACACTGACTCAACGAAAAACAAAAATTAAGACTGGAAAGGAATAAGGACGATAAAAAGGGAGAGATAAATAGCCGTTAATAAAGAAGTAGGAAAATAAAAGTAGAATCTCTTGAAGGAATAGAATGAAAAAGACACGAAATGAAATAAGTCAGCAATGATGAGTAAATGCGATATAATGCTTCACCTGGAAACTTGAATTGGGAAGAAAATGTACAAGAAGAAAGAGCTGAGGAGATTAAAAGAAAATAATAACGTAAGTAGTAGTAGAAAGAAAAGCAAGTAAATAAGAAAGGAGAAGAATACGAATAGATAAAGAAATAAATCAACAACAGAAAGAAAAAAATAAATAAATAAACCGAAAAAAAGACAAGAAACTAGATAAAAAATAATAAAACGTGGGAACAATAATACACAAACAAGAAAAAAAAAGAAAAAATGGGTAGATAAAAATAACAAGTAATAAATAAAAAAAAGGCAGAAAAGAAAGGACCTAAAAAAAAAATAAAGCAGAAATGATACGAAACTGCCCCAGGAAGTAGATTAGGCCTAAGGAAAGGGCGAGGAGCGAAAAAAAAGGGAGAGAGAGAGAGAGAGAGAGAGAGAGAGAGAGAGAGAGAGAGAGAGAGAGAGAGAGAGAGAGAGAGGAAATAGGAAACAAATAAGGAAAATTGAGGAACAATGGTCTACAGATGCCGTGGCACAGATGGACTTGACATGAGGCCAGAGATGAGTTTGTTAATAAGGAAGAGGATACGGAGAAGTTACGGAAGGAAAAAT
>NC_087157.1:31578115-31605615 GCF_035594125.1 Scylla paramamosain
TGGATTAGAAAGAAAAGAAAAATAGAATACGAGTAAAAAAAATGAACAAAAAAAAAAAAGTTAAATAAAAGTTACTCATACATATGGTAATCAAGAGGAAAGTTGAAGATAACGAACACAATTTTGAAACCAAGCAGTCCAGTGTGTAGATTGAAGTACGTCAAAGCTGAAGAAGAAGAATGAAGCTCGTAAAGAAAAATAGGAAGAAAAAAAAAATAAAACGAAAGGGTTCATAGCTGTTAATAAATGAATAATTAAAACACAGTGAGTAAAAGAAAACAAACATGTAAATTGACTGAAGAATAAGCAATAGAAGAAGAAGAAAACAACAACAACAACAACAGCAACAACAACAACAACAACAACAACAACAACAACAACAACAATAACAACAATAACAGCAACAACAACAACAACAACAACAACACGAAGAAAAAGAAAAACAAGAGCAAAAAGAACAAGACCAAAAAGAACAAGACCAAGAGCAGCAAGAAAAAGATGATGAAGATAAAGAATGAGAAGAAGAAAAGAAGAGGAAGAAGAAGAAGAAAAAAAAATAAAGAAAAAAAAAGAAAAAGAAGGTAGATTATCAGAAAGGTGAATAAAAAGTGGAGGAGGAGAGAGGAGGAGGAGGAGGAATTATATAAAAGGAGAGTTTAATATCACCAAGGACACAAGACAAAAGTTAACCCCTTAGATGTAATTGTATAAGTTTCCGGCCAGAACTGACACTAACCCTTTCACTGCTGTTGTCATTCTGTGCCAGCATTCTTAAGCCACTCCTCCTCCCCCCCAAAAAAAAGCATGATACACAAAAAGCCAGATTAGGAGGTTAATTTAGTCTACATTAGGCCACGTAATCAATAAAGACCGTGGTGCAGAAAATTTAATGCCTGGAAAAGTCGCAAGTAATTATTGGAGAAAGAAAGAAAAAAAAAAGACTAGCCATGAATGGACCAATAACAGAAAACTTGGTAATTATTTTTGTACACTTTGCAACCGATGAAATTTACCCCAAGATCTACAATTCCTGCCTAAGCTATCATAAACCATAACCTCTACAAAAATAATGCGGCCGACAAGTATGCAATGCCCAATGAAGACTCTACGGTAAAGATAATGCCACACAATAAACTCGTAAGATAAAGGTACGCGTGGCATTTCAATGAGTCTGAAGCTGAGGAAAACATGTAGGGACGTGTTTATGAAGGGGAAGGGAAGATAGTGAAACGCGTAGCCATAACAGACGTGACGGACCGACTTCTGGTGAGGGAAAGGCAAGGAAGAGAAGGGGAGGGGTGGTGAGGGGAGGGAAGGTAAAGAAGGGGAACAGGAGTGGCGGAAATAAAAGAGGATAGAATGAAGAGGAAATTAGAATTAGGAAGAGGAGAAACCGAGCAACTTAAGACGCTGGAACAGAAAACGGGAAGGGAGGGGAAGGGAATAGGAGTGGCGGAAATTAAAGTAAAGATAGAACTAAGAGGAAATTAGATGAAGAGGAGAGGCAGATGAGCTTAGGTGCGTAACTGAAGAAGACAACGGCAAGGGAGGGGAAGGAAAGGAAAGAAGAATGTCGAAAATAAATAGGAACGGAGAGAGAGAGAGAATGAGAGAGAAACTAAATGAATAACCTGAATGAGAAACTGAGGAAGGGAACGAGAAGAGAAGGGAAAATAATAAAAAAAAAAGGGAAGGGCGGAGATTAAACATACTCGTAAAGCTAGAACAAAGACGAAATTATGTGAATAGAAGGGACAGATTGATTTTAGTAAATATTTGAATTAGAGAACGTAAGGCGAAATGTGAATGAAATGAAGTTGGAATCAGGAATAGAAAAGGAGACGGTGAATAAACAAAGCAGGGATGAAATTGTAAGACTAGCAATGTTAAGAAAAAAGAAAAGAAAAAGAGAACAAAAACTTATAACAAAGATGAAACTGGATAAATTATACAAAAGAACCAGGTAATAGAAGGCAAATGAAGAAAACTGATGATTGAAGAGAGGAAGAAATGCATGGATAAAAGGATGATGAAATTAGCAACAGAAGAAAACAAGAAAAGGAGGTTAAGTAAAAAGCAGGATAAAGAGGAGGAGGAAAACACAGACGAGGAAATTAAAGTCACAAGAAGAGCATAAAATGGAAGACAAAGAAATGATGGAACGGAGAGGAAATTAGACAAAGGAAAGGAAAGACTGGAAGACAAAGAGAATAAGAAGGAAATTAAGAGTGAATGAGGAGGAAGAGGAAGAAATAGATATGAGAGGGAGTAGAAAGGGAAGTAGGAGAGAGAGAGAGAGAGAGAGAGAGAGAGAGAGAGAGAGAGAGAGAGAGAGAGAGAGAGAGAGAGAGAGAGAGAGAGAGGAAGAGAGGGGAAAGGAGCGATCAGGGTGCAAAATATCGGAATCTTGAGGATAAACACAATGCATCCTTGCCATCTCTCGAAATTTTCCAATGAGAGGAACCAGAAAATTGAAAACGATCCTTCCATCTCCTCCTCATCCACATACATTCCCCATCCCCCCCCCCTCTCTCTCTCTCTCTCTCTCTCTCTCTCTCTCCCCCGTTCTCCCTCCATATCCACCTCCATTTCCCTGCAGCTTACATTTCCTTTTCCTCTTCGCCTTTGTATTATATCTCCTCCTCCTTCTTCTTCCTCCTCTCCTGCTCCTGCTTCTCCTCCTACTCCTCCTTTCTCAGCTTCTTCCTATTCCTTTCTTGTTTCACGATTTTCATTCTCCACTGCATCCTATCTTCTTCATCTTCCCAGTTCTCTGCCTCATTCTGCTTTATACTCTCCATCCTCCTCCTCCTCCTTCTTCTCTCCCTCCTCCTCCTTCCATTTTCTTCTTCCTTGTCCACGTTTTCCATTCTCTACTGTCTCCTATCTTCATCCTCACACTTTTCTCCTGGTTGGCATTCATCTATCTTTCTTCATTGCTCACTCTGCTTTCTCTTTTACCGCTAACCTTCCTTCCTTCCTTCCTTCCTAACTCTGCAATTCTCCTTCACCGCTAACCTTTACCCCCATCACATTCGCCTTCCCCTCCCTCCTTCCCTTCTCCCTTCCCGTATCTTCTAAATTTACCTTCCCTTTCAACCTATACCATCTCCTCCTCCCCTTCTCATCTCACACACACTGCCAACTCCAGGCTCCTCTTTTCAGCCTCCTCCTCCTCCTCCTCCTCCTCCTCCTCCTCCTCCTTCTCTATCCTCCATTCTTCCTTTCCGGCCACTAGCGAGAAATTCTTAATCGGATTCTACCAGTATCTCGCCTTTCCTCCATTTTCTGTGACTTCAGAACTAACAGCAATCTCTCTCTCTCTCTCTCTCTCTCTCTCTCTCTCTCTCTCTCTCTCTCTCTCTCTCTCTCTCTCCTCTCTCTGTGTGTGTGTGTGTGTGTGTGTGTGTGTGTGTGTGTGTGTGTGTGTGTGTGTGTGTGTGATGATTTATGTTTCTAGAGAGAGAGAGAGAGAGAGAGAGAGAGAGAGAGAGAGAGAGAGAGAGAGAGAGAGAGAGAGAGAGAGAGAGAGAGAGAGAGAGAGAGAGAGAGAGAAAAACGCAATATCTTCACTGTTTCAATTACATCTTCCACTTCCCACTAGAATTTTCCATCCTTATGTTTGTTTGTATGCGTGTGTGTGTGTGTGTGTGTGTGTGTGTGTGTGTGTGTGTGTGTGTGTGTGTGTGTGTGTGTGTGTTTTCATTTCAGAGGTATTGGATGCTTCAGTAAATAGTATAAATGTTTTTCAATGTGTGTGTGTGTGTGTGTGTGTGTGTGTGTGTGTGTGTGTGGTTCTCCCTCTACGTGTCTCGCTCCATTGGCTGAGTAAATATTTGCCAAAGATTCATTGCATGGTGAGCGTTATGTATGCACGTGTTGATTTTTCCTGTCCTTGTGTGTGTGTGTGTGTGTGTGTGTGTGTGTGTGTGTGTGTGTGTGTGTGTGTGTGTGTGTGTGTGTGTGTGTGTGTGCGGCTATGCTCTCAGATTTTGGCAATTTAAGCAAAAGTACACATAAACACACACACACACACACACACACACACACACACACACACACACACACACACACACACACACACACACACCACACACACGAGGGCTAGCAAAGATTAATGCGAGTCCAGTGCTGCGTGAGATTGTCATTCAGGATTAGGGATCAGGCCAGCTTCTGGAAATGAATGATTCTTGGGGTGATGTATCGTTGTGGTGGTGGTGGTGACACTGGTGGTGGTGGTGGCAGTGGTGGTGGTGCATTCCTAGATTAATTTTCGTGGTGGTTGTGTCTGTGTAAGGTGATGCTTAGAATGGAAGAGAGAGTGATGAGTGAAGGTGATGATGGTGGTAGTAGTCATGTAGTGCTTTGGTGTGGCTGTAGTGGTGATGGTAATAAGATATGCTGTGATAATGGAAGTAACCGCAGAAGTAAATGTTAGTGGTGGTGACGATGGTGGTGATGATGGTAGTGGTGGTGAAGTAAATGAGAATGCAAAAGAAGAACAGACACCAGGAGTTTTTGTCAGGCTGTAACGAGGGTATCTGGTTATGTAAGTGGTGGTGGTGGTGGTGGTGGCGGTGGTGGTGGTGAGAGAAAGGAGACTAGTGGAGGAAAGACTGAAGTGACTAAGTGTTTATCTTTCTTCTTTCCTCCCTCCCTCCATCACCTCTTGTGCAGGACTCTCTCTCTCTCTCTCTCTCTCTCTCTCTCTCTCTCTCTCTCTCTCCTCTCTCTCTCTCTCTCTCTCTCCTTCCTAGGAATTCTAATTTCAACTAATATTCACATACGTATTGTGAAGAGAGAGAGAGAGAGAGAGAGAGAGAGAGAGAGAGAGAGAGAGAGAGAGAGAGAGAGAGCGAGAGAGAGAGAGAGAGAGAAGAGAGAGAGAGAGAGAGAGGAGAAAATGAACAGGAATGCAGGGTAGAAGAGAAAGTAAGCAAGAAGACGGCCGGAATTACATGGAAATTGAGAGGAAGGGAAAGGAGTAAATATAAGAATGAAGGACAACAAAAGTGCCAAAAAGGAAGGCGAAGGAAAGACGATACGATACAAAGAGGCTGAGTTATGAGAGGCGAAGAGGAAGACGAGGCACGAGGAGGAAAAAGAAGAAACAGAGGAGGACAAGGAAATATTTGGCATCCGTATGTTTTATCGAGAGAGAGAGAGAGAGAGAAAGAGAGAGAGAGAGAGAGAGAGAGAGAGAGAGAGAGAGAGAGAGAGTGAGAGAGAATGTGTGCAGGGAAGTGGAGAAGGGATAAGGCGTGTAATGGAATGGAGAAAAAGAAAATGGGGGAAAGGGAAGGAGGAGAAGGGAGGGAGAAAGGACGGAAGGAAGGAAGGAAGGAAGGAATAAGAGAAGGAGGGAGGAAGGGAAGGATGCGTGCTAGTTTAGGATGTGCTAAACTTGACAGGAAAATAATGGAATAGGAGGAGGAGGAGGAGAAGGAGGAGGAAGAAAGGGAAGAGAAGGATTAGGTAGAGGAATAAATGGAGAAGGAGGAATAGGAAGAAGAAGGAGGAGGAGGAGGAGGAGGAGGAGGAGGAGGAGGAGGTCGGTGTAGTGGAATAACATATCATAGGCATTTTAGGTATTGGGAGAGAGAGAGAGAGAGAGAGAGAGAGAGAGAGAGGAGAGAGAGAGAGAGAGAGAGAGAGAGAGAGAGAGAGAGGACAGGGCAGATTGCGACATGGGATCTATTGGCAATATATCAGGTTTTGGTGTGAAGGTGTGTGTGTGTGTGTGTGTGTGTGTGTGTGTGTGTGTGTGTGTTTGCCTACAGTCCTGCTTCTTGTTCGTCTTGTATTCGTTTGGACTTTTACCTCATCCTCACAAATGTTCCTTTGTTCCATCAGCTCTGCTCTTAACGCATTCCAAGTATTCCAAGTATTTCCATTGTATTCCTGGTCGAGAAACTGAGCCCTCTACACCAATAAGGTTATGGTGTTTCTGAGTCTTTCAAATTATCTTCCCTTTCCTTCTTTCCTTCTCTGTCCTTTCCCAGAAGCAGACTATTTCTACCTTCTGTCGTTCCCCCCTTTGATGCTTTGATTAAATCTCCTCTTTCTTCTTTCGCAAATTATACTCATAGGTGAAAAAATGAGCTTTTCCATTCTCTCCTTTTTTTTTTCAGGTTTCGTAACTTTTACATACTTCATGGTTGCGCTGTGGTAACTCTGTGTGTGATATTGTTGTTGTTGTTGTTGTTGTTGTTGACTTTTTTTTGAGTGTGTGTTTGGTTCTGGTCAATAACTCAATACGGGCAGGACTGAAGTGTTGTGTTCTTTAGAGAAACAAGCGGAAAATCATTATCTCTCTCTCTCTCTCTCTCTCTCTCTCTCTCTCTCTCTCTCTCTCTCTCTCTCTCTCTCTCTCTCTCTCTTGTTGTGTGTGTGTGTGTGTGTGTGTGTGTGTGTGTGTGTGTGTGTGTGTGTGTGTGTGTGTGTGTGTGTGTGTGTGTTGTCTGTTTGTTTCTTTATGTAAATGAAGAATCGCATGGACTTAAAACAATATCAGAAAGGACAAGGTGGACAGAATGTGGAGGGCACGTATGAAGTCTCGTGCTGTGAGGTGAAGGGCAGTGGGGGAGTGAAGCGTGCATTTGGCAAGTTCGCAAAGAGAAAAAAAAAAAAAAAATAAAAAAATAAATAATAAAAAAATAAACGGTAAAAAAAAAAAACTGCAAGAGGTGAAGGTGCAGATAAAAGAATGTTTAGGGATGAGAGGAAATGAGACTCCTGCTTAATGATGCCCTGCGTAACACCGTATTGGCAGACAAAGGCGCTATAAAATTAATTTGTAGAAGATGAAGAAGAAATGACGATGGTTCCCAAAATTCGCGTGACAAGAGGTAGAATCTGAAATTTCTCATTAAGATTTCTAATGAATATTTTAGCGCAGGGAATTGGGTCAAGTGAGTGTTACTGAAGAAGCAGGAAGACTTGTTTGAAAGGTTGGCGGATGAAAGAAATAAGTCTGAGTCATTCAACATTATAAGCTTTGTCCTCATCACTCATGAAACAATAACAATTAAGATGCCCTTTGGTGTCTCTGCTATCTAAGTTCTGCTTGTGTAGTCATGAACACGAGTCAGGAGACAAAGCATTGAGTTATCTGGAGAGTGTCACCGATCAGTTGTGGGAAGAAAGTTGATGTTGGACCAAAACATTGTCTGACTCCACACAGGAACAGTGGGTGTGATGGAAGCTTCAGGGAAAGGTGGACTGATAGATGTAAGATCGTGGAAAAGGTAGTTTAGATACAGAAGGTTTACGTGCATACCAGGCTGTTATCAAACCACTTTGCTGCGTCTTGGGGAATAGTAAGGTTTTCCCCGGAGCTCTGGAAGGAGGATAGGAGCTAACCAAGAATATTTCAAGAAAGCCGGTGTGGATCTCTCTTTTCGCAGTCCATATTGCCAATCAGGTGTGAGGCGGGAGATGATAGGTGCTTGAGAATTTTCCTTTTAAGGACTTGCCGCCTTAGAGACACAATAAGTCAGTTCTGGGTTGGGTCATTTTAGTGTATGATGTGTCCCGTCCATATCCAATATTTTTTTTATTATTCATATAACGAACTGGAAAAAAAAAAAAAAAAAAAAAAAAAAAAAAAATATATATATATATATATATATATATATATATATATATATATATATATATATATATATATATATATATATATATATATATATATATATATATATATATATATATATATATATATATATATATATATACTCGTATATATATATATATATATATATATATATATATATATATATATATATATACTCGTATATATATATATATATATATATATATATATATATATATATATATTATATATATATATATATATATATATATATATATATATATATATATATATATAATATATATATATATATACATATATATATATATATATATATATATATATATATATATATATATATATATATATATATATATATATATATATATATATATATATATATATATATATATATATATATATATATATATATATCTCCACTACCACTGCAACCTTTCCTCTCTGCACTAGCCTTAGGTAACTCTTCCCGCCACGCTCCTCTCGCCTCCGCATTCGGCACCTGCTTTTTTCCTCCGTCTCTTTTTTCGTTTTTTTTTTTTTTTTTCCCTTCCATGCTGCACACTCTCCCTCGGGCAGCACCGTGACATTAGTATTCCGCACACCTCCAGATCAGCCACGGGGATAAGAGCCAGTCTTCCTCTTCCTCCTGCTCCTCCTGCTCCTCCTTCTGCTCTTTCTCCTCCTCCTTCTTATGTTGTTGTGGTTGTTGTTGTTGTTGTTGTTGTTGTTGTTGTTGTTGTTGTTGTTGTTGTTGTTGTTGTTGTTGTTGTTCCTGCTGCTGCTATTACAACACCGTCAAAATGGTGGACACGATCGGGGATCGCTAGCAGCATCTTCCGAGCCTCAGGTGCTGCACAATTATGATCTGTGAATGCAAACACTGCCACTAAAATGGAGCTGAACTTAACCGATGAAGTTCTGCGCATATTAGTTCAGGAGAACAAACCAGAAGTACTCGTATCATTATGCAGTTTAAGAAAATTCGACGTGGTGGACTTGCAGCGGCTGTGCAGGTTACCTCTCATGTGTACAATACATATAATAACTACATACGAGTATGTGGTAACCCTACAGCACATGAGGATGGAACAAGAAAAGAAGAAAAACAAACTAAGAAGAAGACAAGAGATGAAGAAAAACAATATGGGAAGAAGAAAACAAAGAAGAAAAAAAAAAGAAACAGTGAAAACAAGAGAAGAGCCAGTACAAGGCACATTTGTGTATAAACACAAGATGTGAAGGGCAAGAGGCGGGGCAGCCACACGGCAACTGGAAAAAAAGGCCATAAAGCACCAGAGCGAAGGTGGCCCAAGAGAAGAGGTGAAGGGAAGTAGATACCCAGGCAGCAAAGGCACACGCAGGTCACGCGAGGAAACGCTGTACGAACGAGGGAAAAAGAAGAGGTAGATGTGCCTAGATATATCCACTATCACTCCGCCCTCTTACTCTGATTGGGCAACGTTACATATACAGCCACACCTGGTTGGTGGGGGGGGAGTGTCATGGAAATGAATTGTATTACTGTCTTTGTAAAACAGGAAGTATATTGGAAGTTCGAGCTTAACAAAGAGATGAATTTTTTTAGAGAAAAACGTCCAATAAAATGTGTATGTCAGGTCAGGTAACTGAAGGAGAAGTCTGAAGCAGAGAGTCCAGAGACAGGAGAGGCCCTGCCAGAGAGTGGCCGCGGCGAGATGGACGGCGTCACGTAAAGTAAGTGGAGCTTATAAGTTGTAATGCCGTGAAATCAATGATCTCATGATTGGGTGGAAGGGAAAATAATGTTAGGATGTTATGGTTATTATCTTGATACATGCGATTGTTGTCTGTTTTGTATTGTATGTGGTTTTCTTTCTGAATCTTAATTGCGCTGATATTATATGTGCTTTTTCTTACTGGATATTGATTGTGTTAATTGTTGCAACGCAGCATCATGTGTGTTTCTTGAATGAATTGTCACTGCGTAAGTCTCTGACACCATGCATGTTTTCCTGTACGAGGATTACACTAATTCTTGAATACTGATCGAAGACTGATATCTTGTACTTATTGTCACTAGGAAGGAGACGTAAGATTGTGTAACGGTTGCTCTTTTGCTGGCGACGTATGGGATGTGTTTTCCGTATTAATATTGTTAATAGAGTAAATAGAAAAATACCTGAGCATTGACTTCCAGTATCCAGAGCCTCTGTGCAACATCTCTGTCACGACACATGTATACATATCACTTATTTTGTCACTAATACTAGTACTACTGATGACACTACAATAGTAATACTATTAATACTCTTACTATCTAAAGCATACGAATTCAATTTATGAATTATATATTAATTCAATATGTGAATTATATATGGTTTTACTAAGGTCAGTATGTACCACTAACAGTATGTACTGCCATACACACAGGTTCTAAGGTCATACACCCTTCCGGGAGCTTTTGAGAAATACATGTACCCTCGCGCCTAGGACGATTAACTACAAAAAAAAAAATAAATAAATAAATAAATATCTGACGTTTTTCTCTCTACATTATATCAATAAAAGTATTAGCTTTCTATTTTAAGGGCTCTGTCTTAAACATAGAAAACAGTTACTCGGTCCTAAATAAATGTTACATAGGTGTTAAATGTATAAGAAAACAAAATACCACACCTGAGACGCGTGAGGCGCGAGTTGCATCTCACTGTAATATCATAATAACATAATACATAAATTTTTAATACTTTAATCCCAAATTAAATTACTTTCTTACATAACGTTAGCACAATTTCCTTCTTAAAACATCTTTTCCGACGGTGCACTCCTGCACACGCTGGCCATATCATGTGCCCCTCCATGTACCCCATCATTTCCATGTTCCCTTTGAAAAATTCATCCAGCCAGGTTGACTATCACTATGCTAAAGAAACACGTGCAGCTGAGCCCAGACAGGTGCAGGTGCAGGCGCCCTTCAGCTGAGGCGCAATACCATTTGTTTCGCAAGTGTTGCTCTGAGCTGGACAGGACGTGGTTGTGATGTCCACCATGGCCTGCGTGTTAAGATATCCGGGTGTTTGCTACGTCGTAATCTTGGGGCAACGGCGCCTCTGGCAGTGGAGAGTGTTGGGACGCAGGTGAGGGTGTCGTATAGACACACTTGTCGGAATAAACCGCCACACCGCCGGCTGTTGGTGGGACGCCCTCGTGCTGCCTGGCGGGTCGCGGGGTGTGTCACAAGGCAGGCAGGGTGGTGCCCTTTGAAGGTTTTGAAAGCTGCCGTCCTTTGTACGGTCTGGGAAGGGCCCCACCGCCGCCCCTCTTTGTGAAACACGTCATTGTCTGGGATAATCTTCACCGGAATTCTTCGTTGTTCGTACCTACTGTTTTTCTCCTCGTGGAGTAAAAACACAGTGTGGTTGTGTGGAGGTCCCCGTGACCTGCTTGGACGTGCATATTCCCCTGCTCCATCTCTTACTTAAGCGATAGACTAGTTCTGACATGAAAGATTCTCTACGTATTTAGAAAACTATTGATCATCTCACATACACACGCCCGTGAACCTCACCGTGCCCCTAAAACATTATCCTTTTGACGTCCATGTCCTTACGTTGTCTCTTGCAGTACAAACCTACATGTATGTTTTTTTTTTCTCAAGGTCGAAATCAAATGAGAGTATTATATTTAATGTTTTTTTTTTGTCTTATTTATCATTTATTTATTTTTATTTATTTATCTATTCATCTTATTTTATTCATTTATTTATTTATTTTTTTTTGTCACTGGCAGACTTAACCTTTATTTCCACCACCAACACTCAGTGAACTGTGACCAAGATTGTTTTTACAGCCAGTCTTGAATGGTCACACAGGAAACTGCTAGGTTGCATAATGAGATTGTCATGTGGGTCACACAAAGGATATCTTGGTCACATTGCAGCCTATGGGTCCAGCTAGAGATTGGGTCACATCTTGCCGGGGTCACCTACGCGGAAGCTGTTGAAGTCACCCTTAGAGGAGGCGAGTAATTTCTGAGGTCGGATCACATGTGGCGGTGGAGTCACGTCAGGTGTGGCGGGTCACGTGTGGGATCAGGTGGTGAGACTTCCCTGGATAAAATGATAAAAGTGTGAGAGAAGGACAGACGTGTTTGATGAGCGGGAGGAAAAGGAGGAGGAAGAGGAGGTGGTGGTGAAGGAGGAAGCGACGGGGCTGGCAGCGGCGGCGACTGCAGCAGCGAAAAAGAAAGAGGAGGAGGAAGAGGAGGAACACACATAAACACAATAGAAGAACCAAGAATGCCGGTAATTTTTATTTGTTTATTTATTTATAATCCATTTACTTGTTTATTTATTAATTAATTGATTTTTTTCCCTCATCTTTTCTTTAGTTATCTGTGGGTGTTCAAATGAAATAAGTAGTATAGTATCGTTAGCAGATAAATGGTTAAACCAAGGAGACGAAACACCAGTTAAAGCAAGTGTCAGTCTCCGGTGAGTCAGTCTTCAATATCAACAATGACGCCGCGTGTGCGTAGTTCACCAGACACTCGCTTGTTGGCTGCTTGATCGAATCCCTTTTGAGATATCTACTGACATCTACTGATCCGCCTTTAAGGAGCCCTTAAAAAATGTTATGAAAGAAGTGGAGGAGAAGGAGAAGGAGGAGGAGGAGGACGAGGAGGAGGAGGAGGAGGAGGAGGAAGAAGAAGAAGGCGTCTTAGTGGTAGTGCTGTTGTTAGTGGTGGTTTTGGTGAAGGAGTAGAGAGAAAAAAAAAAGACGACGATGATAATGATGATGAGGAGGCAGAGGAAGATGAGAAGACGAAAGAGGAGGAGGCGGAGTAGGTGGAGGAGAAGAAAAAGAAGGATGAGATGAAAGAAGTGAAAGACATGAGGGAGAGGAGACATCAAAGATTAGAAGGAATCAAGATTAATGGATAATTTGAGATGAAAAACTGGTGGAGAGGAGAAGGAAGGTGGTGATTGGCTGAAATTAGTCCCCGGAGCACCAATGATGAGGCGCCGCCCTTGTTTACTCTGTCCGCGGCGATGACAGATGGTGTGTGTGTGTGTGTGTGTGTGTGTGTGTGTGTGTGTGTGTGTGTTTCTTTCCTCATGTCTTCCTTATCTGTCACCGTTGTAGTTATATTTTCTTCTTTCCTTTCTTTCTTTTTTTGTGACTCCTTCCATCTTTTCTTCCTTTTCTGAACTTTCTTCGTTCGTTCGTTTGTTCGTTCCTTCACTCTCTTTTCATTTCTTTCTTCCTTTCTTTCTTCATTCATTCCTTCCTTTTCTCCTACTCTCATTCTTTCCTTCCTTCCTTTCCTCCCTCCCTTCCTTCCTTCCTTCCTTCTTTCCTTCCTTCCTTCCTTCCCTCCTTTATTTGTTTTCTTTTCTTTTTTCTCCATCTTTTTATTTTGTTTTTATTTTCCTCTCCCACTTTATTTCTCTTGCTTTCATTATCTTTTCTACTTCCTGTTTTCTAGTTGCTTTCTTCTTAATGCCGTTATTGGTTTCTTTATTTCTATCTTTTATCTTTTTTCTCTTCATTTCTTTCCTTCTTTAATTTCTTCTGTATTCCATTGCTAATATTTTTTTTTCGGATTTTCTTTTATTCACACCTGTCTTATTATTTTTTTTTTCCTTCCTTTTACTTCTCTTTTTCTTCTTGTCTCCCTTCCCAGTCCTACTCTTAATCCTCTCTCTCACTCTCTCTCACTCTCTCTCTCTCTCTCTCTCTCTCTCTCTCTCTCTCTCTCTCTCTCTCTCTCTCTCTCTCTCTCTCTCTCTCTCTCCAGCTTTCATTCCTATACGTTTCATCCTTTAATCCTGTCTCCTTTCTTCTCTTTCTTCCCTTCTTTCCTTGCTTCCTTCCTTCCTTCCCTTCATTCTTCATTTCTTATATCTTCCCTTCTTGCCTCTGCTCCCTGTCCTTACATACATATTTTCTTTTCTTGCCTGTATTCTTTCCTTCCTTCCTTCGTTTCATCTTTTCTCCTGCAATCTTGTTTCCTTCCAAGTTTTTACCTCACTTTCTTTCCTTCCTTTACTTCCTTCCTTCCTTCCTTGGTACCACTGCTTCCATGTTCCTTGCCTCGCTCACATCTGACGTCTGTTCCCTCCTTGATGAGAAAACCTGCGACAATACCTCCTCCAATCCTCCTCCTCTTGCTGCATCTCGCCCTTTTCCCGTGCTCCTCGTGGCCCTACAAAAGGATCACCATTCATCTTTCTTCTCTTGCATCTCCTCCTCCCCATGCCTCCTACTCTTATGCCTCCTTTTTACTGCTTTGTTATCAGCAGCACGGATACTCTACAAAACATTACGCATGTGCAGCAAAAAGCCAATATGATGCTTGGGCTCAGAGAGGACTTTGATTGCCGGCCGTCAGGTAGAATCCTCTCGCTTGTAAGACTTCACCTTCAATGCCAGACACATTTTCACTGTCGCATCTCCAGGGACGTCGAGTGAAAGTACAGCATGTCGCAATTTTTGGGAAAGGAAGAGACATGTTAGCGTGTGTTTCATTTTCTGTCCCCGTAGTGAAGAGGGGATCGTGTGCTGAAATTATGCAGGTGTTCATTTACGTGCTTTTATTTTTTTGTGGGGTATTTTTATGCGTGGACAGTTTTTGGTGAAAGAGTAAAAGGAGGAGAAGTGGCAGCGTATCATTCTCTGTTCCGTAGAGGAGACAGGATTGTGTGCAGAAATGATGCAGGTGTTTATTTACGTCCTTTTATTGCTGGGGATATTTTTTATACGTCGGTAATTTTGGTGAAAGACTAAAAGGAAGAAAAATGGTGTGCTTAGAAAAGAGAGAGTATGTGCCGAAATGATGTAGGTGTTCATTTTTTTTCTTGCTATTCATTTATGTTTAGTCAGTAATGATAAGTTATTCTGATTTACGACTACTGTGAGGGCAATTAATAGTGACACGCAGATCAGCGCCAAACAGTGTAATATTGGTGTCTAGACTTGCTCCTCAGCGGGCGAACAGTGCAGCACCAATCGCTTCATCCATATATCACAATAATTAACCTCTTACAAATTATCCTCCTTAATTTTTCCTCGTGCTAAACATGTACCTTCGTCTGCGCTCCTGAGCCGGACACGTGACCCCTCGCTGCTGTCACCTCCCACTATTCCACGGCAAAAGACTTAATTGCAATACTTCCGTCACATACACAGCCGATGGACATCTTTACATTACAATATCATGTGAAAATGGGAAGTTCAGACGTGTAATTTCCGACAGGTATTAATTTTTTTTTCCCCGTGTGCCTTCAGGTGATGTCCAGGGGTTTGGGGGGGAAGGGAAGGGATGTACATGTACTCAACATTTTTTCTTTTTTTTTGTCTCTATAGCAGGCCATCACGTTATGAACCAGAAGGCGTCACCTGCCTCCTGTTTCTTTATTATCGTTAGTCCTTTACTTTTCTCCCCTCACATAATGTTTAATCTCTTAACTGCTGGTGACAGTGTGAGTCGTAACTTAATTTGAGAAACTGGATCATTTTACTAAGTGCCAATATATCTGCAGATACCTAAAAGAGTTTGAACTGCTGTCATTACTACTACTGTTACCACCATCACCACCGCCCCCACTACTACAACAACAACAACTACTACAACAACAACAACAACTACTACTACTACTACTACTACTACTACTGGTGCAACAGAAAATATACATCAAAACTTGCACAAGACTATTTAATTAGGTATGAGACTTGTTTATTTATTTTTTTTATTTTCTCATTCAGATACTGGTGCTGTAGCAAAGTGCAAACTGATAGCGATGTGGTACGTACCTGCAGAAGCGACAATTATATATAAAAAGTCCATTACAAAACATTTCCTGCTGAAGATTACATTAATGCAATTCTGTATGTACCCTTCCTTATGGCGTCACACCACTGACCGCTTCCCATCAGATCCACACTTTTCTCATAATCATCTAGAAGCAAAACATTCACCTTGGTAGAGCTTTTAGCGAGAGAAGACGATTCTACCTAAAATTCTGGCCAGAAACGTATTATTCCCGTCCTATCAGTGTCTCTAAACCTTCTCTGTCAAGTAAGGTGTTTACATTCGCGTTCTGTCGTCACCACACGGGAGAAAGGAGCCTTTTCGGTCTGTCTCTCTTTCCTCCATTGCAGTCGTCTAGTTGAACAGGAAAAGCAAAACAAACCAAGGCACGCTGCTGTGATTCCGTTTGATGTTACTCCCTTGGTCTTGTCTTGCAGTGTTTTTAACGGCATCCTCTTCCTCCTCCTCCTCCTCCTCCTTTCCATTTTGAAGATTTTTCCCTCGCACCTCTCGGCCCAATCCCTCTGTTTGAACACGACGAGGGAAAAAAGAGAAAGGAGGAGGAGTACGGGCAGGAAGCAGACGAGGAGGTGAAGTAGCATTAGGAGAAGAGGGTGAGGGCGATGACGAGAGGGATTAGTAGTAAGATTAGGATTAGGAAGGTTAGGTGGGTGATTAAAAAGATAAGAGGTATAGTAGTAGTAGTAGTAGTAGTAGTAGTAGTAGGAGGAGGAGGAGGAGGGGGATGAGGAGAAGGAAGAACAATAACAGGAGGAGAAGAAGGGAGAGGGAAAGGAAGAGGAAGAAGAGAAGTGGAAATAAGAGAAAAAAAACAAAACAGAAAGAGCAACAAAAAGCAAGAACAAAATTTGGAATAAGAAGAACAATGAGAATGGCAAGAAGAAAAGGAACAGGAACGAGAACAAGGAGAAGAAAAAAAAAGAAAAACAAGAATGAAGAAGAGGAGAGAGAGAGAGAGAGAGAGAGAGAGAGAGAGAGAGAGAGAGAGAGGAGAGAGAGAGAGAGAGAGAGAGAGAGAGAGAGAGAGAGAGAGAGAGAAAGTGAAGAGGAGGAGGAGGAGGAGGAGGAGGCAAGGGGTGGTGAGCGGAGGAACCATTAGCTTGCCTGCAACAGATGCTAAGCTAATTGGCTGGTAATTAACAATGTTGGCACACCATTTCATTTTTATTTAATCTCATTTACATTTATTAATATTTTGAGATGCGTCGCGTGCAGACCAACTTATTATTGATGGTCAACAGAGAGAGAGAGAGAGAGAGAGAGAGAGAGAGAGAGAGAGAGAGAGAGAGAGAGAGACAGAGAGAGAGAGAGAGAGAGAGAGAGAGAGTGCAATAATCGCCTGTCGTAGTGCAGTGTCCAGTGTTGATGACATTAATAGTTAATTACCAACGGAACGGCTTTTATCCTGCTAATGAGCCTTTAATTGATTGTCACGAATGGAGAGAGAGAGAGAGAGAGAGAGAGAGAGAGAGAGAGAGAGAGAGAGAGAGAGAGAGAGAGAGATAGCGCTGTAATCCCTGTTATCACCCTCACTAGTGGGTTGTTGCTCATCATTCCTCATCTCACAAATTGTTTATTTTTATGTTTATTTGTTGTTTCTATAGATAATGGTGACTGTGCACGTGATTCCCACCTCCTTCTCGTTCCTCCTCCTCCTCCTCCTCCTCCTCCTGTAACTTCCCTTCATCGCATTTCATTTTTATTTCTCTTTTACTCCAAATTAAACAATACTTTATCACTCACACACACTCTCTCTCTCTCTCTCTCTCTCTCTCTCTCTCTCTCTCTCTCTCTCTCTCTCTCTCTCTCTCTCACACACACACACACACACACATATAAAGGGTAAAAGGTCTACTGTAGTTTGTTATGCAGTGTTTATGCACGTTAACTTGGTTTAAATAGAGCACCTGGCGATTCCATTTCATGTCAGAACAGCAATTCCTTGGTACTCTTATGAGGTGCGAGATAGAACGCACGTATATTATTTCTCATTGTTATACTCTACGTTTGTTTTTTTTTGTTTTTTTTTCACCTCGTTTTGCTTGTAATTCTATAAAGTGCGTTAAATTGCTCCGATGCAGTGGGTATATCAAAACAATCCAGAGTAGATTCTTAAGTTTCCGTAGTGTAGTGGTTATCACGTGCGCCTCACACGCGCAAGGTCCCCGGTTCGATCCCGGGCGGGAACACACATTTTTGTTGTAATAAACGGAAAAGAATCAGATTGACATAATGTAAATAGCGACGTTCCTCAAGGCTCTGTATCAGGACCAGTACTTTTTATAATATACATTAATGATACTGATGAAGGAATCAGTTGTGAAATAAGTAAATACGCAGATGACATCAAAATAACAAGTAAAGTAACGTCAACGTAACACGGGCAGGAACTGCAGTGTGACCTCAATAAACTAGCAAGCTGGGCAGAAAATGGCAGATGCGATTCAATATAGAAAAATGTAAAGGTTTCCATATCAGGAGCAACAATGCTCAAGCGAGATAAGTCATGAATAATATACCACTGTCAAGCGCTGAAAAAGAAAGAGTGACTAAAATTATTCCAAGATTGCATAATACATCGTATGAGGAACGACTGGAAGAACAAAACCTATTTCGCTTAACGAAACGCAGGATGAGGAGATCAAATTAAAGTGTTCAAAATTTTTAAAGGATATAGCAACGATGATGCTAATAAATATTTTATCATTGCTCATTCTCACCTGACATGGAATAATGGATTCAAGATTTACACCGAAACGTTTTAAACTCCTCCAGGCAAAGAATATTTTCTTTAATCGCATAGAAAATATCTCGAATAAACTCCCTTCAGAAATATTAAACAGTAATTTTATTGAATAATTTAAAAATAAAGTAGGCAAATACTTAAAAGCTAATACCCAACAAGCTCTCTTCTTGTCCCAATAATTACACATAAAACTATAACCCCTACATTTACTAAAGTAACTCTTTTACGTTACAGACACCAGTTTTATTACTAATGTGTTCATTTTCAGATAGGCATAGAAAGTTCACCGTAGGGTGAATAGTAGAACATCCTTTCATCCTTTCCTATGAAATTTCTATGTCAGTTTTTTCATACTTCTTGGTACTTTTCCCAGTTATTTGCATGTCAGCGCAAGCTGGAGGGAGTGGTGGGTGAGGAGGAGCCTTCTGCTGTACTGTCCTGCCTCTCTGCCTGTTGCTAGTTAGAAGTAGTTACCAAAGAGCCTAGTAAGGACCTAAAAGTCTGTTGCTGTTTGGCTTTCTTTTGTATTCCTTTATATTTCTTAGTGAGTTACCTCCTTGTATTCTACCTGTCTTATTATTTGTTTTTTTTCTTTTCCAGACCTGTTCTTGGCTAATCTCCTGTTCCCTGCTGGTATTGGCGCGGCGCAAGAAGGAAAAGGAGGTGAGGAGTCCTCTTACCTTTGTCTCCTCGTGTCCTCCATTTAGAAACACATTACTTGAATATTAACTTGTTTTGCCTAAGAAGTTAACGGGTCTGTCTTTGCCTTGGCAGTTTATCTGTGTGCCTTTGTGTGCCTGTCTGTCTTTTGTGTCTGCCTTTGTGTCTGTCTGTCTGCCTCTCTCTCTCTCTCTCTCTCTCTCTCTCTCTCTCTCTCTCTCTCTCTCTCTCTGGCTCAAATACTCAAGAAAAAAAAAGATACCGAAACACACACACACACACACACACACACACACACACACACACACACACACGCAAAAGGGCACAGGGACAATAGTTATAAGAACGTGGCAGCTAAAAATAGAATAATAATGGTAAATTGGAGTGGATGGGGAAAAATGTCACAGGGGGACGACTGACGCGGAGAAGTTGATGCAAATCTGAGTAAAATGATTGAGGTGTTTTGATGTTCCCCTTTTTCTTTCCTTGTCTGTCTCTCTGTGTGTCTGTCTGTATGTCTGTCTGTCTGTTTATCTGTCTCTCGCTGTCTGTTTCTCTGTTTGTGTCTTTTTGTACAATCGCTACGTCTTGTTTTGTCTGTCTGTCTGTCTGTCTCTCTATCTGTGTCTGTCTGTCTGTCTGTCTGGCTGGCTGGCTGGCTGGTTAGCTGGCTGGCTGGCTGGCTGGCTGGCTGGCTGGCTGTCTCTCTCTCTCTCTCTCTCTCTCTCTCTCTCTCTCTCTCTCTCTCTCTCTCTCTCTCTCTCTCTCTCTCTCTCAAGGAAACAGAGGATAGATGTAGAGGAAGGAATGAGAAAGGAAGAGACACAGATAACAGAAAGAAAAAGGGAGAATGGATGGCGATATGATGCCGAGAGAGAGAGAGAGAGAGAGAGAGAGAGAGAGAGAGAGAGAGAGAGAGAGAGAGAGAGAGAGAGAGAGAGAGAGAATGTCGCCGGTCGATCGCAGATAGCAGCAAGTTTGGCACAGTTGATGCAGAGACAGAAAAAAAAATATAGATGATTTCTTCCTCACCTCATCTCTGTATGTGTGTGTGTGTGTGTGTGTGTGTGTGTGTGTAGAAAAGCAGTGATATTTTTAGCGTGATGGTGGTGTGTCTGCCATTCGTTATATTCCACACACGGACGCACAGGCGGCGGCCACTCACTGTAATATCTTCATGCCCCTTTGTCCGTGTCAGTCTAATCACGGTGCGAATTAATACCACGCCAGTTATTGACTCGTGCCATGATTACAACGGCGCCGAAGTAGGAAATGAATGTGTTAAAGCCGGTAGAACTTAATCATTGTTGTGTGTTGTGTTCCGTCACCACCGTTACGCTCTGTTCCTCCCCACCGTTGCGTTATGTTACTCCACCACTGTTACGTTATGTTTCGTCACCACTGTTACGCCATGTTCCTTCACCACTGTAATGTTCCGTCACCACCTTTACGTTACGCACCTCACACCTGCTGCATCATTGAGCGGTACTGCCACTCCATGGTGACGAACTTGCAGACACTTGTTGCAGCCAGACAGGTGGGGTCGTTACGCAGTACTTAGTGGACAGCTGCCAAACGAGCTTCCATTGAGTAAATTGCAATGATGTCTCTTAAAAGTGTTCTCATTTATGTAAAATTTTTATTGGTTACCTCACTGCGTTGATGAATACTGTGGGTGTTTTGTTTTATAAATAAGACCACTATTATTACTATGTTCTTCACCACTATCACCGCCGCCTGATGCACGTATTTTTTTTCTTTCTTTTTTTCTTTTCACCTCACCTGACCTCGTTTCGTTGGGGTGCCGTGGGCGGCGCTCACTCTCGCACTGCACTTTTTTTTTCTCCGTTAGTTATTTTTGGTATCACATCATACTGTGTAGTGATTGTGCAATCGAGGCCGTCCAAAATCAGCTGGGGCCTTAGTTATCATCTTGGCCACTTTGCTCAACTGTGTAAGACCAGACTTGATAAATACTTAGCATCACTTCTACATCTCACGTTATTTGTTTCCAGAAAAGATTTGTCAGGTAGCTTATTCCTCTTTCAGTAGCTATACAATACAATGTGTTTAACTTTCATCCTTTACTAAAATTTCCTGTGAACTGATAAAAAACTGCCATTAGATTACTACGTGATTCTTCGAATCTTTCTAACACGCTCAGACCAAAAGATGCTGCCACACTCTCCCGAAACATTTGTCCGTTATTTATTTCTGACTCTGCCTTTGCCCTGGTCACATGAATACTCTGCGCACCAGTGTCTGAATTTTGATTGCATTAGAAACTCTGCCAGCGTCATGTTGGCAGCACTGGTGTGGTGGAGGCTATGAGCTGCCACAACGCAGTTTCCGCCACGTCCATGTGTTTGTTCGAAACATTGCTTGAAACAGTCCAGGTATTCTGTGACTTGTTAGCATGCTTGCTACGTGTTTCCTTCATGTGTTTCCGGCAAAGGTTTAAGGATGGTATGGCCGCGTCTAAAGACACCATTAATATTTATGAGCTGTTCATGTATCGAAGTACTAAATGAATTCGAAACAGTGAACCGGAGCGAGCAGGCGGCGTTCAGGCTCACGTCGGTCAGTGGCGTCGCGAGTGTTGTAAAGTCCACGTGCGTATCGGGCTGTGTGTTCTGGGACAATTTTGTGTGTTCTCGGTGAAGCAGGACTGCATAACACTTACCCCATGCCTGTTCAAGAAGTCCAGCAAGTGTGTTCAGTAAGTAATGAATGCTATACGTATACACATGTCCCTAGAGAGGAGGGAAAGGTGTCTCAGTACTCAGCTGGGCGGCGCCACTGGCCAGGAACCTTTGAGTTGCCAGGCATCAAGTGTGACACCATTATGTTCTGTCCGTTTTAGCATTCACGGGAATATTTGTTTATTGAACCTTTCAAGTCACACCGTGCAAATGGTTAGTGCTTAAATTGGGAAGGTTTACTGTATGGGGAAAGACAAGTCAGCGCGGCGCCTCCCTGCCTGCTTCAGCCCACACACATCCCCGACAAGGATTTACGTATACCATTATTAGAACATCCTCCCGCATTATACAAGTTTTTCTAGAATCCTTTCCTTTATCGCTTGTCTGGGATCCCCACATGCTAACACTGCGCCAATCTTCCTTGCCTCTGTCATATCCATCTATACGTGTTTGAGAGAACTGAATGCCATGGCGTGGCGTGGGTTGCTTACTGTTAGTGGGCTGGAGAATCTGTGGCAGGGGCGTCTTAGCTATGAAACGTGTCATAGTTAGGGTAAAGTGGCAAATTCTTGTCATAATTTCATCGCGTCTGTCATAAATCCACGCGGCATGCTAAGACTGGGTCCATCCTTTCTTAGCGGCTTATGACAGACGCCTCCACAGCCAAGATGACCGATCCACAACATCTCCAGCTTAGGAATTATTCACTCAGAAAGGACGTACTGAATGACCTTAGTGATACGGAACTCATCTGAAGATATTGCTTAGACCGGGAAGGTATTCTCTTTGTTACCAATCTCTTGAGGGAAGCCTTAGAGTGACACAGAAAGGAAAAATCCACTTACCCCCGAAATGAAGTTGATCATAACAGACATCTTGCTGCTGGGAAAAACTATTGAGAAAATGCACTTGTGCAGTAGTGGTGGCCTTGGGGATCGTTGAGAGAGCCGTCCTTGCCATCTCACTACTTGAAAACTGTTCGTTTACACTGAGGCGCTCCTACGGGATCACATTTACCGTATTTGAAAGATTGAATTACTGTCTTACCCGCTGTGTCTCTTCTCCCAATACATAAAAACGAAGGAAATATTTACAGAAGCTATATATTAGCAGTGAACGGTAGCTTTTGCTTCGTCTTTTATTATTGAAATTAAGCAAGCGCTACGTATAGCAGACGGTTATGAAAGACGTTTCGCTAAGGTTATAACTTATGACGTACTATTTATGATAGATGCGCAACATAACTTAGAATGTCTATCATAAGTAGTATAAGTCATAATTTGGGCGACACCGTCTGTCATAACCGTCCGCAATATGTAGCGCTTACTTGATTTTAAATACTAAAAGACGAAGCAAACGCTGCCGTTCACTACTAATATATCGCTTCTATAAATATTTCCTTCTTTTTTATGTATTGGGAGAAGAGACACAGTGGGTAAGACAGTAATTCAATCTTGCAAATACGGTAAATGTGATCCCGTAGGAGCGCCTCACTGTAAAGGAAAACAGTCTTCAAGTGGTGAGGTGGCAAGGATGGCCCTCTCGACGATCCCCAAGGCCACTACTACTGCACAACTGCATTTTCCTAGTAGCTTTTTCCAGCAGCAAGATAGTGAAGTGTTATGATCACCTTAACTTTGGCGGTAAGTGGGTTGCTCCTCTGTGTCACTCTGTAAGGCTTCCCTCACTTGATCGGTGACGAAAGAGAATACTTCACGGATCCATTCTTAGCATCCCTCACAAATTTATGACAGACACGCGCTGTTAATGACATGAATACGCTTTTTTGACCGAATGCTGGTCAACTCGGCTGCAATAAAGTTGTAGTTGATGTCTGAGATGTATTGTAAATTGGTCCGAATTGTTCAAGTGGGACGAGTCGGTAATAGTGAATGGTTCGAGTTGGCAAGGGTCCGAGTTGGAAGCACATCTCTTGTCCCAGCTATGACACATTTCATAGCTAAGACTCGCTAGGACCGCTTCGTGAATACAGCAGACAGATTTTAAAATACACTTGGTTTCTTATTAGTCATTTTTCCTTTATCTTGACGTTTCTAGTTGTTTTTCATTCTCCATTCTCGCATTTTTATCTCTTCCTTCTTTTGTTTGCTGTTATCGTTGTCTGTTCTTCCTTCTTCTTTTACTCTTGATTTATCTCTGTGCTTTTACATGCATATTGTTTATTACCTACTTCTTTTCTCAGTTTTCCATTTGTCTTTCTCCTGCGTCTTTCTTCACTCCTCCCCCTCCAACAACAACAACTACTACTACTACTACTACCACTCACTACTCGCTGTTTTCTCCTCCTCCTCTTCCTCGTGTGTGTGTGTGTGTGTGTGCACTGATGTGTTACTCTAACCTATACTTTTAGCACCTTCCACTTTCCTCAATGAATGTACTTGGCGTTGTTTTATAGATTGGATAGCATACACATTACCCGCAGTGGAGCCCCCGGTACTGGCCTCTCCCTGGGTAAGTGTTTGGTGCCCCTCCGAGAATTATTTACGTAGTTCCTGCCAGGTGCGTAAAATTCCTGGTTAATCTTATGCTAAGCTACAGCCAAAGTTTTAGCAAAATATAATTCAGGAGGGTAAACACCGGCCTTCCGAATTATTATGACTCGAAATACGTACTTTTTATATTCCCGGAGTTATCGTAGTTGGAAAGAAAAGAGAGAGAGAGAGAGAGAGAGAGAGAGAGAGAGAGAGAGAGAGAGAGAGAGAGAGAGAGAGAGAGAGAAAGGGAAGCCTTATACTTGCACTAAAGTATACATGTTTATTATAATCAGGACAAAAAAAAAAAAAAAATAGGAAAGCAAAATCATCTCATCTGTTTGTAATTTTGCCAAAGTCGATTTCCTACCATACAGGAAAACCGGTTAATGCAGAATTACATTTCCAAAACACTGCAAGGCGTGGAGTGGCGGTACATGAGCTGCAGCTTGGTGTGTTCCGCCTGGCCACGCACTCCTGTTGCGAATATTCCGTGACATGCGTACTGTGACGATTTTCGTGATGCGACTGTTGGTGAATAATGTTTTTTTTTTTTTTCAACAAATAAGTAGTCTTGATGGTTTTATAGCCTTGCCATAGTAATGAATGTCTTTGTATATAATAAAATCTTTAAAAAAAAATATTAATAATCCATAAAATGAAACTGAAATCAGAAAATTTTCCAACTGTGGGTAAATGAATGTGGCTCAAACACTGTCGCTTTAATGGGACGGCAAACGAGCGTGATCACTGCCGCCTGGGAGGGAGGAGCGGCTTTGCTACTTGTCATTTTGGTGACCACAACCTTGGGGCGCAGCGGAGCGAGGCGTCTCTCTTACTTAGCGGGGAGACCCAAGAGACACTCACAGAGAAGTAGTGATGGGAAG
Organism: Scylla paramamosain; assembly: GCF_035594125.1. Classification (NCBI taxonomy): domain Eukaryota; kingdom Metazoa; phylum Arthropoda; class Malacostraca; order Decapoda; family Portunidae; genus Scylla; species Scylla paramamosain. Next base: position 31,603,030 of record NC_087157.1, read on the forward strand.
CGCAAAGCAATATTTGGAGAAGCCAGGCTTATATGCCGGTGTGTGTGTGTGTGTGTGTGTGTGTGTGTGTGTGTGTGTGTGTGTGTGTGTGTGTGTGTGAACCTTCAAGTGGAATGCCAGGATTGGTCGGGTAACATGCGCCTCTAAAGCCAGCATTCTGAAACGCTTCTGCCCCCCCCCCCCCACCCATTTTCACATGGCTCCAGTTGAAATTACACGATTTTTTTTGTTTTGTTTTTTACAGCTCTCGTGACAAATAACTCCAGTTGAAGTTACACGATTTATTTATATGTTTGTTTATTTTTTTACAGCTCTCTTGACAGATTAACAAGATTTATACATTATAAACAAGAGAAACAGTCTTGAGAACCCAACTAGTCATCTGCAGCCTTTCAAAATGGTCGTGGGGAGAGAGCAGAGCCTTTCAGAATACACGCCTTAATGGTAAAAGGATTAAACACCGGTCATTCGCCGCACACACCAGGCTGATCACCATCCACCGGCTCCCCGCTGACGAGTCCAAAAGCTCACTGAGCCTAGACATGAAAAGCGCCGATCTTCTGTTCAATCTAATTTGTCTTCCTTTGGTGTCGCTCAGTTCTCCCTTGTTCAGAATAGTACACACACACACACTCTCTCTCTCTCTCTCTCTCTCCTCTCTCTCTCTCTCTCTCTCTCTCTGACCATCGTTAATAGACGAGTATGGTTTACAATCCTTTGTGCTTAACGGTATTTCACTAATTAAATTATTTTATACTGAGAGAGAGAGAGAGAGAGAGAGAGAGAGAGAGAGAGAGAGAGAGAGAGAGAGAGAGAGAGAGAGAGAGAGAGAGAGAGAATGTAAATAGGATCAATATGTATGTACAAGGCAGTCCAATCACCAGGTTTGTCCAGAGCAATTGGGACAAGTTAGAAACATGTCAGGACGCGTCTGGCTGCGGTGGTGAGGTCAGGCGCGGAAAGTTAGGCCGTGTGTGCTTCCCCCCAGTGAGAGCAGCGTGCAATCAGGGCCTTTCAAACGCCCGTTTTACCCTCACGTGTTGCTTTTCTCTACATTTCATTGGTCTGGCATAGAGTCCACACCTTGTTTTACCCCTTCCTCCTCGTCCTCCTCTTCCTCGTCCTCCTCCTCCTCCTCCTCTTCCTCCTCCTCTAGTCTAATTTTTCAGTTTCGTTTCCTTTCGTTTTCTACTTTCTTATTTTATCTCTTTTTTTTTCTCTTTCTCGTTTTTTTCGTCACCGTTATATTGTTTTTTCATTCTCTTTCCATTATTATTTTTCGTTTTTCTCGTCTGTCTGAGTTTTTATTTTATTTTCTCCTTTCTTTTTCTCCGTATTTCCTGTTACTTCCTTCTTCTCATCTTTAGTCATACTTTTTTCCATTCGTTTCATTTTATTTGTCCTCTTCACCTTCCTCCTTCTTTTCTGTTTCCTTTCCTCCTCCTTTTCCTTCTCCTTCTCTTCTTTTTTTCTTTTCTTGTTCTTCTAATGTTGTTGTTGGTTTTGTTGTTGTTGTTGTTGTTGTTACTGTTGTTGTTGTTGTTGTTGTTCTAATTTTTGTTCTTCCAATTCTTGTTCTTGTTCTTTTAATCATTATTATTCAAATTCTTCTTCCTTTTCCTCTTCCTTTTCTTCTTGCACCTTCCTCCTCCTCCTTCGCTCCCTACCACCGCCACTTCCTCTCTAGCACCTCTCCTCCCTACCACCACCACTTCCTCCTCCTACTCCTCCTCCTCCTCCTCTTCCTCCATGTTGATGAGTGCAGGAATTCTGACGGTAATTACTCCCTGGGTGATTAGCGATGATTATTGGTTTGGAATCCGAGCGAGACAGATTCGAAGCTTCGTTTGCTCTCAATTGGGGCACGAGTGAGACTTTCCGGAATAATAATAGTGATAATAGATCTTCTTCGTATTGTTTCCCTTTTAATAATAATTTCGTGTCTGGATTTATGGTTTATTTAAAGAGGATGGACCAGAGAGAGAGAGAGAGAGAGAGAGAGTTTTTATTTTATTTCTTTGTCCTTTCTTTTTTTTTTTTTTAGGGGGATTGTAAAGATATAAAATAAATAATGAATGTGTTTAATTAGTCGCGAAGCAGAAGATCAAGGTGAAGTGGTAATAAATAATAAGGGAAGAAGGAGAAAGAAGGAGAGAGAGAGAGAAAGAGAAAGAAGAATAAAAAGTCGAACACAAATGGATAAAATAAACCAACGGAGTGGAATGTGATGAGAAAAAGAAAGAGAGTGAGAGAGAAAGAGAAAAGGAGATACAGAGATAAGAAAGGGAGAGGATGTGAATCAGATAAACAAATGAGGTGTAGAGAGAGAGAGAGAGAGAGAGAGAGAGAGAGAGAGAGAGAGAGAGAGAGAGAGAGAGAGAGAGAGAGAGAGAGAAACGCAAGTGAAGAAGAGAATACGATAATAGAAAAAGAAAGGAGAAAAAGAGAAACGAGGGAATAGAAAAAAAATACTATTAGTGAGAAAATGAGAAATGGGAGGAAGTAAAAAGAAAAAGAAAAGAAACGGCAGAACAGAAAGATGGAATTAAAGAAATGATGAAAAGAAAACACACACACACACACAGA
>NC_087157.1:31610615-31625615 GCF_035594125.1 Scylla paramamosain
ATGGTGTAGAATCCTTATTAAACTATCACTGCGATCATGAAAACGTACCCTTGAGAACTCCAGTAACTTCCACCGGTGTCTGTTATAGTTAGTCGAGATGAGACGTGGAAACTGTCAATAGGACTTTCGTAATGTTGCCTCGAACTACGTACACTAGTTATTACCTGTAAAAAGTAATGCTGTGTGTATGTGTGTGTTCAGAGAGAGAGAGAGAGAGAGAGAGAGAGAGAGAGAGAGAGAGAGAGAGAGAGCAAGTAGTAGTACATTTTTTCCGAAGGTCATGGCAAGGAAATATTTTCGTCGTCAAGTCATGGCTTCTGTAGCGCGACTCGATGGGTTTCTTGCCGGTACTGGGAAAATAATAATAATAATAATAATAATAATAATAATAATAATAATAATGTCATGATGTCTGTTAGGTTCATATTAACATTTTTTCCCTCTTAAATACTATTACGACACGACCAATCATACCCGAAAATAAGTTATGACGTCATATCTTGCTCTGGGAAACCTAAACCAGTCATGGACCATCATATCTCTGACGTCATTATTGCGTCAACACAGACGAACCAATCACGGAGAAGGACGATGGGTGCGAAGGAGGAGTGACGTAGCAAGATGGTTTCCCTCTCTTCTTCCTCCCCTCCTTACCTCTCTCATCTCCTCCTCCTCCTCCTCCTCCTCCTCCTCCTTCACACCGTTACCGACAGAGCTTCGAAGGGGCTTAAGTTTATTATTAATCAGTCCAACTTGATTCCGAGCCGTTAATAAGGTTTGGCGGCAGGCGGGTGTGAAGCGCCATGTTGTTAGCGTGTCTTGTTCGCCCCAACTATTGCTTGTTAATGGCTGTGGTGCTGTTAATTACTGCCATCTTTGTATGGTACTGATTACTTTGGTTTAGTTTTGTTTAATTTGCTACAGACTGCCATTTTTGGAGTACTTTGTTTTGTTACTAAGATGGTATTGTGGACTTAACCATATCTGTGACTACTACTACTACTACTACTATTACTACTACCACCAGAACTACTATGATAAAAGAGACCCCTATTATTCAAAGCAGTAATTAGGAAACCATAATACCGTCCATCACTCCTCGTTGGCCTTGTCCTGCTGATGGCTGTGCTTCCCATTCGTCTTCATTTGTCCCTGCTCTGCTGTACTGATGCTCCATTTTCCTGCCGAATCAACCGCTGTTCATTTTATTACTACTGCTACTGTTACTACTACTACTGTTGCTGCTGCTGCTATTGCTGCTACAACAACAGCAACTACTACTACTACTACTACTACTACTACTATTACTACTACTAATACTACTACTACTGCTGTTGCTGCTGTTAATGCTGCTGGTGTTGCTGCTGCTACTACTGTTGTTGTTGCTACTACTGTTGTTGCTACTGCTGCTGCTACTACTACTACTACTATACTACTGCTACTACTACGACTACTATTGCTACTACTACTTACTGCAATTACGTACTTCTACTGGTATTACTGGTAATGATAATAAATAACAGTAGTATTGATAATAATGACAGTAATAGCAGTAATGATAATAAATATGGTGGTGGTGATGGTGTCCCTGCTGTTATTTCTATTACAAATAACCGTTTTTCTCTTGAGTGAATTTGGATGCATCAGAATACGTGTAACCTGCTACTTTCTTAAATGATATCCGCAGTGAACCTTATTCTACACCTTCAGAGACTCCCCAGACCTGAAGCTGACTCTGAAACCACCAAGAGAATGTGCATTGAGTGGTTCGAGTTTACCACGTGTTGCCTTGCTTTGATTAATCTTCTTTGCGGTGTGTATTACGTTCCTCAAAACTGTTTTCATTGAAGCCCTGTGCTGTTAAGAGAAGCAAAGAGGATGTGATACCCGTACTGTTAAAAAAACATCAACGCTTCACCCCGACTACATTTAACACTCTGTAGCGGAAGTTATGGGGCGTTGTTCAAGGGTTTTCCATGACCCAAGTGACGGTTAAACAAGAATTCCGCACCAACTATTGGAGAACTCGCGAGAACTTGAATCATTTGTGTGGCCTTTGAAAACAGTCGTGGTGGAAGAACAGATTGTCGGAGAACACGTGCCTTGCTGTCTTGCGTGAGGATCGTGTTATTGAGGGAAGAAAATGGGTTGTGATAAAGTGTGCGAGTGTATTAAGGTGCCAGTCCGTCTCTCCGTGGCCTGGGTTGGCTTGGCTGTAATTTTCCGCTTGGCAACTCGCTTCCAGCCGTCACGATGGTGATTGTATGTCAGTTACACTGCTGCGCGGGACAAAACCTGGCGAACCCGTAGTGCTGGCCTTGATTTCTCCAGACCCTACGATGTTGCCTGTTTATTTATTTATTTGTTTGTTTATTTATTTATTGGTCTATTGTTGTTATTATTATTATTGTTATTATTATTATTATTATTATTATTATGATTGTTAACGTAGTAGTAGTAGTAGTAGTAGTGCTTTTGTTTTCCTACTTGTTTATTTATGTGTATACTTTAGTGCAGTGGGGTTAACTGGCATTTAAGACATGGGAATTAGTATTAGCATATCTCACTCTGGGCTGTTCCTTGTGCCTGACGTTCCCCGTGGCGTGGCAGGCTGGCGGGTATCTGTCAATGTTCACATCAGTCTGGGAATCGTTCCGTCCTGCACTTTTCCGGTTGTTATATTCATCTGGACCACAAGTTATTTATTTATTTTTTTTTTTATTGGCTTTGCTATGACAGATTTTATTCTCTTTCATCCGCTGGCAAGGGGATCAGCCTATTTCTTCTTCATCGAAAATTGAAAAGAACAAAATTTAAAACCTCAGTGACGAGTCAATCTTTAGCCCACTCGTCACATTATTTGTAACCAAACATTTCGAAGCACGATGATGTTGTCTACCTTAATTGATTAAAACTTCACTGCCAGCACAGGTGATTGACAAAGATTCATATATTTTCACTTAAATAGTTGTCGACAGAATATGTGGCACCTCTGTCACAACTTTGATGATGTCTTGTATACCTGAGACTGTCAGGTGAATACAAGGGCAGGCACTGGGGAATAAACCAATAATGAATGACGTTTTAGAATGGTTCATCAGATACTTTATTTGAAGATAGAAAGGTGAAGTGCAGTGCTTGTTTCCTGACTCATTAATCTACATGATTTATATTTTTTTCCAAGATGTTGTGCCTTTGTAGTGTTGATGATAGAAGTTATTTTATTAGAAAAAGTAAAAACTGACAACAATTACGTATCTGAGCCCGCCATTTTCGATCTTTTTGACAAATTTGGGAAGATTTATCATTGTATTAAAGCCGCGTATTTAGTCCGCTGCTGAAATACAAGTAGTACATCACTGTGTAGAAGCAGCGGGTGTGAGGAGAGCAAGAGAAAGAGAAGGCGTGGTCCATAGAAAAGAGAAAGTCCTGGGCACTCTCTCTCTACAGAACTGAATAAAGGATATATTTCAAAATTATTTATTGTTTTCACATTGCGCTATTTGCCGCGAGTTAATGGAAAATTACAAGGAAAACCTATGAAATACATTTGTGCTTACATCGTGCAGTGAGGATTGTTATGGATTTGTTATCATTGCAATGAATAAAGTTTTTAATTGAATCCATCAACGCTCAGTCGTCGCCAGGCTTGTCAAATAGCAAAACTCAGGCATACATTTTTTATTGCTTATATTCTCTTTATGGTAGCGATATTTCATCAATTCATTATAATTGAATACACCCTTACAATTACATGCGCTCTCAATGTGGAATTAATACGAAATGTCTTTATTATGGAACAGATAATTTTATAACCGCGCTCGTTTTCCAGGAACTGACATCATTAGTCCGGGAACTTTATGGAAGATCATTTTGTGTTGATTCTCTCTCTCTCTCTCTCTCTCTCTCTCTCTCTCTCTCTCTCTCTCTCTCTCTCTCTCTCTCTCTCTCTCTCTCTCATACACACACCTGGCTCATGTCTGGAGGAGTGTGAGGGGTCATGTCGTGGCGAGCAGTGCAGTAGTCACCTTATGTGCATGTTCCAAGAAGTGAAAATGATCAAGGGTGAAGTATAGCCCAAGTATGAGGTGATGAAAGTCGTGTACTTAGCCCACAGATATGATTAGATTCCCCATGAAGTTTTAAGGAAGTGACAGACAGACAGATAGACAGACACAGAAAGATGAAGAGGTAGACGGATAGACAAGCTGACCTTAATGTATGAAACAGACTACCTGTCACTACATGTGCCAGACAGTCATGTGCGGGGTACAGAGGGAAGTTGGCACCGTAATCTGACTTTCACTTTCCTTCATGTTTATTCTTTTGTTAAGTCTGATTTCTTGAGACACGCTTTCTCGTTAATTAGAATAAAACACACTTGCTATATCATACACCGTTTTGAAATGTGAAGTATAGGTGAATCGTTAAATGCATCATGCTTTGGGACCTCTTGGTGTTAGGAAATCACCTACTGCGCAGGCTTGACCAGTTACTCGTACCACGCGGTAATGCCTCAGACGCGCCCGGATGGTGCCACCCAACTTTTTCTACACAAATAGCTGCACAATTTGTGGTCTCTAATGTAATTTCCGATTGGCGGAAAACTAATTCTGCTCTTATAAGCGTCACGTTTTCCTCAGCGAGATCCGCGTGCATAGAGCTGCTCACACCTCTCCTGAGTCTATCCCTTTTGATGTACTGTCATCAGTTCTGATCAAAGTCGGCTGTTATGCTGTTAATATCACGATTATGCATTTCCAACACAGCACCACCTCTTCTTTAAAACATCACACACATAATGCATAATTTTACAAGTTTACACACAATTTAATGAAAGAACGACAGTGAACGACGTGCATTGCTCATGAAGATGCAACACCCAACTTTGTCAGGAAAATGACTTCCGTCTGATAACCACACCAATAGCTAACTCTCCCCCTCCTCCTCCTCCTCCTCTTCCACCACCACCACCACCTCCTCCTCCTCTTCCACCACCACCACCACCACCACCACCACCACCACCACCTCCTCCTCCTCCTCCTCCTCCTCCTCTTCCTCCTCCTCCCATTCACCTCTTTATTTTTCCCCTCGTCACCAGCATCTTCACATCCTCACTGCCGCACTAATATCTCGGCCATTACCAATATAGTGTGAGACATTTGTTGACACAGTAGTGTTGCCGTCAAATGGTGACAGACTTTTCTTTCATTATCTGACGAATTTTTCCACTGATGCCTCGTAAATTATTTCTGAAGTGGAAGTTCAATATCTACTGAGTGTTTGCATCCCCGCGTACAAAGGAAAGGTGCTGCATGTAAAACTGGAAACAAATAAAATGATTAATGTCAACTTTTTACATGAGTGTTACGCATTAGTTTGGAAAATTATTACGGAACACCAAAATGACATTCGTGAATACGTGAATAATTAATGCATTATTTTTGTTGCCTTGTCCGGTGCTCCTCTTACTTAAAAAAAAAATGTACATAATGTACAATGAACATGTTAGATACTGAATAAATGTTCACACACACACACACACGTTCTTAATAAATCCTTGCCATCCTGACTAGAACCCCTCCCAGCCTCCATAAATCTGCCACCCATCACTCAACCACTGCTGACTCCACCAAGCAACCCCTCACCCACACGCCCCTCTAGTGCCTGAGTCTTGTAACATACTCTATGTGCATCTATTAATTTATAGAGAATATCCAATTTTTTTCCCCACATTTTGAGTAAGAACTGCCAAACACATAAATAAGCGAAGTCTTGTAACTGTATATCTTCTCAGCTCCTTTCTCAACATTTTCCCACAATGAACAGACTATTATTGTTACTGTTATCATTATTTATTATTATTATTATTATTATTATTATTATTATTATTATTATTATTATTATTATTATCAATATTACACACATACACACACATACACACACAACCTTGTCGGTGCGTTGCTGAGTCCACGCACAGCTGCCCCGCACCGGTGACACATCCCCCTGAACACACCCAAGTCTTGGTGGGAAGTTCACTGAAACTCCCACACGATGACACAGTTCTGCAGGCGTTGTTCCGTCGCTCCAATGAGGTTCTCTTTCATCGCTGTTCTCTTGCTCAGCTGGAAAATCCATATTGATGCCACGTTACGAAGGCGAGCATTGAAGCTGAGCACTGGCAGCACACACTTGTCCTCTTGTTCGGTTTCCCCGGGCGATGAGGAAGTGGCGGTGAAATGACAGCAGCGGAGGAGTGAGATTTGTCGATTTTATAAGAGCACAAGAAGATAAGGAGGCAGTGATAGGTCAGCTGGTCATAGTAGACAGATAGGTATTAATGACTACAAGTTTGTCATTACATTTAACATTTAGCACTGATAAATGAAATTGCGTTGTCGGGTATACACCATAGTGACATACAAGTTTACTGTTACGTGATTGTCAGTCTAAAATCACTAAAGTAGGTACACACTGAAACAAAGCATAGTATGTTCAAGCGTGAAAAAAAAAAAAAAAAATTAGGTTCCAGAAAGAGATAGGAAAGAATTGCTTCTTTAATAGTGGCAGATGAATGGAACGAACTTGGTAATGAAGTTATTAGTGCTGAGTCATTAGGGAGCTTTAAAAGAAGATAAGACAAATTTATGGATGGGGATGATATGTGGAAATGGAAGTAGGTAGGTATGTTTCATAGACACTGCTACGTGTAGGCCTGATGGCTTCTTGCAGCTTCCTTTATTTTCTCATGTTCTTATAACAAGTTCTTATGTACTTAAAAAAAAAAAAAACCGGATAATATTACGTCTTTAGTTACACAAGTCGGCACCCAAGCAATTCAAACTTACCACCTGTCATTGCAATCCACAGGTTTGTCCAGTCTCCTCTTGAAGTAGTCTTAATGTCTGTGCATTTACGACCTTCTTACTAAGTTTGTTACATTCGTCCTTAAGACAATTTGTGAACTTTTTTTTTGTTTATTGCCCTTTTAATTCTGTCTTTTTTTTTTTTTTTTTGTTTTTAGTTCATAACAAGACTCCCTTTGATAAGGGAGTTTCTGCACTAATTACCTTCAAGTTGCTTCTTTTTATATTAAAATGTGTGTGCCTCGAGGCGAATGGGAAACTTATTATTACTGTTTTTATTATTATTATTATTATTATTATTATTATTATTATTATTATTATTATCATTATTATTATTATTATTATTATTACATTTAGTTGTCAACGAGATCATGTTTCGATTTTATTCATTTATTTGTTAATTTGTTTGTTCATTTATATATTTGTTTGCTTTCACCTTCGAGTGCAAACACGACTTTGCCATAACATAACATTCATCACAAAGTTATATTTGTACTATATTCATCACAAGTTTATCCAACAAACAACAACAAATTTCTCTCTCTCTCTCTCTCTCTCTCTCTCTCTCTCTCTCTCTCTCTCTCTCTCTCTCTCTCTCTCTCTCTCTCTCTCTCTCTCTCTCTCTCTCTCTCTCTCTCTCTCCCCCCGCGCACACACACACACACACACACACACACACACACACACACAATCAACCGTCACCACGCTCCATCAAAGCCTCGCCACGCCTCCCCCATCTCCCCTTCTGCCGACTCGTCCTATCAACGGCGCCTCACTCCCACGCGTCTACCTCCCATCTTCCCACGCCAGAGCTGGAGTACTGCCAACGCGACCCGTCCACACCATTTGCCTCAAACCTTATAGACACTTCATATTGACACCAGGCGTCACTGCTCGTCACTCAGACTCGCATCGACTCCACACACGCCCATACGTCCTTGGCAATTGTGCTCGCTCCTGTCCTCCCTCTCAGATGTGTTGGAATGCCCACAATGAGCGGCAGCTACCGGCATGCATCTTTCTCTGCCGCCGCGGTGGTCACTTGTGGCTAAAATGTGTGGTAGTGATTGATACAAAAATTGATGGATGGAGATTAGGAAGTGGAAAGATAAGGGAGAGGGGGAATAGCAGTAGCAGGAAAAGTCTGCTTTCATCAAGTGCCCTGAAGTGGCAGAGAAAGCATTACTCGTGTAAATAATGAAAAATAAACGTCTTTGTTTAGTCATGCCTCACACTTCCCACATTGGTGGTACGTGGCTGGTTCAGTCTTTGCCGCCTCGCCTCAGGAAGTTCGTCTGCTCAATTATACAAGTTACGTAACTTTTCAGTGGATGTCTGTGCAAAGGCCCAAGTTTCGTGATACATTGTGCGTCAAAAAGTCATCAACCAATAAAAAGTTCTGATATAAGACAGGGAAAGTATGATAGCCTGATAATTTGTTTCTCGCAGCAGGAGGGTACGGCGGAGGTGCGATTATCTAAGTTTATAATAATGCAAGGCCGATACATTTTTTTCATTTGAGCTTAATAGAAGAGCCTGCTCCTGTGCCTTTTTTCGAATTTACAGATTTAACAGACTGTGCCAAAGTCATTTACTGTATGAAATTTATTCGTCCAGAGGACAAGCACTAAACGAGAGAGAGAGAGAGAGAGAGAGAGAGAGAGAGAGAGAGAGAGAGAGAGAGAGAGAGAGAGAGAGAGAGAGAAAGAGAGACTTCTTTTAATTGAGATGCAACATAACGGTGTATAATATCAGTGTATAATATTTTAACACTTGCAACTCGTCTCCTCTGGTATGATCAGTGACAGGGAATTCACTGCGTCATGGAGTTCTGGGTGGGGATGAAAGCGTCATTAGTTTGAACATTCTCATTCCAGTAATAACAATTTTCTTGTTTTAAATCTGACTTTTCGTAATTACTTCAAGTGTTCAAAGCTTTAAGCTTAGCCGCTAGAATGATCTATTTCCTCGTTCTCTGTAGTTGTCTTATCTTCATTTTAAAAACTATGGTAGCTATGATCACCACTGCTGCTGCTGCTGCTGCTGCAATAGTAGTAGTGGTAGAAATAATAGTAGTAGTAGTGTGTGTGTGTGTGTGTGTGTGTATATATATATATATATATATATATATATATATATATATATATATATATATATATATATATATATATATATATATATATATATATATATATATATATACAGTAAAATCCCTCTTATCCGGCATCAACGGGACCGCCGACATGCCGGATACTTGAATATTGCCGGATACTTGAATAGAAGTGAAATTATGTCCACAATCACCACCCTACACTCAAGCATCTTACTATAACAAAGATCAGCTGATCTTAATCAGCAGCTGATCTGATCAGCTGCTTAAGTGTAAGCACAACACGCTTCCTCTTTTCTACAATTTTAGGCATGATGAAGGCATCAGGCGATAAACAGTACACACGCGGGACTGAGTCACTGAGTAAACACAGTGCAGTGGGCCGCAGGTGGCGCGAAGCAGTGCGCTCTGGTGGCGAGGGGACAAAGTATGCCTTGCGCGGGAATTTTAATCGATTTTATGAGTACACATTGATTTTTTATTGATTTTAAGGCTCGGGGAAAAATGTGCCGGATACTTGAAGCTGCCGGATACTCGAATGCCGGATAAGAGGGATTTTACTGATATATATATATATATATATATATATATATATATATATATATATATATATATATATATATATATATATATATATATATATATATATATATATATATATATAAGTTCTACTGATTTTCTGGCCTTCCTCATTGAATCTTGGGCATCCTCTTTCGGGAAATTTTGCTGAAACTTTCCATGATGCCCTAGACATGTCAAAAGAATCTGGCACAGAGCTTTAATTTACCATCCTACGGTTTCTATCTTCTCTGTAACTTTATCAGAAGTTTACTTTCTGACCGTCCTGTTGCTGCTGTGGTGCACGGTCATTGACCTTTCTATTCACGGTAGTGTTTCTCAGAGTTCTGTCCTGTCACTCAGTCTCTCTTTATTGTTCATCAAAGATATATATCAAAATCTTTGTTCTTATTACTCCTATGTTGGAGAAACAAGTCTGCACTTTCCCACTTGTTTTCCTAGACGTCTAACTCTTCAGGAAGTGAACAGTTCACGCAGGCCAGCCACAGAAGGTTTGACTTGTGATCTTTCTTCAATTTCTGATTGAGACAGAGGAAACTCATACTGCTTTCTTAAACAGGATGGAATCAAAAGCATATCGTCCCATTAACTCCTATTGTCTTTATCCTCATTCTCTTCACCGCTGTGTTGCATCTCTTGCTGTCTTCTATCGGTGTTTTAACGCTAGCTGCTCTTCTGATACAGGTAACATTAGTAGTAGCAATAGTTGTCTGTTCACTGGAAGCTTACCTGAACAAGCTGTTTGAATTTAGGTAAGTGTTGTGAGCTGCCTGGTGATTGGCTGCTGCCAGACTTTCACCTCCTTGGTTTTCATTGTTTTGACTGTGCATTATATTTGTGTCGTAGTTGGAGTATTTCATCATATTTCATATCTTTTAAATGGCAAAAATGACCACCAGATTCAAGCTTATCATGAGAAGTCAAGAAGTGATAAAAAAGGAACTTCATTGAATGCATTGCCCTGCCGTGAGTCAGGTAGCACTGCCGCCACGCGCCATCACGGCTGCACACGCTGCTGCCTTAGAGTTAAGTGACGTTATCATCGTTTTATTGATAATTTTTATGATACAACTAAATTAAAGACATGCCCTGAGGAAGTAGCGTGCACCGGCTTGGTGGTGGTGTGGCGGCGTGCTGGCTGACTCTCTGTGCGTACTTGAAGGCAGCGAGGCGATGTATTCATTGATGAAATAAGATAAATAAATTAAAAATAAATTAATATAGATAAAATAGTAAAATTAATGAGTAGATAAGTAAATAAGTAAACGACATATAAGACTGGGTTGGCTTGGGTTAAGTCAGGTTATGTTGGGACAATTTTTACAGCGAGGAGAATAGTCTGGGCGTGAAATTGTCATCCAGGAATGTTCGTGGGTAGAAACTGTTTGCGTTTTTTCTTTTCCTTTTTTTTTTTTTTTTGCTCACGTATCAAAGGAAAGGAAAAGGAAGGAAAGAAAAACAAATACACCCACTGAGCATCCTTTTCACAAAAAAAAAAAGTCATTGTTTGTTTTCTATAAAAGTTTTATTAAGGATTTTTATTTTGTTAACTTTACACGATTCTAACAACACGAAAAGCTTCTATGGTCGTGGTAGTTGAGATTTGCAACCCTTTCCCTCGCTGTATTCTCTCCTCCTCCACTTTTACGTCTCTCTCTCTCTCTCTCTCTCTCTCTCTCTCTCTCTCTCTCTCTCTCTCTCTCTCTCTCTCTCTCTCTCTCTCTCTCCTCTTCTCATCACCGCTGTAAGAAAGTCAGAGCGAGGTAGAGGAGAGCGTTTTGAGGAGATTGGATGGTGGTTAGCAGGTAAATGAACATGGTTTTGTGCTTATTATTATTATTGTTGTTGTTGTTGTTGAGTTATTATCATTATTATTATTATTATTATTATTATTATTATTATTATTATTATCGTTGTTGTGCTGTGTTGCTGTTGATACTGATGCTATCACTACTACTACTACTACTACTACTACTACTACTACTGTTGCTGCCATGACTACTATTATTACTTCTTCCACCACCACCACCACTACCACCACCACCACCACCACCACCACCACCACCACCGCCGCCGCCGCAACTACCACCACTGTTGCTGCTGTTGTGGTACTGGTTTTCAGGGTGCGGGAATCGGGAACACGCGTCCTGTCCCAGTGTGTTTTGTAAAAAGCCACAAAGGGGACGATGGAACTGGGATCGTGAAGAGGTGGTGGTGGTGGTGGTGGTGGTGGTGGTGGTGCTCCCCCCAGCAACTTTTATTTCCCGCAAAACAAGAAAGAAGCAGAAGGGATCATTTTTATATTCTGCATATTTCTTTTATACTGTTTGTTTTTCTTTCATGTGATGTTTGTGTTTTCGTAAAAAGTTTATTTATATTTATATTTTGTTCTGTTTTTGTTTGCTTCGTGTATGTGTGTGTGTGTGTGTGTGTGTGTGTGTGTTTTGTTCGGATGCATCCTTATAACCTTGTGAAGTCTTTTGTAAGTATTGTGTGTGTTGGTTGCTTTTATTATTATTATTATTATTATTATTATTGTTATTATTATTATTATTATTATTGTTATTAATATCGTTATTACTGTTGTTGTTGTTGTTGTTGTTGGTGTAGCACTACTAAACTATTTTTCAGCTTACTCTATCCCCGTCCTGTAAATAGGAATGTAGATTAAACAGATAGATGCAGAACAGAACAATATTATGTGAGGGGAGGAAAGGCAGAAGGAAAAAGCAGAAGAGAAATAACCTGAGGGTAACAAATGGAATAACAAGAACGCCTGATTGCCTCCCACACGTCCTCGCTCTTGCCTCACGCACACATTTTGTTGTTTCATTCCCGCTGTCACTGTAATTCATTTCCTCTGCGTTGCTAAGATTAAAGGTTTCCCAACATTTTAAACATTTGATAGCAGTGGTTTTCAGGACACACACACACACACACACACACACACACACACACACACACACACACACACACACACACACACACACACACACACACACACACACACACACAGAGTAAATGTTTAATAAAGTACATAATTTGAATATTCAGCAAGGCATAATTATGAGTAACACATTTTTCCATTTCTTAATTAAACTGTAAATAAAATACTTGGGAGAGATTAAAAAAGGTGTGATGAGTATGACGTCACATGAAGCTGCCCACGCCGCCTACGCCCTACGTCCCTGGCCACGCCCACGCCTCTCTTCCCTTGCCTGCCCATATGCGGAGGCGGTACACGGCAATTTGAGTCAGTGTAAAAGTTGATGGACGTGCCTGCTGGGTAATGATATTCTATTTTTTTCACGAAGTCAAGCAGTATACAGTATAAATGTGGAGCATACGTATTTATATTAGAGGTTATTTCTGAAGTGTTGCGAACAGTTAAATGAAATAGTAAGATAGAATTGTAATGAAATAGTAAGATAGAATTGTAAGTCGTGGAATATTTTTACACAGGAGCGATGGTTTCAGAAGTGTTACGAGCAGTGAAACATACGCTACAATGTGACACGGGTAATGCAGACAAGATCCTTTTCGGTTAGAAGTCCGGAAAGAACCATACAGCCAGTTCCGAGTCAATGCGGACTTTAAAAAGATGACTGGGTAAATTTATGGATTGGTATGATAAGTGTAGGCCTGGTGGCTTCTTGCAGTTCTTGTTATGTACCTTCTGCTCTTATGTGTTTCTGATAGATTTTTTTTATCTGTTTTGATGTCCTTAAAAAAAAAAAACCTTTATGTTGTCCTGAAACAAACAACACAGGAGAACATACCACGCCAAATGTTTACTGTAGTGTGTTGCGCAGTGTTGATTCGATATATTTGCTATTCAGTTCCATATCATCTATTGGATTTCCCGTTTTTGGAGTGGTAATAAGTTTTAGGTGAGCTTCAATATAGTAACGAAAGTGGGATTCACGTTTGTATGGCCTTGATGAACAGACGTCAGGATGCCAGCAATACGCGAGCTGATGGGGAGCCTTCAACCTCAAACTGATTTTACACACACACACACACACACACACACACACACACACACACACACACACACACACACACAAAGGAGCGAGCGAGGGAAAGCCACAAAAAAGCTAACACAGGCAGGCACAACGTAACATCATCACACTAAGTCCTTATGTTTTATTAATTTCCTTCTTCCTCTCCTTAACTTTTCGCCCGCCCGCCTCACACACACACACACACACACACACACACACACACACACACACACACACACACACACACACACACACACACACACACCTCTATTTTCTCTTCTCCCTTGTCTCCTCGCACCTCTTGTATCTTTTCTCCGCTCTTCTCTGTCACCTCCTTTCTTTCTTGCCAAGTTATCTCCTCTCTCTCATTTTTCAGCCTCCCATTTCTCACCATCCCTTTTTTCATTTCCTCAACTTTATTTATTTTTTCCTCAAGTCCTTCCTTCTTCATATTTTGCCATTTCGTTCTCTTCCATAATTCTCGTATCTACTTCATTCCCCTAATTCTTCCTCTCCGTTTTCTTTTTCATCGTTTTCTGTCTCATCATTGCTCATTCAGTAGACATTTTCATTTTTTTTTCCGTTTTCCTCTCTCCTCTCTTTCTTTCCTACTTTTTTTGTCTTTTGTCATTATCTTTTCCATCTTTCCTCAACACCGTCAGTATCTTTACACATCTACCTCATTTATTCTTCCTTCCTTCCTTCCTTCCTTCCTTCCTTCCTTCCTTCCTTCCATCTCTTGCTTTTGTATTTTTTTTCTGTATACTTAATTTCCTTTTTTTCTCTTTCCTTGCTCCTTCGACCCAGAGAGAGAGAGAGAGAGAGAGAGAGAGAGAGAGAGAGAGAGAGAGAGAGAGAGAGAGAGAGAGAGAGAGAGAGAAAATGGGCGTTAAGAGATGGATATTTGTACTTCCTATTGTTCTCTCTGTTCTTTCTATTCTTTTTTCCTTTCGTCCCTCCAACCTTTACTCTTTTTTTCCTCCTGTTTCACTTTTTTTTCCCTTCGTGAACTATTTTTCCCTCTTCCCTCCCACTTATGTTCGCTCTCCTCTCTTTCCAGTCTCCATTTTTTCCCCTTTCCCCACGTCCCTTTCTCTACTGCCCCCCTCACTCTCTCCTATCTCCCCTCCTTCCTCCCCTTTGGCTCCCTCCCATCCCTTCCTCTCCCCATCTCTCTCTCTCTCTTTCTCTCTGCCTCCCGTTCTCTTAAATTTCTAGTCTTTCGTTTCTTTTCAGGATTTCGTTTTTGTTAACAGCCCCCACAACCTCTCTCTCTCTCTCTCTCTCTCTCTCTCTCTCTCTCTCTCTCTCTCTCTCTCTCTCTCTCTCTCTCTCTCTCTCTCTCTCTCTCTCTCTCTCTCTCTTTCTTTTATTTAGGTTTATGCACTGAACCGAAATAGAAGTGAAAGAGAGAGAGAGAGAGAGAGAGAGAGAGAGAGAG
>NC_087157.1:31633115-31643115 GCF_035594125.1 Scylla paramamosain
TTTCAGTTACCATTCATCACAGGCTCGGAAGGTCAGTGACACGGAGATGAGCGCTGAGGCCACGTGCACCTACAATAAACGTACGCCTCCAACTTTAAACAGCCTAGCAGGGGGCGAAAGGTCTATAGATCCTTGTCTTTCGTTCGTTTCCCTTTGTATTCCAGTCTATCACACGTCCCTCCTTCAACCTGCATTACTTCGTCCTGCCCTTTTATCGCCCCCTTAACCCCCCCCCCCAACTCTTCCTTCTGTGTTTTCCATCTCTTTCCTCGTTCTGACATGGGGAAGACGTGGCCCTGATGCCCCTTTTTCTTCTTCCTTCGGGGCCGAGGAGGAGGAGGAGGAGGAGGAGGAGCAGGAGGAGGAGTGTAAGCCAAAAAGCACCGAACGAGGTAAGAAGGAAGCTTATCCTTATATAACCTTTTCCTTCGATTTTTTTTTTCGGGTCCTCGTGAGTTTCCATGTGGTTCGTTTTTTTTTTTTTTTTTTGTGTGTTTACCTTTCGTTCTCGTTAATATGTTTTCGGGGACGTGTGTGTAATCTTTCTCTCCTCTCTCTCTCTCTCACCCTTACTCTCGCTTTTTCCCAGACACATACACAGGCACACACACACAACGCTTCCTTCCGCCACGTGCCTCATTGCGCAGAGGTATTCGTGACCGAGTGCTCGCTTGATGCTCTCCGTTCCTTCCCTTCCGTTTTAGTGTGTAGGATAGCGTGTGTATATGATAATGAAGGAGAGAATATTGATTTTGGAGGTCTCTCTCTCTCTCTCTCTCTCTCTCTCTCTCTCTCTCTCTCTCTCTCTCTCTCTCTCTCTCTCTCTCTCTCTCTCTCTCTCATGATCTATTTTCATGGTGATACAAGATGATGAAGGTGAAAATAGTAATAATTGGAAAGATAAAAGAAAGAATACAGAGAATTTAAAATGAATCGTGAAGTAGGAAGAAATAATGAGAGAGAGAGAGAGAGAGAGAGAGAGAGAGAGAGAGAGAGAGAGAGAGAGAGAGAGAGAGAGAGAGAGAGAGAGAGAAAGTATTGTTGATTGGTTTCCAGAGGGCATATTGCGTTAACATCATTATCATCACTACAACATCACCCTCATTACATCACCACCCACTAGTGCATCACCAGTACCATCACCTCATCACCAGCACGACTAACACATCACCATCATCACCAGCCCATCACTGCCACCGTCACCATCACCTTCAAAAACACATCACCATTATCACTGTCATTTTCTTCACCGCCACCACCACAACTACAGCTACTATTACCACCACCACCACCACCACCATCATGACTTTTCACCAACACCAATTTCTCTCCATGTCTTTCTTTTCTTTTGATACGAATAAGGAATTATATATTTTTTTCCGCAGATTTTTCCCAATATATTTGATTTCTCTCTCTCTCTCTCTCTCTCTCTCTCTCTCTCTCTCTCTCTCTCTCTCTCTCTCTCTCTCTCTCTCTCTCTCTCTCTCTCTCTCTCTCTCTCTCTCTCTCTCTCTCTCTCTCTCTCTCTCTCTCTCTCTCTCTCTCTCTCTCTCTCTCTCTCTCTCTCGGCTATTAGTCCCAAGTCATTATTAAGGAAAAAAGTATTGATGGCTGTGCTGAACTAAGGGATGAAGTCAATGGAGTGGAGAGAAAGGAAGAGAAACTGGGAAGAGAGAGAGAGACAGGGAAGAGAGTAGAGGAAAGGTTATAAGAGAGATGAGGATTGGAAGAAAAGACGATAAGCGTAAGAGAAGAAGGGAAGGAGATAAAGAAAAGGAGGGAGAAAAGGAGGAGGAGGAGGAGATGAAAATGAAGAAGGAAAGAAGGACTAGAAGTTTGGAAGGGAAGGAATGCGAGAAGAGAGTAGATGAAAGGGAATAAAGATGAGAATTGGAAGAAGAGAAGACAAGCGAAATGGAAGGAGGAAAGGAGGAAGAGAAGATGAAAAGGAAGAAGGGAAGGAGGAGTAGGATTTTGAAAGGGAAATAATGTGGGAAGAGAATCAAGGGAAGTAAATAAGAGACGAAAATTGGAAGTATAGAAGAAATGTGAGAGGTTTGTATGAAGAGACAAGGCAAGGAAGATGCAAAATAGAGAGAGAGAGAGAGAGAGAGAGAGAGAGAGAGAGAGAGAGAGAGAGAGAGAGAGAGAGAGAGAGAGAGAGAGAGAGAGAGAGAGAGAGAGGAATAAGTTTGGAAGTGTGAGAGAAGAGAAGGAATGAAGGTGGAAGAGGAGAGAGAGTACTAGAGGGAAGGAAGTGTGCATGGATGCGGGGAGAGAGAGAGAGGAGAGCAGATATAAGAAGGATATACAGTAAAAGAAGATAATGATGAAGAGATAAAAGCACAAACAGAACAACTTCAAACAAGGGCAAGAAAAAAAAAAATAACAAGGACAAGTTAAAAAAAAAAATCAGTAAAATAAAAGTAACCTAAAACATTTAAAACAGTATCGTTATTATAAAGAACGACAACAACAACAACAACGATGATGACGAGAACAACGACAACAGTAACAACAACAGCAATAACGACAAGAACAACAACAAAGGTACAATAATAAAGGTACAACAACAAGACACGAAGAGGAACATGTTGTAGTAAAAAATGAATGAAAGAACAACAAAAGAAAAGAAAATAAAAGTACAGGAGGAGAAAGAATGGATGCAAGGGGAAGGAAAAAAATAGAGAGAAACGTGAAGAGAAAAGAAATAGAGACGAAAGAGTGGGAACGAAAGGAAAAATTTAAAATGAGAGAACGAGAAAATGAATAAAAGAAAGAAGCATACTACTTTTACTACTACCACTACTACTACTACTACTACTACTACTACTACTACTACTACTACTACTACTCAATTGCTCAGGTTTCTCGGTTTCATGTGTGTGTGTGTGTGTGTGTGTGTGTGTGTGTGTGTGAGTGTGTGTGTTTAAAGCGAAGAGAAAACAGGTAAGAAGACTGTATCAAAATGTACTGGGTAGGAAAGAGAGGAGATTTTAGGAATGTTAAACCAAGAGAGAAGGCGTGCTTTCATGAACTGCGTAAAAGGTGAGCGAGAGAGGATGAGTGGAAAAGAGTGTGCGGGATGAGTGAGGAAGTGTGGAAGAGGAAGACAGGAGCAGTGGATGAGTGAGGAAAGATGAGCGTGGAAGGATGTAGAAAGAATGAGAAAGGATAAAGAAGAAAGGATAAGCGAAGAAAGATGAACGAAAAAAAAGAAAAACCGCAGGAGAAGCGAGAAAGGACGCACCTGTTAAACTGAGCTGCGGGAAGAATGGAAGACAAAAACGCGCAAACGTGAACTTCATAAGAGGTGATATCAGTGCAGGCAGCAGCAGCAGCAGCAGCGGCGGCGGCGGCAACGGCAGGGCGGAACATCCATCCCCACAAAAATGGTTTCATTGCATAAACATATCCGGCACAAAATACCACACAATTTCATATTTCAAAGAGTGGTGGATATTATTTTCATTTTTATTTTATTTCTAAAAAGTTGAATTTTTGATGCATTGTGTAAAACTTTTAGTTAAAAATCTACACGCTACGATATTGAGACACCAAAAATTATCAGAAATACCTTTAAAAGACTGAAGAATAGTCGTTTTTAGTCTCACAAACGTTCTAATTCCCTTCGTGTATTCAACTCCTCACAGATAGATGCACCGTAATTTGCAATGTAATGGGAGGGATAAATGGATAAATAGCGAGTTAACACGATCCCGAGATGGAAGGAGGGTGGAAGGTGAAGGGGAAGGAAGTGCTTAAAGAGCGTTTGAGTGTTTAGGAAGCCTTCAAGTTGGGGAAAGTGAACGTTATGGGGACAACTAAGTGCGAGGGCGGGACACAATGGAAGAGGCGAAGTAATTGGTGTGTATGGGGCGACTAGTGTGTATGGAGGTGTATGGTGCGTGATGGCTGGGCAACGTCCGCAGAGGAGGTGTGGGAGTGGGAAACAATACAGCTCAGTGGGAGGGATGTCCAAGTAAGATGCAAGGGAAAGAAACGACTGGAGGAGACTCGTGTGCTTATATATGGCGCTAACTCCTGACTCTAACTAGGGAAAGGAGGAGTAGTGCTGCAAGGGATGACCGAAAGAATGCGTGGATGAATGAAAAAAAAAAGGGGCGTGCTAAACCCTGATGGATTGTTATACTAATTGCTACTCAGGGGAAGGGGGGGAAAGAGAGTAATGAATGCGATTGTTTTCAGTGGAGCAACACGGGGAGACTTCCTGCCACTTCCTAGCTCGGCGGTTGCTGAAGTGGTGAAGGATTGGCGAATTATGTAAATAAGAGGAGTAGATTTACGGAGTGAGACGGAGGGGAAGGTGAAGTAAGATAGTGAGAAGTGGAAAGAAAATCCCAACTAAAATTCCTTACCCGTGGGAGGGAAATTTAATGCATGTGGAATGATACTAAAATGTGACGAATGAAAAAAAAAAAAAGAAGATATATATAAGTGAAATAAAACTGATGTGAGAAGGAGCGAAGGGAAAAGCGTGCATCCACTATTTGCTGAGATAAGACTGGGGGCAGTGGCTGTGAGGAGCGTGTGAGGGGAAGAGGCAAAAAGCGAAGAAGATTTTCGAGGCGTAGATAAGTGCGGATAAGAGGTGTGGTGGGGAGGGGAGGAGTATCTTACTTACTTTTGGAGAAAATTAATGTTTCTGAAGATGAGTGAACATGTGTTGGGCAGAAGGGAGAGCTGTTGAGAGGCAAATGTGCTACGGTAGAGATCACTGATAAATATTTCGATGTGTAAATTAACAGGAAAACCTCAGCAATTAATAGAGTGAGAGGGAAGATTATGGGCCGTATCCTTTTATCCCGACGACTTTAAGAGATGCTGTTGGGAGTTCTTATAGTTTACATGAAAGCTTTCACGATTCTAATGACACTTTAACAGGAATTCTTCAACATCAATGGAAGAAACATCCATAGGGGGAATGTAATGAGCATGTCTGTGGCCTTTGAAAAATATTCGTAATAAGAGACCAAAGAGACCAAAGCTTTTCAGAGTACGAGATCCCAGGAGATGAAAATAAGTATCAAGATGGTGATTATAAAGAGGTACTCCCTAAAGGATGCTCAGAACTCATCTCCGGCTGGCCCGTCACGCCCTTTGAACTCTCACTTTTTTCCTCGCACGGGAGTTGTCTGTCAGCTGGTGTGAGAGGGTGATGAGGTGATGAAAGGATGCAGGGACAGAAAGGAGCACGGGAAGAAAGGAGCCAGAAGGAAGTTTGCTCTTATTCTGGATTGGCATTAGTGGTGGTGATGGTGGTAGTGGTGATTGTGGTGAACTTGTGGGGAGGTGATAGATGTGGTTGTGACAGCTGTGGTTATGGTGATGGTGTTATCAGCGGTGGTGGTAGAGGTTATGTACACACACACACACACACACACACACACACACACACACACATTTCTTGGACATAAAAAGCACAAACAGTCCTCATCAGAGGTTTAGTGAATATTTTAAAGGGATGATCGTAGAGACCATTTTGTAGCAACATAGCTGTCCCCCTAACACCCCGGGG
Source organism: Scylla paramamosain (assembly GCF_035594125.1). Taxonomy (NCBI): domain Eukaryota; kingdom Metazoa; phylum Arthropoda; class Malacostraca; order Decapoda; family Portunidae; genus Scylla; species Scylla paramamosain. Next base: position 31,638,655 of record NC_087157.1, read on the forward strand.
CAGCCCTACCGCAGTACTGAAGGACGCTGTTCATAAAGATGTTCCTGGGAAAAGAAAAAAAGTGTACGTATAAAAAAAGCTTTTACGTAATGAATCTCGTCCATGGAATGAGATCAGTGGGCAATATTTATTAGCTGCAATATTTGCATTTATTTTTTTCTGTCCGATCATAAAAATAATTTTGTCTCCACGTAAGCGGATTTTCAGACGCAAACATTTTAATTATTTTGCAAAATAATTGCTGATAGAGTAAAGCCAGGCATGGAGACGACAAACGTTATTGGCTTATGACGGTTTATTATTACTTGCACCGCAGATTTTGAAAGTTTTAATTAGACAGTTATAAATAGCAGCAGGTTTGTACCCTCATTATGGATGGGGAGATTCTGCTAACTAAGAAGCAAAACTGTATCGGGTGACTGGTTGCCTGCTTGTCCTGTGCTGCGCGTGTAATCTCACCTCTGTAGTTTCTCCTGTTTTATTGTGTTGTACGCTCCCAAGTCACACACGTGCGTGTCTTGAGGGAAATTTTGTCTCTCGACCTTAATTGCAGTAACTTACCTTACCTTACCCGTCACCTGACACTATTTAACTGTCTTGTAATGTTTCACCACTCATCATCCCTACCTAGTCACTTATCTTGTTTCGTGTCAACTGCCACGACTTGATAGCGGTGTGATATTTGCGCGTCCCTGACCGCAACCATTTGTCCTGTGTTGTGCTGCCTGTCACTTACGCTTGCTTACTCACGATGAAATACTGGATACGGAAACTCAATTAGTCGGCCTTTCCTTTCCATTGCTTCATCATCATCTGTGCTGCGATATCTCGGCACCCTCGCCATAAAGTACACCAGGCTATCCTTGTCACTGCTTCCAAAAAGTCCAGACGCACAATATCAAACGATTCATGTGTATGTATCTACAGGAGTGCTTCTCGTAGCTTCTCGTACCTAGAACACACAAAAAGTTTTCTTAATCAAAGAAGACGTTCACGAGGGTGGCTGCGAGGCGGGTTCTTCATTTCATATTTTTGTAGCCACGGGCCAGACAACTTCCCTTGCTGGCAAAAAATAAAGTTCAGTATATTTATAACATTAATCGTTTCACCGACAAATGACGGCAAACCGATTATGTCTATTTTTTATGTGAGATCTTTTGAACATTGGGATGACATGAGCAGCATTCCACTGATTAGTGGCAAAATTGCTGGATGAATTTGAATATAATTAATTTACATTTTCAGATACTATGATTGTGTATCAGGAAACAACTAATTCCATGACTTTATTTTGTTTGTTGCCTTCCATAGACTGCTGTGTATACTGACAGAGAGAGAGAGAGAGAGAGAGAGAGAGAGAGAGAGAGAGAGAGAGAGGACTTTCCCTGTTCTCTTCTTCTTCTTCTTCTTCTTTATCTTCTTCGTCTTCTTCTTCTTCTTCTTCTTCTTCTTCTTCTTCTTCTTCTTCTTCACTTTTATCTTTTTTTTTCTTTTTTTTTTTCTTCTTTCCTCCTCCTCCTCCTCGTCCCCCTGACTAAGTAACTTGATACTGCTTCATTTTATCGGGGTCGTTCTGGCCGCTTGTGCCGAGAGGAAAGGGAAAGAGGAGATAGGAAAGGTGGAAATAAAAGTGAAGCAGAGTGAAAAGAAAAGGAAAAAAAAGGAAAGAAGCGGAGGAGGAGGGGCAGGAGGGAGAAAGAGAGAGAGAGAGAGGAAAAATAACTAAGGTTAAAAAGTGAAGGAGGAGAGGAGGAGTACAAAGAGAGAGAGAGGAAGAGGAGAAAAAGGAGTATGTAAAGTGTGTGTGTGTGTGTGTGTGTGTGTGTGTGTGTGTGTGTCACGTCCTGCCCTGCCATTATTGGAGTCTTTAGGGCCGAGGTCAGTTTTGCCAAAGGTGTGTGTCTTTTATAAATCGCTTTGGCTGCAGGCTACTCAAGAAAATGGGATGCGTAAAGGGTGGGGAGTACCCGGCTGACCTTGAGGCATCTCCTTCTATAATTAATTTTTCTGGGTTACATGTTGAACTTACCATTTTTCCTTATAATTTTCTTGTTCTTTGGTAGACTTCACACATAAAAAAAAAAAAAGGGAGGTGTTCCATTAAGTGTATACGTAAATTGGTAAGTGCTTGGTAGGTACTTGGTAGATTGACGAGTGAAGAGGAGAATTTAAGTCCAAGTAGATTGAGATCGAGCGAGAGGTAAGTAGATAGGTAGATAGATAAATAGACACTCAGGTAGACTGATGGCCCAATACCCAGGTAGGTGATCACGGAGAAGGCGGGCGTATAGGGAGTTGTGTGTTTTATGTTCAGTATTCATCATCTTGAAAACGTTAATTTTGTGTTTAATATTCACAAAAAACTGTATTAAACAAGGGTTCTTTATATGTCCCCCGCTAAAGGGAATAGAACTAGATGATTCAAGAATTTAAAGTTGTAAGTTGTTGTTGTTGTTGTTGTTCATGTTGTTGTTGTGTGAACGTATATTTTCTTCTCTCTTAAAAACAAACCTTGGAGATTAAAGATTAAACGACAACATTTTTTTTTTATATTTATTTTCCCATTTATTCTTAATTTTCAGTGCGCGAAATTTATACTCTACTCTTTTGTCTCCCTCACCTCTGCATCTCTCCACACTTCTCCGTTATTTTTTTCCCTTATAAACCGCGAATGCTCTAAAGGTCATTTCTTCGTCACTCTCCAGCCAGTCATTGATCCCTGTTACGCCAGAATGTCTCATGGAATCCTGAGTCTATCGTGATAATGGACAGTTTTGTTGTGAGCTGAGAAGGGACGACAGGAGATGACAGGCTGATTGATGACTTGCTTGCTTAGTGACGGCCTGTCGTTAAGCATAATTCTCTCTCTCTCTCTCTCTCTCTCTCTCTCTCTCTCAATCGTTCACCTGTTTTTTTTTCCCCTTTTTTTCAAGTATAAAGCGTAATCCGCAACTGGCAAACCAAGTGATCATGTTATCTCTATCACTTCTAACTGAAGCGCAGCAGGAGGACCAGAAGAGGAAAAAGGGGGGGAAAAAAATAGCTTTTATACCACCTACAGTGCGAAAGAAATAGATGAAAAGGGAAACATTATAGACATACAGTCCTCAAGCAATTTACATTCATGTAGATCATTCGTAACTCCCAAAATATTCCAGCTCATTTCTATACACGGTGAGAAACTGACGCTAATTTTCTTTTGTTCCCTTCAGATCCCTTCAGTCGTTCTTGCTTTCCACGATATTCAGGCCTGTACAAGACTTTCTTCTTTCTCTCAGCCCTATTCTATCCACCTCTCTAATTCAAGAGTTAACCAGTATTCTCAATCATTCATCCCTTTCTCTGGTAAACTCTGGAATTCATTGCCAGCTTCTGTATTTCCATCATCCTATGACTTGAATTCTTTCAAGAGGAAGGTTTCAAGACACTTATCCTTCAATTTTTGACTACCGCTTTGGACCCTTTTCTGGGACTGGTATCTCAGTGGGCTATTTTTATTTATTGGATTTTTGTTGCCTTTGGCCAGTGTCCCTCCTACATTAAAAAAATAAATAAATAGTACAGAAAGCGTCCTGAAGAACCATGCGTAATGTAAAACCATCACAAATACGGAAATTCATGTATGATTTTTCGTTCTAGACCGTTAGTATAAGGGAAGAGATCCAATTGGTAACGTGAAATTTATTACCCTCACTTTCCTTCACATCTTACTTCATTTGCTCGTGTTTCCTAGTCCACGTCACACGTTTAAACCACCTGTATTTTGGTGGCCCTTTGTATATCTGTCTAATCTTCTCGATTTCCACCTTTTTATGTCCTTCCCGGAGTACATCTAAATTTTCTACATGTTCAGTCGCGGATTCATATTCACCTCTACTTATTAAATAAATAAATAAATAAATAAATGGTCATCTTCTTCCTTAACGCTACGGGGACTGTCTTGCCTGGCGATTGCACTAAATGAAGTGTTTATTCCCTTCTTCGTTTCACCATTCGTTCGTTCACTCATTAATCATTTCTTTATTCATTCGTGTAGTTTATCATTCATTCATTCGTTCATTCATTTATTTGTTTATTAATTTATATATTGGTTCGTTTACTCATGTCTTTATTCGTTCATTCCTTCATTGCGTCTTTGCAAATAAATGGATAATAAAAAATAGTGAATAAAATGAGAAGCAAGAAGCGACTCCACAGCAGCGATGACGAGCCAGTAACTCCCCGCCAGTCATGATGTCTGGTCGTAGCTGCGTTACGAGCGATTCCCGGAGCACCTGTGGCAGCCATTGTGGGCGCCTCAGCACCGCTTACTGCAGCTTGCCAAAACTTGACCCGTAAATAAGACTGCCTCTCTCTTTCAGACGTGCAGTGTCAAAAGTTACCTCGAACAGTTCTTTTCTCTTGTCTTTTGCTGCTTTTTAATACCAAATAAGTGGAAACAAGTTTGCATATTATAATTTC
>NC_087157.1:31650615-31698115 GCF_035594125.1 Scylla paramamosain
AGAAGACGGAAAGACGCGATGGAGAATAAATGAGAGAGATCAGGAAGAGGAAAGGATGGTTGGGTATCAAATAGGAAGAGAGGAAGTGTTGGATGAGGGAGAGACGGGAGGGAGGGGAAGGGAGGAGAAGGCATAAGGGGAGAGGGTGTGGAATGAGGAAGGGAAGGATCGTGGCATGAGTGGGTTCCGGTTTAAATGGCCCTGTGTATGCATGCCGAATATTGTACCCTCATATATTTAATCCTGAATGAATGTTTACGTTAGTTTTTACTCCCGTTTTCTCTCGTGTTTGTGTTTGTCTCCTCGTACTGTTCCCACCCCCCCTTCCTGGTCTTGTTACGCACCAGTCCCTTGTCGTGCGTGTATTATTTATTTTGTACTTTTGCGTGTGTATTTTGAATTGAAGGAAACGCGTTGTAATTTAGAGGTGAAAAACTGCTCTCTCTCTCTCTCTCTCTCTCTCTCTCTCTCTCTCTCTCTCTCCCTCTCTCTCTCTCTCTCTCTCTCTCTCTCTCTCTCTCTCTCTCTCTCTCTCTTTGCGCCATAAGTCACCATCTGTATTCATGAAGCTTCAAGAAATAATCATGAAGCATCACTCATGTGCACCTTTGTTCCCCACCTGTGTTGCCGGCGCAGAAAAAGAAAAATGACTGCCAAAATACACAGCAAAAGTTTCTGTATTGTACGTATCAACAGTGTTCTTCGCAAACCACTGCAAAATAACCTTGGTGGCAGTGGCGTGGCTGGGAGGAACGCGAAGAAGTCTGGGGGCATTGGTGCTTCCAGGGTGTCTTCTCTTCTTTTCTGGCGGGCGATTTTCCGTGTAGACTCGTGTGCATAACTCGTTTTCGGAATAATTTCTGCGTCGCAACTCCACTACATTCAAAAGGCTTTGGTTAGTTTCATAGGTTTTTAAGGATGTTTTTGTGGTTCTACAGGCAGATTATCAAGATTTTTATAGTAGTAACAGTAGGAACAGTCTTGAGAACCTGGCTAATTATCTCTGCAGCCTTTGAAAATAGTGTTGGTGAGAGAGCAAAGCGTTTCTGGATAAGGACTAAAGTTTGAGGGTGTGAGCAAGCCAGGGGTGGGAACGCTCTAAACACGATAATTAAGAGACAGTTCCCCAGTAATTTTCTCTTGGGTAAATGAAGTATTTTGTACATTGCCTAATTATATGGATGAGGTAATGTTATTTTTTATTCGTGTGTATCTTTCAAATGGACGAAAGGTCATTACAACAAATTGCTGTCATTTCTGGCGTGAGCTGTGATTGTTGTTATGTGCTTGTAATGAGCTTTTGTTGATGAGGGGTAATTTGAATGCCTGTTTCCGTGTTGTTTTTGCTGAATTAAAGAAATGTTAACGATATTACAAATTTTTACTCGTTATCCTCATATCTAGGGATGGGTGGGTGGTGGTGGTGGTGATGACTTTGTGACCAATGAGATGCGTCGCAGGAATAGCAGTGGTGTGGTTGTCGCTGTCATAATGGAAGAAGAGGTGGTGATGGTGGTAGCGGTAGACATGGAAGTGGTTGGAGGTAATGGTGGTGGTGGTGATGGGGGTGGGCAGGCTAGGCAGTGTTGTCAAGGTGATGGCTGTGCTGGGCTGCGGTCATGTTTCCTCATGTTTCCCCTGTAGAGATTTTCCACCATTTATGCAGAAGACACCACTGAGGAGGGAGGAGTGGATGTCCAGATGGAAAGAGAGATCCAGGAGGGGGAAATCGTGGTGCAGACGGTGTGGAAGCCTCGTGGTGAGAGAAAAGTGGTAGTGTGTGAAGACTGTGGTAGCGTGAGGCAGTTTGAATGCTTACTTCTCATCCTCTTTATAATCTCCCAGTTTCCATGTAAGGCACCGCATCCTGTCTCTCCCTCTGAGTGCAGGTGGTACTGACAAATACAAATACTCCAAACCTCTCGTGGGGTAGAATTAGTATTGGGGACGGCCTCCGGTTGAGGTACTCTCTGCCCTGCGCATGCGTGCACTCACCAAGAGTTGGCGACGCTCTCAATAACCTTGCGTGCGTTCACAGGCGCTGTGTCAGTATTGATTAGTATCTTAATTGTGAAATACTATTTTATATTGCTAACTGCGTAAGACTTATCTGACTGTTATGCTACGTCAGGCTCATTCGGGGATGAAACAACACTCAGTGCAATTCCAAAATTTCCCCCTCCACTCATAAGAAGTTACCAGGAAGGAAGAAAGGAAAACATGTGCTCAGTATACTTAATGAAAACTACAGTCTCATTTTCCTGCATTGCGCCTCATATAATGCATACGAATCACTAATACGTCGCAGTACACACAGAGCAGGGAACACTTAAGGCTACTCGTGCCTCACCGAGTCCAGCAATCACGTGAGATCAGAACAGACAGACTGCTTTGAATACTGAATCAATCCTCTCCACTCACGTCCTCGCCTTTCTCCTCGTCACGTCCATCACCCTCACCACCCTCACCACCCTCACTACCTTCATCACCCTCACCACCCTCATCACTCTCATCACCCTCATCGTGCCTAACTTTTCCCCCTCACCGCCTCCTACTCCGCCTCGCCCTTTCTGCCCCGACTCACCCGCTGCCGAGGCTCGAATCGCGGGGTCGAGCTGAGTGGAGCAACGAACCTTTCATGTTTGGCAGGAGTAGCGGGATGGACGGGCACGCGACGGACAAAGATGGACAGACGGACAGACGGACGGGGCAGGGCGGCTCTCTCGTTCCTTGGTAGTGAGTGGCAAGGGCCTGAGTGGTTCGGGCTTCCCTTGTTTGTTCAGTAAGATTGATTTAGGGCGCTCGAATTTAAGGGGTTCTCTCTCTCTCTCTCTCTCTCTCTCTCTCTCTCTCTCTCTCTCTCTCTCTCTCTCTCTCTCTCTCTCTGATGCGGTCACTTGAATGGGCCTTCTTCTTCTTATTATTATTCTTATTTTTATTTTTATTTTTCTTCCTTATCATCATAATCATCATCATCATCATCATCTTCTTCCTTATCATCATCTCTTCTTCTTTATTTTTCTTTTTTCTTTTTTTCTTCTTCTTCTCCTTATTACTTATCATCATTTCCTCTTCTTCCTGATCATCATCATTTCTTCTTCTTCCTTCTACTTCATCATCTCTTTTTCCTCTTCTTCTTCCTCTTCTTCTTCCTTCTCCTCCTCCTCCTCCCCCTTATCATGATCTCTCTTTTTTTCTATTTCTGTGTCTTGTTCTACTCTTTCTATAGTTTCTTTACCTGACTACGTATTATTTTTCTTCTGTTTTTTTTTTTATTTGCCTCCTCCTCCTCCTCCTCCTCCTCTTCCTCCTCCTCCTCCTCCTCCTCCTCCTCCTCCTCCTCCTCCTCTCCCCCTCCTCGTAGCGATGAAACAACCCTTGATTGTTTTGTTCGAAAGGTTTTGCTTTTTATTAACTTGTGTACTGGTCAGTGTTTTTTGCAGCGAGGCAGGCTGAGAGGGGGAGAGGCAGGGAGGGAGGGAGGAAACGAGAGGAGAGAGGGAGGGAGTAAAGGAGAGGAGGGAAGGAGGGAGGGATGGGGCTGAGAGGGAAAGGATAGAGGGTTGGAAGGAAATACATACATTTTGCCAAAGAAAGAGAGGGAGAGAACATGCCAGGAAGGGAATTAGGGAAACAACAATCAGTGAGGGAGGGAGCAAGGAGAGGAAGGAGGGAGGTCGTGCCACTGAGGAGAGGAAGCCGAGAGAAAAACGATAACAGCTTGGATAAGATAGTGAAAGAAAAAAAATTCCATTCGCCTCCTTCTCTCTCTCTCTCTCTCTCTCTCTCTCTCTCTCTCTCTCTCTCTCTCTCTCTCTCCTCTCCATTGCAGGTGTCGGCGGTGACCTGCATCACTTGATTACCTCATAAAAAGCAAGCAGGAAGTTTGAACGCTCGTAGTCAAGGAAATGGAAGGATTCTGGAGTTCTAGCGCCTGGTGGGAGAAAGAAATCATCATAACAATTGTTGACACTTTAATTGGCAACAAAAGTGTGAATGTATTCTAATAAACGCAATGTGAGAGTAATAAATTGTGCAACACAGACGCTAACCTTCACTAGGGTGGAGACGTTGTGTTTTGAGTGAAAAATTGACTTAACCCGCTCGTAAAACCTCTCAGCGCCAGCAACTTGGAACATTTATGTGCCAGTGAACGTGCACGACCTGAAATTCGCTGTCTCAGCCGCCTGCACATCCCACCAACGGCACTGCGAATCACTTCCCCGACGCCAAACTTGTAACCTACAGTCCCTCCCGACAAAATCTACGGCAAATTTATCTAGAATATCAAAGACTAACTAACAAATCTAAAACATTTTGCTCAACGGTAACAGGAATGGAAGGTATGGCCCTCGAGAGTTTGTATTTCCTCTTAATTAAATTGGCGAGAGTTCATTGCGTAACTTTGATTTCATAACTCGTCAACAACAAAATGTATAATTTGTAACATTGCGCGCTAATACTCTGATAGAATGCAACAACCAATATAAAGTCAGTCAGTATGCATCAGACCACGCGAGACTCCCGTGAACTCTGCTGATATGCTGCCAGCGGGTTCATGTACAGTAGAAGCCACAGGAACGAACGTCAGATATTAAATCCTAATTCTACAAGAGTATTACACTCCCAAAAGGCCGCACTATTGCGAAAATAGACTGCTTTCCTGTATTACCTACCCATTGTTACTTCAAAAAGATTAAATAAGCCGTAACATTTTTCAACGCGAAGATAAAAAAAAAAAAATGCTGAAAGCCGTGGATCCCAAACGCAGCTTCGAAATAAATCTCGCTACAGACAGCCAGACTGACACAAGGCGCTTTACTTATATTACAAACAAAACATTACAGGAAATTAAATTCTAGCAAATAAAAACAAAGTGACCTGAATGTATTCACTACAACTTGCTGACAGACAAAAGAACAACCAGATAGATTAACGTTTTTGTTTATAACGCGAATTATGCCAGTTCGCTGTGTCACTGACGCCAGGCACAGGTGACGCAAGACTGGCGCAACAGCAAAATGGATTGAATGTGTTTGGTGTGTTGTGCATTTAATTATACCGCTGTTAAATTAGATATCCAGACCAGAGTAATGATAGCTTAACTCAAGGCGCTTCCGTGCCAAGCCGAGCATCCCTCAGGTGAAAAATATGCAGTAAAAAAAAAAAATAATAATAATAAATAAATAAATAAATAATAATAATAATAATAATAATAATAATTAATAATAATGATAAAAAGAGATTGAGAGTCATACTTCCTGAAATATGTAATCGTCCTTGTTAACAAGCTGCTCTGGAGGCTCGAACCTAACAAATTACTAAGCTTTTATAATGTTTCTTCGCAGCGGTGTGCCTGAGATGGTTGACGCAGCGCGATAGTGGCGGAGCTGGCTGCGATGAGGGTGTGCTGGGTGTGTCCTCCTGTGATTACCGAATGTGAATTTTATTTCGCACGTTTGTTCCTTTATGAAACCCACGCCTCTGAACGATGAATGACGAGCAGGGATTGGTTATTCAGCTCAGTACAACAGTTTGCCCGTGACACAATGATCCGTGTAATCTACCAAATGTTTTAGAGAATTATTTTAATTGTTACTATATGTCTAAAAAAAAATATTTATAAATTAAGGGATCATCAATAAGCCAAAATCACTTTCGTAGCTATCCATACTGAGCCTTTTAAGAGAAAATTTTCAACTGGTAATTACCTAATCATTAACTAATTTGGCCAGAATATCATAAAAGTGTTTTCCGGACCGCAGAATATCACAAACACACACACACACACACACACACACACACACACACTTTGAAACGTACCGAAAACGTCTTTGGGATTACATCACTGTGCACAGGCGCGGGTGATGAGGCAAGCCAAACCTTCACACCAGCAGCAGCCAGCAGGAGATACTTGGGTCGAGGGACGTGGCATTATAATCGTCCTCTTGCAAATCGTGTCTGCAGTAATCCGATCAGGTGTGTATGAATATTTAACAAAACTTCATACAAACTGACCCAATCATCCTGCACTCTATACAACACACAACCCGCCAGAACATAAAATGGTAGACTGGATATAAAAGCATTGGCAGGCTACACTTAAATTACACCAAATGTTTATCCCCACTACCGATATTGGGGAAGCTTGGTACAGTGAGAGTCCAGAGTAACATCGCCAACTCTCCCCGCGCACCCTGCTGGTCACTTCGAGCCATCGGGGTGTTGGTGTCACGGGCCGCATGACAATATTGTAGGGTGCGATACCTTAAATATACACAACAGTTTGTAATTCTTTCTAAAGAGAGAGAAAGAGAGAGGATGCTGCAGTAACGACAAAAGTAACACTTGTCCTTCACAACTCCAGACGATGTGTAAGCAAGTTTGGAGATTCTAAGATCATTGCGTTGAATGTTTCATGTGCTTGCTTCTTGTCGTGTTTACTCCTCTCCATTCTCTCCCTCTTCTTCATTTATCTTTCTTGTCTTCCTCTCCTGTTCCTTTCTTCTCTTATTCTTCGTCTTGTTCTCTGTTTTTTAACTTGGTGTTTTTTCTTCTTGTGCTTTGTCTTTTATCCTTCTCCTTGTTCTTCTTTTCGTGTGCGTTCATCGCCATTGTCGTTTCCTTCCTGATGTGCTTTTACTCGCGTTCTCCTTTGTTTATGCATCCGTTCTAGCGTTCATTTGCCACTCCTCCCTTCCTCATTTTGCTCTTTCTCTTCCTCTTCCCTTATTCTTGTTTCTCTCGCGTCTTCGTCCACTTCTTTGGTCCTTGCTTTTTATCTTTTTGTTTTACTACTACTACTACTACTACTACTACTACTACTACTACTACTACTACTACTACTACTACTACTACCACTACGACTGTCACCACTATGGCTATCACCACTATGGCTATCACCACTACGACTACCACCACTACGACTACTACTGTTGCTGCTGTTACTATTACTGCTGCTACTACTACTACTACTACTACTACTACTACTACTACTACTACTACTACTATTACTACTACTACTACTTTTCTTCTGCTATTAATGCTGTGTGTGTGTGTGTGTGTGTGTGTGTGTGTGTGTGTGTGTGTGTATTTACGTGCGATGCGTTTAGGTATAACACGTCTGCTTGTTAAGAGAGTTCAGAAGTGCTCTTAAGTTATGCAAGAGTAATGAACACGCTGTAAGATTAACTACGCTGTGGAGAGGAATGCAAATAAGGATAGGAGGGGTTCAGGTGAGATGTTGGGAGGAAACGCTACAAAGTAAAAGAGGAGACTGTCATAAGTGTGAGTAAGAGGCGATTTGACATTCTGATTTGATATGAAAGAGCTGAGTCTGAGGCCTTGTGATGGTACGAAGGGACTTGCTGAAATGCCAGTGAGGATGGGGTAAGATTAATAATGGTGAAGAAAAGAGCGAGTACAGAGAATTAGTTTTAGATGTTGATTCACTGAAAACTGGTAAACGGTGTAACTCTCTGGGCATTGTGACGCATCACATGCTGTGCCTTAAATTTCGTGGCGGTTGATTTTCTTTATATATATTTCATGATTCAGAGGTTATATCATGTTTGTTTCAGATCTGTGGTAAGTGAACAGTGGTTTTTGTTTCTGGAAATATGAGATAAAAAAAAAAAAAATAAATAAAAACACACACACACAACGAGATGTATAAAAACTTCTGAAGTCAAAAGATGTGGGTGGTGTGTGGGAGCGCCGCCCATTGTCAGCAACCACGAGGGAGGAAGACCACCTTCAGGTCTTGCCTCTGCTGCCGTTGTCTAAATATGCGATCGTATTTCATTACCATATATGAATTTTACCTTCTTTAAACATGTGTCCTCGTTACATGTGATGTGGTGGATGTGTCAAGATACACTCTAGATTTAAATTTGGATTTAAAAATGAAGAAAAGATCCAGTCTTGTTTTAAGATTTTTCCTTTGTGAATATTATATATATATGTCTGGAGGCAAGCGAATTAGAGTTGACTGTATGTATGTGTGTGTGTGTGTGTGTGTGTGTGTGTGTGTGTGTGTGTGTGTGTGTGTGTGTGTCATACTCTTGATCGCAAGAACCTTGTTTACAATTTATTGTTTATGTATTTTATTTTAAAACAGGTTGTTGCTGTTCGTTAGTATTTTAATCGACACGCCTCGTTCACGGTTGTTCCTCGCGTAGCTGCTCGCTGGGGAAGTTCCTGGCCTGAGAAACAGCATATTCTCATTCTCTAATGTGTTCTGATTGCTACACGCATCCATTAAAAAAAAAATAACATAAAAAGTTCGCTATAAATTTTGCCGTGAGCTGCACAATGTTTTCTAGAGTGGGCTCATCACATGTCTTAGTTTTCAGGTGTGCGTGGTGGTGGTGATGGTGAAAGTCGACAAGAAGGATAAGAACACTCAAACGCTGTCTCATCTCACGAGGAGTTCCTTGGATGTGTCCTGTGTTTGCTTCTTTGGTGGCGAAAGGTGAGTGGGCATGAGGAGCGAGAGTTTGTCAGGTTTGATTCCTCCCTAATCCCTATCCCCCCAAAAAAAGGATCAATCCACAAACTGACGTGTCTTGTGATATCCACCAAAAGCTTACAACTCTCAACCACTCAAAATTTTGTTCACGGTTGCCTGCAGATGTAGAAGCGTCTTGACAGGCAATTACGAGGCGGTGGTGACGAGCAGCGCTAACACCACCACCACCACCACCACACTACCTCCTCAATGTACACACAAGATAGTTTGAAAATCTCAGCATCCACTGCATATTAGACAAAATGAGATGACATAAGAACATAATTACGGTAATTTCCTCCATGCTTCACGCTACGCTAAAGGATCTTAGAAGCTTAGGTAAAGATAAAAAATGTTCCTTTATTCTTCCAGTGTGCAGTTTCCAAAAAAAGAATAAATGTATCAACGTCCACTGATGCAGTTTCTCGCTCACATCAGCGCTGGGAAAACGCGACGCAAGGACACACTCCACAAGCCCTGGCCGATCACACGCGCTCTTTGATGCCGCGAGAAAGACGGCAATCCTACTACACAGCGCGCCTCTTTTGATGTGACAGAAAACCTTCTCTGCACACACTTGCTTCGTTGATGTTGTGTTCAATGGGAATGTGGGTCACTCGTGTATATGTTTAATCAAATTTGTTTAATTACGTGAATATGAAAAAGACCGCAAAAATTTTACGTTAAATTTACGACCACGCTTGCATTTCTGTGTCTTCATAGTGATATTTATAAGGAACACGATCTTGTTTTCTGAATTGTTACATGCGAGAAAAGCAGAATTGAAACAGTTTGCAAGAAGGTGCAGTCAACATTCCTAAGGTTCCTTCGCCCATAACAAAACACTTGAATTTTAACTATGAGGTTCCATAAGATATTTTTCCTTTATAAACTTCACATTTTTTTTTATGGTATTTGAATGCGATGATTTTAGTAGTGCAGATACTGAGGAAGTCGTATTACTTATTCCTACTATATTTAATATGTTAATCACGATGTTTAACTCATTTCATTTACATTTTCTTGCAATATATTTGTGTCCTGGTGATTGCTTAGCGTAGGGAAAGCAATACGGTAGTGCAGGACGCGACCCCTGAGTCTGTAACACTGTGTCTCGGCAATGACGGAGGCAACGACGAGAAATTACTGATTAGTCTCCAGATATATTTTAGAAAACCTTTTGCTGCATTAAATGTAACATGTTTAAAGAGGAATATATGAAGCTGTAAGTAGTAATAATAGTCTGTAATAGTTATTATCATTAATTCTGCAACTACTACTACTACTACTACTACTCTACTACTGCTACTGCTACAGCTACTACACGATACTACGTCTAAATTCTGTTACGCTTACAAAAGGCTGAGTGAGATAAGCACACTAATGAAGTGAGAGAAAGAAGGGAGGGAGAAGTGAAGCGGGTGCAAGGGGAGAGGGAAGCGAATGGAGCAGCGGGGAGGGGCGGAGAGTGGCGGGAGGGGCGCAGAGGGGCGGGATGAAGTCTCTCCCGGTGTGTGTTGGAGTGCTAGGGTAATATTAGGACTCTCACACCCGCCTCTGTGTAAACCAATCGAACTCCTCTTTTATCTCTTCTGTATTTCTTTGTCCGTGTGTGTGTGTGTGTGTGTGTGTGTGTGTGTGTGTGTGTGTTTCTAAGTGTCTGTCTGTATTTCACTCTCATGCACAACTAAATCTTCTGAGTGGAAGTTAATAAGTTTGGCAGTAGATGAAGGACTGACGACACGTAATTGCTCTAGACAGTATTCAAGGTAAATGTCGACGTATACTTACTGAGCTTTTAGTGGACTGAGGAAAGAGTTTGAAAAGCTTTGTGTATTTAGATAAGACGATTTTCCCTAAAGAAGTAATGACGTATTCTTGTTTTGACACCGTGTTAGACTCTTCAGTTTTCGGGAATATTAGAAATGCATAGTTAAAATTTATTCGGGCTAATTCACATGCACTGAAGGAAACCCTATTGATGAAATGCAGGCTTAAACTTTTAATGAAATATATACTCGTCACTTTTTGTTGCACTGTGAAGGGAAACGCAAAGAGTAAAGTGAAATGATCGCGTCGCTGGCAAGTCTGCAAACGATAAACAATTAGTCCACGAGGAGCGAGTGTGCACTTCATTAGGACCTCAGCTATTTAACACTGGGAGGAAAGGAAGGGAACTGGGAATCGCCAGACGTAAATGACTGAAAACATTCCATCCTGCTTTGGAGTCAAGACATTGCCACCCTCTCACTGTGGCAAAAAGCTGCGAGGAACGCTGCTCCAACACGGACATGGAGCAGATCAACGTCCTTGTTGCTGGTCCATCACCCGCGTTGCCATTAATGAGGGAAAGGCATTATGGACTTTACGGGGGAGTATAATGACGCTGACCTTTTAATAATGATTTCCATGTAGAAAACGCGTTGTCATCGCAAGACTGGGATTTTTTTTTTTTTTTTTGCTTTTTCAGTATCTGTGATGCAATCCTGTTTTAAGTAATGCAAGTTTCTGAGCGCAGTTCACTTCCTAGTACATGATATTGGATCATACGTAGGTAAAGCAGAGATAGTAAGATAATATTAGCACAGTGGCACGGATGCGAGGAAACTGTAAGAGCATCTTCATCGTATTTGGTAAATTTGCGTTTTTCTGGAATATATTTGTCAAGAGTGCAAGACTCCGGTGGTATAAATAATAATCTTCACTCTAACATTTATATATAACAGACGAATATGAACCTTTCTGAAAACATTCATTATGAAAGCAATAGGTCATGTTGTGATTTTATACATGGCTGAGTTGTGAAATATGGCAGATATACCTTTTTCCCCTCGCATAGAAAAAAAAAAAAAATGCGTATGATAACAGTAACGAGGACCTGCTGTGCTGTGAACACCAGTAATTATCACGCTCGTCTCCTTACAGTGTACGATGGTGGTGATTACTGACTGTGGCTTGTGGCGATGGCAACGGCATGTGTGTGTGTGTGTGTGTGTGTGTGTGTGTGTGTGTGTGTGTGTATTTGCAGGCTCCCGCACATGCCGGCACGATCTGATGATAACGTGGTGGACTTGTGATCGCCACTGTGGCTTCCCGGTGAGCGGTTAGAATTAGATCTGTGGGTGAGATAGACTTGTTATGCACCGCGTACCACATTCTCCTGCTCAGGGCGAACACTGACAGTTGGATCTTAGTGAAAACCTTCGCGACCTGGACGTGGTGCGAATCTCTTCCTGCCAAAGGATTAGCAGCAATATATCTACGAGAGAAGCAAAATTATGTTATGCCCAGCTTAGCTGATTAAACCATCCATAAGCTTATATCTTCAAAACTACGAGGCCAATCACAACGAAATTCACGTCATTTGAAAGCACAACTTTTTCACATTTATAGGACACATCTAAATCTGTCTTCTGTATTCTGAAAATATTTAAATTCATTAACCTTTGACATTTCAACACATTGTAGACTTATCGTTTTCTCATCACCCTCATCGAGACGCGCACTCAGTCTTGGTGCTGTTTTCTTTGAGTCCCTTCCTCCTGTCTCTGCAGCTCAGCCTCACTTCTTCGCGTGACTCGCAACAAATCAAGACGTCCTCTGTGAGCACGGGGAATTCTGTCTCCTCTTCCGCCTCCTCCTCTCTGTTTCCCTTTCACCCATAACAAGACAAGGCAAGCCCGGATCAGTCTCACCCTGTGGATCGATATACAGCAAATCACACCCATATTGCAGCAGCAGTCTCTCCACGCTGCACCTCACTCAAGGCTGTTTGCTGTTGTGTGTAGTTCAAGTAACCGTCTTCCTTCGTCTCTTCTCCAGGCTCAAGCCACTGACTGTATCCGTAACTAGCACCAATATTGCTATGAACTCTGCTTGTCTGTTTTACATTTCCACAGTAATGGAAGCGACTTTTGGGATAAAACAAACGCCATTATGTGTTGGGTAGTGGAATGTAATAGTTCAAGTAAAGTCGATGCAATTCCAAACATTGAGTTCATCAAAAGTTACGAGGAAAAGCTGCACTCACACAGTGTCTGTCTGCCTTTTCCTGTTACCTCTTCCACATCAGCTTTATTACCTTTGTTTTGTCGTGGTTATCTGTCTCGCCAAGAATCACGGGGTTTGATTTGAGCAGGTGCTGGTCAGTTACGTGTCGCCAGCTGCTCCCTGCAGGTTTTTGAGTCACGGTTACTTGCGAACACCCAGAGAAGGTGAGCTGTAGTGAGCTGTGTGCTGCTTTCTGTTCTGGTACAGAATTAGTCATTACATTTTAAAAGTTTTCTCCACACAACATTTGTTTTCTCACATTACTTTTTTCTATTCATTAAAACTCCCTGCACAATGTTATGCTCTGCACAGTTTGCAGGTACTCTTCAACATAAAGGTCCCTGCATTTTCTCTGCTCATCTCTTTTCTCATATTCATCTACTCATGCTGAAATTTTATCTGTTTATTTAGTCATTATTACTTCATTTGTATCTAACATTGTACGATGTTTTCTTTGTGCCTCGGCTTCGGCTTTCATCCAGGCTGGCATTTACTTGGATGCAGTTTCCTGAATGTTATTTTCTCATGGGGACTTGTCGGAAGGAGGTGTGTGCATCGGTCAACTTATATCATAGGAATTGATATACAGAGGAAGGAATTCTCCATGCCATCGTTCCGTCTTTTCCAGTCGCCTTTCACGAACACGCAGGGGACACGGTGGCAGTATTTCTGCAGCCTGGCAGCAGCGTGTGCTGTCAGGCTGTCCACCCCCACGAGGGGGGGAGGAGAATACATACATGTATGCCCAGAAAATTGCATTGAATGTTTGAAGTTGTGAGGCAGATTGCGACATGAAGTTCTTTTTATTTTAGGCACTACACGCGTGCGTATGTCGTGCGCAGTACTTGCCCGGAGTGTCGTAAAGTAAATGGTAGATAACAGGTTTGACAACTCTATTAACGAACACTTCCGAAACGTAATGTAATTAAAAGTATAACCATTAACGTGTCATGTAATTTAGATTTAGATTTATTATGTGACTGTAAACTTCGAAGATTATAACAAATCTGGATGTTAAAGTGTTTGGTCTGACAGCATGATTCGTTTTTAAGATTTTTCCATCCTTGTAGTTGATGGATAATTGTTCAGTACATGCAACATTCTGCCTTGCAGCTGATATGTGATATTGTACTACATCCGCTGGGAAATCTTCCATTACCAGGATGTGCATGTGCCACTCTGGAAACTGCAGTTTGACAAATAGATGTTCCAGATTTCCATTACGCAAGAGTGGCCAATACGAACCGCCATGAACTTGCGTGATGGCCAGCTAAATGCTGTGAGTGTTTGGGTATCCGTTCTGTGTCTGCAGCACCACACATAACGTTGGTGCTTTGCTAAAAGGGAAGACGAAAAAAATAAAAATACCAATACAGAATACACATTTGAAAGGCTCTTTGATATATGAAATTTCATGGCTTTTCACCCTTTGTAATTCCTGCCAGGTGTAAGCACAGCACAACTTGTGTGCGAGTTGTGGTGGCTGAATCAGGTGCAGGCGCCGCAAAGGCTTGTGAAACGTCAAAAAGCTCCTGTTAGTAATGCTGAAAATAACAGAAGGAAACGTGGAACTGTTTTCATTACACGAGATATGAGTCTTGCTTTGACAAGAATGAAGGAAATTTCTTCACCTATTGGTAAGGGACGCACCAAGTGCAAGGTATTATTAACTATTAATTATTTTCCATGAAGAACGAATATGTTAAAGAAAAAATGGTTTGAAGTAAAACGCTCAGTGGACGTTCTTCGTTCATGCGATGGACTGCCATTCTCCTTTTCCCGGAAAGATATTTAGTCATTACAATCTCTCTATTTGTGTATGTAATTCCTATAGAAAAGCAAGTAAAAGGAAACGTGTTCGGACCCGCTCGCTGAATGGTCCAGTCTGTGAAGGAGACAGCCGGGTTCCTTTGAGCGGCGGTATTGAAGACTGCGACACACCTGCAGCGAGCGGAAACTGTGAGCGGTCTGGTTGAAACGGCGCGGGCGAGCGTTAAGCAACAATAATTCGTACTAATAGTTATTAATGTTGTTGTTGTTGTTGTTGTTGTTGTTGTTGTTGTTGTTGTTGTTGATATTGCTGATGTTGTTGATATTGTTGTCATTGTTGTCTTCGTTGTCATCATCAGTTGTTTGCTAGAGTAAATTGCTTTATATTTCAGTGCAATGAGAATTCCAGTTATTATTTACGTGTCATGTCTTCATACTTCATGTTGACTTATCTAACACTACATATCTGCCTGTCAATCTTTTATTGGCCTAAGTGTCTTTACATTTCAGCAGAGTAAAGGTTTAAGTAAAGCAGAGTGAGAGTAACCGCCGGCCGGGGCAAATGATGGAGCTTCCCAATTCTGGAAAGATTTAGAGGTGCTGAGGTGCGTAATTCGTTTTCCTTTGACCCCAATTCACTGAAGAGAAAGAGTTCATAGAAAATTTTTCATATAAGACTGGATGAACCGATGCATTTTTTTTTTCCCTATAGTGTCTTGATTATTATTATTTTTTTTTCCAGCCGAATGCTTACAAGGAAACATTACTATCTACCAAATTGAGAAGTTAGCTAGTTTGCCATTTCTCTCTCTCTCTCTCTCTCTCTCTCTCTCTCTCTCTCTCTCTCTCTCTCTCTCTCTCTCTCTCTCTCTCTCTCTCTCTTTCTCATTCGTCTCCGGACAGGGCACATAAATCTCCTCCCGGGCGCCCTTCACACAGCTCTCTCTCGTTGTAAAGAGTCACGAGGGGCCGCTTGGGACGTGTGTGTTTGGGCACTAATCACATTTTGCGCTCCATTGGTTCCGCGGGCGCTCAGGATGCACAGGTACTAGGGAGGCAGCGCGGGAAGGAGTGGGGCGTGGTGGTGAGGCGAGGCTGAGGGTGGTTCAGTGGATGTGTTGGTGTATTGGTACAGGTGGTGGTTCTGTTTCTCTGGCTGCTATTGCCTGTGTAATCTACTTTTTGTCTATATAGTGTAGTGGTGGTGCTGTTTGTGTAGGTGGTGGAGTTAGTGCTTTTAAAATGTTTACTGTTTGTTGATGTGTCGCCACCATCCCTACCACCACTATGGTCACTACTACTACTACTACTGCTATGCCAGAAACATAAGTAGCAAGCGGCCCGAGCTCCTGGCAGCACGAGGAACCACTTGGGGAGTTGTCTGTCTCAAGGTACACCAAATAGCAGCAGTACATACTTAGATCTTACAACCTGACATGACTTAATTAATTCTCCATAACTTTCTCTAGAGGCAAGGCAAAAGAGAGGGAGAGAAAAAAAAAAGCTTCATTCATTCTTATTAATTTTCTCTAATGTTGCTGGATAATGATCAGTGTCGAGGTTTATTATCATCTTATAGTTTTGTACACGTTCATATTGCGTGTGGGTACTGATGATACCAATTACCGATGTATGAGTAAATATGATGTTCCTTTTTTTGTTTTGTTTTGTTCTGTGTGAGAGGGGCACTGGTCTAGGTCAACAAAATGGAAGTGAAAAGAAAAATCGAAAAAAAAAAGCTATCTCGAGGAAAAAGACCCCACTAACAAACAAGGCCCACTTACACGCGTCAAACTTGCCTCTAGGAAAAGACCAGGTGAGGGGAAATTAGGGACCCGAAAACAAGATCCTATTTACAGTAGAGCACCAGGAGGGCCAGAACGCAGCGTGATGGTCTGTGTTCAGCTTCACTCGCCCCACTGCTCGCTACCATGAAAGCGTCAAAACAGTTTATTTTTTGCACAGCTCGGTTTTTTGTTTTTTTTCTTCCCTCTCTCAGTTTAACGGCGTATGTGGACAATTACGTAGTAGTGTCCGGATCTGTTCGTGCGTGCGTGTGTGCAATAACGAAGCATTTCCAAGGACTACTGTGCCATTCACTATACGCAGGTGTCCATGCAAGCTTTTACTTTGCGCGGTGCTGACTCGACCATTGAGAGCCAAGTCATGCAAAGGTCTACATGGTTTTTATTTAATTCATAGTCCCCTGTTTAGTTATGTACCTCTCCTAACCTATTCTGTATATTTTCTTTCTTGCTCTTTGCCTTCCTTCCACCTGCATCTTTCTGTATTTTCTCTCCACCTGTGTTGTCCTGTCTTCTCCGTGCCTGTATCTAGCTGTCTATTTAGCTTAACCCTTTCACACCAGCACCTGAAATGTGGGGAATCTTTATAAGCATCAACAAGAAAGTCAGTGGCGAAAAAAAAGAATACATTTTGCAATTTCTTCACAGTTCAAAGATTGGATGTGGCTGTAGAACAAGTAAAGATGTCTCAGTGATTAGTGATTAGGGGAAGGTGTCCCAAGTGGAAGTCAAAGGGTTAATGAATGATACCATCTCCTCCTAGTCTTTATTTTTGTCTGCAGGTACGTTATTGTGTTATTTCAGCTTTTATTCTGTTTATTGTTCTTGTGTCTCAGTGCATCGTGAATACTGGGATTGGCTTATTGATTTATTTTCTATTTTTTGTTTATTCAATTTTGCTAGATCAGAAACTCGCGCTTATTAATTAGTCCGTGCTGCTGGTTCTCTCTCTCTCTCTCTCTCTCTCTCTCTCTCTCTCTCTCTCTCTCTCTCTCTCTCTCTCTCTCTCTCTCTCTCTCTCTCTCTCTCTCTCTCTCATGTCTTCGTAAATAAATGATCGTTTATAAATAGAAATCCTTTGCTATAAACAACTTTGTCGTGTGGGATTAATTAATATTCACAAAGGAGATGTTTAATTGAACGCAGCGGCCGTGTGTGTGTGTGTGTGTGTGTGTGTGTGTGTGTGTGTGTGTGTGTGTGTGTGTGTGTGTGTCCTTCCATGCACGAGTACGTGGCATGCAGTGTTTCTATTGCTGTTTGAAACCACCACCAGCACCACCACCAGCACCACCACCACCACCGCCACCGCCACCACCAAAATACCAATACCGCCTCCAGCAAAGTGGTGGGAACAAACACAGTAAAACAACAACATCAAAAACAACAACAGCAACAACATCAAAAACAACAACAACAGCAACAACAACAACAACAACAACAAACACTGCAATAACAAGTCACCACTAGCTCCACCATTACCTCCACTACTGATGGAAAATACGGACAAGGAAAAATAAAAGGAAAATGCCCCGACCACCACCACCACCACCACCACCACCACCACCACCACCACCACCACCACCAGCATTACGATGAAACTGGGGATATAAAGGAAAAACACACACTAAAAAATTCCTAACCTACGTGTGTGTGTGTGTGTGTGTGTGTGTGTGTGTGTGTGTGTTTATGCGCATCATGTACACAGCTACCTATTAATTTCAAATCCACCACAACGCTTGGTTCATTTCCTCCAGCAGCGGAGTGGCGGGTGAGGAAAAGCCGAGGCAGAAGAAAGACAGTGGTGAATGAAGTGAATACCATGATACACATCCTTGTGGGAACCTCCTGCGACTTGCTCCTAAGTGCCTCGCTGAAAATCCTTCCCCCACTCACTTAATTTGGTCTCCGTTTCTCTTTTGCCATCCTTTGCCAGACTTATTTCTCTTACCTTTTCCCCGCTGTTATTTTTCGTCATGGTGATTTTTACGACATTTGGTTTTTACTCTTCATTTCCTGGTGTGTTTTTTGGGTGTTTTTGTTAGTTTTTCATTTTGCTTATCTCTCTCTCTCTCTCTCTCTCTCTCTCTCTCTCTCTCTCTCTCTCTCTCTCTCTCTCTCTCTCTCTCTCTCTCTCTCTCTCTCTTCCCCTTTCATGCACGTCTTTTATTTTATATTCCCTGCGTATAAAGTTTTTTTTTTTCTCTTTTGTTTTCGTATCTTTCGTTCAATATTTTTCTTTCTCGTCTCCGCCAATTGGCTTCTTCATTCTAAATGCGCATTCCAGCTTCACATATGCATTTCCTCTCTTCGTATTTTCGTTTCTCTTTTGTTTGCACACTTCTGCTTTATCCTCGTCGTGTTCTCGCCTTGTCAGTTTCAATCCCAGACAGTGTAAGTTTTTCCTCTCTCTCTCTCTCTCTCTCTCTCTCTCTCTCTCTCTCTCTCTCTCTCTCTCTCTCTCTCTCTCTCTCTCTCTCTCTCTCTCTCTCTACAAGCTCTCCAGACTTCAGGAACAACACTCGCTTTGTAAATCGCTCTCGTTGAATCCCTGCCTCCCCCCCCAGTCCCCCTCTCTCCATCCTTATAAAAGCCACTTAAATCCTAAAAGCATTGGTTTAAAGAGTGGATTTTCCATTTCCTACGAACTCTGTTTCTCTTGTTTGTTGTTTTTTTTTTCATATCAGATTCGTCGTTCTGCTGATGGGAGCGACGTGAGACTTAAAGGATATTTGTAGTAGTCGTTTTAAAGGTGATGTTGTTGTTGTTGCTGTTGTTACTGTTGTTGTTTTTTTAATAATACTAATTTTGATTTATTATTATTATTATTATTATTATTAGTAGTAGTAGTAGTAGTATTGTTGTTGTTACTACCACTACTACTATTACTACTGTTACTGTTACTACTACTACTACTACTACTACTACTACTGCTACTACTGCTACTATTGTTATTACTGCTACTGTTGATAGTAGTAGTAATAGTAGTAGTAGTAGTAGCAGTAGTAGTAATATTATCAGCAGCAGTAAATGGGATGAAAATCTTGATTATTAAGATGCGAAAATCATCAAGGCATAATATAAGCAATCACATTATTACGTACATGATAATAATGGTCAGCGTACACACAGCATATGCTTTGTGTGAAGGCAGGGAGTACAGACAGTCGTGCCTGCATCGTGAAGCGCGAGTCAGCAGGACCTGCGTTCGTCAGTGTGGTAAAAGTGTGTGTCACTTTTGTCAGTGATGAAAGGTGACGCGTGGAAGGGGGGGGTGGGGGAGGATGCCAGTGTGGAGGGTTGCAGCTGCCTCCTCTCAGCGGTAACCTGACACACACACACTCACACACACACACGCGCACACACACACACGAGAGAGAGAGAGAGAGAGAGAGAGAGAGAGAGAGAGAGAGAGAGAGAGAGAGAGAGAGAGAGAGAGAGAGAGAGAGAGAGAGAGAGAAAAGTCAGTATGTTTCAGTAACTTCCCAGACGCGCCCTCTCCCACGGCTCTGGAAATCCCGTTCTATTCAGAATACAATGGTGTTTGTTCCTCGGAGTCTGGTGGAGCGACTGCCGGGGAGAGATCAAGAGAAACACGCAGTGGTTTGTTCTTTTTCTGTAGATTAAATATCATCATCATCATCATCATCATCATCATCATCATCATCGTGACCACCACCACCACCACCACTAGGAAACTCTGTTAAATTAATTCCTCCTAAATATCTTTCATGTTGTTAAGATAATGAAATAATTTTCTTCAAAGTGTCTTTATACGTTACACGAACAAACAAGCTGCCGCGGCAAAATATGAGTCGCTAACAGAACAACACTTTAATGAAAATCTCAAACCTGCGAGGGGTAAGTTAAAACCGGGAAAACCTTAATTTCATACGATATTTTTATTAATACCGTCGTCTAAATTCTATACTGATATTATATAGCCGCCGGCAGGAGGTTAAAGGAGCGCTGTGTAAATCCCTTATTAAATGGCGGCGGTGCATGATACTGCCTTGGTGCAGCGCGGGGCCTGGGAGCGTCGGGGCGAGGATCGGGGCGGGTATTCTTATGTAGATTTCATATAACTTCCACTGGCTTAATTTTCATATATCTCGGAGTGTCGCTCAAGGTGGAGTCAATCTCTCTCTCTCTCTCTCTCTCTCTCTCTCTCTCTCTCTCTCTCTCTCTCTCTCTCTCTCTCTCTCTCTCTCTCTCTCTCAACGCCGGGCTCAGAACCATTTTAATGTCCTTGAATTATGCTGAGTGACGTGGCTTTTTGTTGTGCCTCCCAGCGCCGCCTTGCCTTCCTCCTCGCCCCCGCCCATGCCTGTGTGTGTGGCTGTGTGCCTTAATGGTGCTGTGGTGTGGCGGTGGTGGTGGCGGCGGCGGTGGTGGTGGTGTCCCGTGCTGTGTTTTGGAAAGGCGGTGTGTTGGTTGTCCTGGTAGTGGCTTCATCCCGGTGTTATCTCATGGATCTTTAACTTAGTAACATACCCAGCTGTAATATAAGCCAGCTGTATTCCATTAAGTCATGTGGCAGTGTGCTGTTCCTGGGTTTTCTCTGCGGTTCTTGCACGTATTTTCTCTCTCTCTCTCTCTCTCTCTCTCTCTCTCTCTCTCTCTCTCTCTCTCTCTCTCTCTCTCTCTCTCTCTCTCTCTCTCTCTCTCTCTCTCTCTCTCTCTGTCATGCACGTCTTTTATTCCCTTCTCTCCGCGTATAGTTTTTTTGTTGTTGTTTTCGTATCTTTCGTTCAATATTTTCGCTCTCGTCTCCGCCAATTGGCTTCTCCATTCTAAATTCGTATTCCAGTTTCACATATGCATTTCCTCTCTTCGCATTTTCATTTCTCTTTTGTTTACGCACTTTTGTTTTCCCCAAGCCAAGTCTCTCTCTCTCTCTCTCTCTCTCTCTCTCTCTCTCTCTCTCTCTCTCTCTCTCTCTCTCTCTCTCTCTCTCTCTCAGCCTGAGCAACTCCTAATCGTGTGTCAGGATGCCGAAGCCTCCTCAGACGTGGCACGGCGGTTCTCCACTGCTTCATTTAAGTGGCGCCTCTACACTTCATTAATATGATATAAAGATTTTGTTGTGCTTGTCAAGTTAGTATTTCTGACGTTTCCCGACGCTACTCGCTTTAGTGTTCATGCTGAAGGAGCGAGTCTGAGTCTTGGTGAGGCTGGTGATAACTGGCGTGCGAGTGTCCCGAGGGCTGCGGATGCGAGTCCAGAATGTCACTCCTGTTGTCACTCCTGTACTCGTATCCTGGGATTACAAGCGTCTCTCCTGGAATTACCTCCTGTGGTCCGTGTCTCCTTCAGCAGTGGGAGCAGCAGTGTCCTATGGAGACTGCTGTTAAGTGGAATGTTCAATAATGTTGCTGGTATAATAAAAGTCCCGTACAGCGAAAACAACGGGATGCTGGCCATTTTCCACGAGATTGCAGGCTGATCCCTCCTAGGATTTACTCGGACCACCGCATTACCTTTGATGGAGCGCTGTGAATCTCTAACTTTACTGCTATTGAAGCGTGCTGCATTTTTGCCTTTATCTTTAATACTCCTAGGAACATGAATCCCTCAGGCTCTTTTACTTGTGGAAAATATAACGCGTCGTTGAATCTAGTTATAAATGGTAGGGGCGGCACACTGTTCCATATTTTGAAAACAAGTGTATTACCAATGTTGTTATGTGCCAGAAGATAGAAGATACTGCTCGCTGCGATGGTTTAATTTCCCTGAAAGACAACCAAGCTGTTCTGTCCCTCTCTGGCTACAACTGAACCAGACTCGCTGCGTGTGTGTGTGTGTGTGTGTGTGTGTGTGTGTGTGTGTGTGTGTGTGTGTGTGTGTGTGTGTGTGTGTGTGTGTGTGTGTGTGTTCATCATGAGCTAGTGTGTGTGTTGTGAAGTGGCAGTAAATAATTAACTGCCTCCCGGTGATGCTTCTCCTGTTTTGTGCATTGTGCGTGTCGCATTGTGTTTTTTGTCAGTATTTTGGTATTCCTGAATGATTACATTGGCAGGTAATGAAGATAAAAAATTCATTAGGGAAAGTGGCGTTGCTACTGTGGAAAACTTGCCTGGACTCACTGGTTCGGTTGAGTCTGCTTGTCCAGCCTGCCATAATCGTATTTTTGTTTTCAAAGTAATGTAACATAACGCTTTTTGCCTTTCGCATTGTAGGGGAAGAGAGTTGTCCAGCGCTCTAGATTCCTACCGTCAAGGGGCACCATTACATGTACACCAGTGTTATGTGGTGCACTCATTCCTCTCGTTAAGGTGATAACTGGCCATTCATATCCATTATAGAAATAAAATGAATAAATAAATGGATAAAAATAAATTAATATATAAATAAGTGAATTATGTGTCCCAACCAGTTTACAAAATGTGGTTCCTGTCTTTATATCAGTAATATCAATAATTCCTAACACTAATTATCTGCGAGTAAGAGCAAGTAGCATTCATTCTTACAATAACTAACTTTAACGCAGGGTGAGGGAGAGGGAAACAGCGTTGTGGTGGTGAGTCCATGTGTCAGCCGAGATCCTGTCTCCCTTCATTGTGAAATGCAGGAGAGGCACTGAGGAACACTGAACCTTCCTCTTCCGCTTCTTCCTCCTCCTCATCATCATCATCATCATCATCATCATCATCATCATCATCATAATCATCATCGTCATCAGTATCATCGTCATCATCATCTTCATCCTCATCCTCTTCATAAGTTACAGGGGAAAACTGAATTATTCTCATCTCCTTTGGCGAAGATAAGTTACGGAGAAATACTGCACTGAATCATCATCATCATCATCATCATCATCATCACCACCACCATCACCATCACCATTATCATCATCATCATCACCATCATCATCATCTGGCTGGGCAAGAGTAGTATGGGAGCCAGTCGACTGAGGCTTGGAGGCTCGAGGGCCACCACCAAGCCGGAGCAGCAGCACCAAATTGATGAGTGTGAGGAAAGAAGCACAGACAATACCCTCTGAGTCCTTCAGAAGATCTCAGTATACTAAATAAACGAATTTTGGGGGCAATATACACATCAGAAAATAAGATCAAATTTAGATCGTTTCGCACTGCCTAGTGGTGTCCCTCAAGACAGTCTCTCTATTCACCAGCCATCTCAACATAAGAACATAAGACCATAAAAAAATAAAATAAATAAGATAAAATAATATGCAATAAGCCGCCGGGCGTACATGTGGCAGTTCTTTGTGAAACATACCTGCCTATTTCCACCTGTCGTCCTTATCCATAAATTTGTCATGGCTCGTGTCTCTGTCCTATCCCAAACGGAAGCCCCCCGATCTCAGAGTTGTTAACAGTGACACTTCAGCAGACCTCCCTTCATGGCACTTCAAGCATTATCGTTATTTTGTTCGTGGCTGGGAGATGTACAACACTTCCATGACATGCTACTATCATGCAGTTAGTGGGGATGTAACGAAGAGCTTGCGATGGATGTAATGAACAGTGAAAATACGACCGTACAGTGCGGGAGGAGAGTGATCAACAACAACTGACGGGCATTGTGTGTTCAGGCAGATCTTTCCACCTTATTCCGTCCCTCACTATTGGCATCAGTGTGCTCATCTTTAAACCATGCTTTGGAAAATATGACTAGATTTTTTGTAGCATGGGATATTCCATGAGTGAATACGTAGATGCGCTGAGGTAGAGCGAGCAGAAGAGATTAAAGATGAAGTTCTTAGCGACAGGAACAACTATTATTTTCTTATTTCACTCGGAGAATGTTTCTGTTGACCTCGATCCTTGGCCTTTGCCTGAGACAGATTTCTCGCTACGTACAGTCTGGCCCCACCACGCAAAGAGGCGGCCGAAAATGGTGAAGGGAGGAGGGTGGCAGGGATGCCAGCCTAATGGGAAGTGAGGAAACGTGAGCGACAAAGGGCGGAGTTACGGCTGACTCTCTATAGGAACATGTTAATCAATGCGTTTTCCGCCCTACCTGCTGGCTGCATTGTGTCTGCTTCCGTGTTATGTAAATATTCATTATCCTCCATCCACGCTGCGCCAAACACGACAGTAGAGACACACACAACAGTTGACGCGCTGCACTTTAAGTTAGCGTATGGAGGAGAGCAAACCAGCTGTGACATGAACGGAGAGACATTCTGAAGGCTCGTCATGGGTGATTAAGTTCTCCCCGTAATGGCGTGACCAGTGTCCAGTGTGCAGCAGGAGTGTGTTGTGCGTCCTTTGATTATTTCGCCTGATTAAATTTTCGTTCTCTATGTGCATGTTTCCCTTCCTGTGTCTTTAAATGTTGCCTTAGCAGCGCGTCCTACTCCTTCTTAGAATTGCTAATACTTCCAGGATTTGTGGAGCAGAAGTTGAAATTCCTATCAACAAATGTACAGGTTTGCGGTGGAGGATATGCCGTCTTAAAGCAACATTATTCCTCCTCAGTGTTGACATCAGTATGCTCGTCTTTAAACGGTGCTTTGATGAATATTACTTTATTTATTTATTATTATTATCATTGGCCATAATAATAATAATAATAATAATAATAATAATAATAATAATAATAATAATAATAATAATATTATTATTATTATTATTATTATTATTATTATTATTATTATTATTATTATTATTATTATTATTATTATTATTATTATTATTATTATTATTATTATTATTATTATTATTATTATTATTATTATTATTATTGTTACCATTATTATCCCTGTAAAAGTGGAATCTTCTCTCAGACCTGTGCTGACAACTCCACACTCTCCATCTCTTCGCACATTTTCTGAAGCTTCCCTCCCAGCTCTATTACTGCAGCGAGAGACGGACACTGTTCTTTTAAACCTATTAACAGTAGTGTTTCCACAGGGCTTAATCCTGTCGCCCACTCTTTTATAATCCATTTTTTGCTCTCTACACTCTTGGCCTGGTGACTGCCCTGCCTTTCTTGGCGTCATGTACGGGACATCCAGCCACAAAACTTGTAGCCGGACTTGTGATATTTTTATATTTGTTTTTCCAACATGACAAGGCAAACCTTGTATTGTTCATTAAGTAAAAAAATAATAAAATAGATAAATAAATAAATAAAAACTGCGTGCTTCCCCGTCGCTTTGGTGGCTTCGCTGCGCAAGACTTACTTTCATCCCTATGCTGCTCATCTTTCTAATGGAAGAGTTAATCTGTTCCTCCGCTCATCACTTCCACTGATAAACTCCGAAGCTCTGACTGTTTCTGTTTTTTTTTCCTCTCCCAGTGACGAGGTGTTTCGAGGGAAGACTGTCAAGACGTCTCTAAAACTAAATTGCTTCCTGATTGGAAAATCGTACTTTTGTCTTTTTAGGAAGCGGCAACTCAGCGAGCTTTTTCCTCCAGTTTTTATGTTCTTGGCCGCTCTCCTTCACGCGGATACATTTTTTTCGTAATTTGGGTTTGTATAATTTGACATTCAATAGCAGGCGATAATGTCATGAAATTGCATTAGAAAACGTTAATCTTTGCAAGGCCCTTCACTAAAAAGCTTCAACATGTACAAATGAAAAACGAGACTTTTGCGTGAACACCATAAATCTTGCGAGCGACCTGGTGCAAACTGCGCGTGCCAGCCCCATGCTTCCCCGCCCAGCCCCGTCCCAGCCCCATTAGCTCTTCCATCCATTCCTCGGGCTTTCCATTCCGCCTCTGATTCATCCCTTCCTTGCCCATCTTGCTGTACCCTTCCCTATCCTCCACTTCCCCCCGTGCTACCCATAACGCCCCTTCCTTTCTCCGTCTCTCCTAGCCAATATACATTTTCTTTTCTACTTCATCCTGTCCTAACTTTCCCAATCTCTCCTGTATATTATCACCTATTTGCTCCCATCCTTTCTTCCCGCCATGCCCTGTCCTCTCCCATATTACGCAGCCCAGTCCATGTCCACCTCACGTGACCTTTCGTGCCACCCTGTCCAACCAAGCCTCCTCTCACCTCGCTCACCCCTAACACACTGTCCCCCACCCCTCCCAGGCCGCTCCTAGCACAGATCTGCCCTAACAGCTGCAGCCGTAATTGGTTTTATCAATTTTTCCGATAATGAAAACCAATTTGTGCTCGACCTGCCTAGATTTCGCTGCCCCGCGTCAAATTGGAGGTGCGCCTGCCCTTTTTTTAACATACAGTTTTTCCTCTTCTCTCTTTATTTATTTATTTTTTTTCTCTCTCTCTCTCCGGTGACTTTTATCAATAACAAGTTGGTTGGTGCCTTTATTCTTTCCGGAAGGCAGAGTGGCAGTGGACGATATGTATCTGTGACATTCTCCCCTCTCCTCTCTCCCCTCGTCCTTCCTCCCCATCCTCTCCTCCCCCACTTCTCTTCTGCAGTAGTCTAGCAAGGGGAGAAACGGACGCTCTGGCTGGCCACGGGGAGCTTACAAAGAGCGAAGGCAGAGATTCGAGGGATGATTCGCTGGACGCCAATGTGTCCGGATGAGTCAAATGAGGTGAAGAAAAACACACTTCTGAGGCAGAGCGGGAGAGGAGGAAGAAAATAAATAGATACCAAACGACAGGGAGAGAGAAACCATTAGAAAACAGAGGGAGGGAAGGAGGGGAGAGAGGGAAGAGAGCACAAACTAAATTACGGTTAGAGAAAAAGAGATAAAAGGTCCACGGGAGGGAGAAGATGCAGGGAGGGAGGGAGGGAGAGAGAGAGAGAGGATGGCAGGGAGCGAGGGAGGGAGAGAGGGGAAGGAGAAAGTAAGAGAAGGAAGACTAGGAGGAGAAGAATGAGAAGTCCAAGAAGGAAAAGGAGGAGCGGATGTGGAGGAGGAGTAGAAGGAGGAGGAGGAGGAGGAGGAGGAGGAGGAGGAGGAGGAGGAGGAGGAGAAGTAAAGCAGAGTTTATCCCCGAATACTCCCCACTGCGTTACAAAACTTTCCCATTTGTTTTCCAGCCACAGTAAAGTCTTACAGATGACCATGTCTCCTCCTCCTCCTCCTCCTCCTTCTCCTCCTCGCCTTCTTTCCTTCTTTACTTATTTTGTTGTTTCTTTGCTTCCAGCCTGTGCCGCAGTTATTGTGCCTCTGCTTCTGATACTGTTAGTTCCTGCAGATCCTCCATTTGGCATTATTGTTGTTGTTTTTAGAGGTTATTGCTATTGCTTTTGTTGTTGCACTTCCTCCTCCTCCTCCTCCTCCTCCTCCTCCTCCTCCTCCTCCTCCTCCACCTCCACCACCTCTTCTTCCTCCTTTTCCTCTTCCTCAACTTCTCTTTCTTGTGTTTCTCCTCTCCCTCCGCCTCGTCCTCACCCTCCCCCTCTGATGGCAATAGATAAATCTTATCTCCTGGTGCTGGGCGACCAATCAGCTCTCTTCCTGTCCTCCGGCAAATCCCCGAAACTAATCCTTCTCGTCATCCTTGAGAGAGAGAGAGAGAGAGAGAGAGAGAGAGAGAGAGAGAGAGAGAGAGAGAGAGAGAGAGAGAGAGAGAGAGAAACTTAGTGTTCCTCTTCAAGAAATCTTTCGCTTAGCCTCAAGTCAATCGGATCAGCGTGGGAGATCCGAGCACACACACACACACACACACACACACACACACACACACACACACACACACACACACACACAGTAAGAGACAGACAGACAGACAGACAGACTGAGACGGGCCAGGCAATTGAAGATAGCCAATGAAAATGACACGCAATGAAGAAAGTAAGGAACGGTATTGGCGAGAGAGAGAGAGAGAGAGAGAGAGAGAGAGAGAGAGAGAGAGAGAGAGAGAGAGAGAGAGAGAGAGAGAGAGAGAGAGAGAGAGAGAGAGAGAGAGAGAGAGAGAGAGAGAGAGAGGAAAATCTGGAGGTCAAGAAAGGGTTAAACGTGGAGTTCGGAATTTAGTCCAGGAAAACTACGATGCTTTCTTGTCCATACTTTTTCCCCATTAGAGTTTCCCCTGGCAGTAGTGGGGGGATGGGAGGAGGTAGGAAGGAGGAAGGAAGGAAGGAAGAAGGAGGAAGTAAGAGGAGGAAGGAACGAGTTGAGTGGGAGGAGGGGATGGGCAAGGTAAGAAGAAGCAGGAAGAGGAGGAGGAGGAGAATGCAAGGGACTAAGGAGGTAAAAGAATAGGGAAAATTATGAGGGGAGGAGGAGGAGGAGGAGGAGGAGGAGGAGGGAGAAACAAGGAAAGAAGGGAAGGAAGGGATGGGGAAGGCAATGAGAAGCAGGAGGAAGAGGAAGAGGAGGAGGAGAAACAAGAAAATGAGGGGGTAAGGGGATGACGAATGCAAGAAGGAGGGAAAGGAAGGGAGAGGAAACAGAGAAAAGGAGGAAATAAAGGAAACAGTAAGAGGAAGAGAGTAGAGAAAATAGATGAAAAAAAACGCAAGTACATAGAGGGAGAGGTGAGAATGAGGGAGGTAAGGAGAAAGAGGAGGGGAGGGAAAATACGGAAAAAAAGGAGGAAGGAAGGAAAGTAAACACTCAGAAAGATGAAAACAAGAAAATAGTGGTATAAAAATAAATAAATTGAAGAAAAGAAAAGGAGGAATGGAGGAAAAACAAGTAGGAAAGAAAGAAGTAAAGGAAACGCTCAGTAAAAAGAATAAAGAAGGTGAAAGGAGCTAAAAGTGGGAAGAGAGGAAAAAAATGGAGGAGTAAAAGGGAATAGGAGAGGGGAAAAGAAAAGAAGGGAGCAGAAACAGGAGAAATGGAAAAAAAGAAGGAGGAAAGAAGAAGGAAAAAGAGAAGGAAAGAACGACAAAAAAAAAAAAACAAGATGAATGAAGGAAAAGACGAGACGCTGAGAAGAATTAAGTGAAATATTAAGAATCAAAGAAGGCAAAGAAAATAAGAAAGGAGAAAGAAAATAATTATTAAAGGAGAGCAGAAAAAGGAAGTGGAAAGAAGGAAGAAGCAAGGAGATAAAGAGAAAAAAAAAGAACTGGCGAAAAAGAGAGGAAAAAGAAAATTTATAAGAAGACAGAACACAAGAAGACCGGACGATGAGAAGAGAGAGAGAGAGAGAGAGAGAGAAAGAGAGAGAAAAAAAAGGAGAAAAGGTCCCAGAAATTGAGAGAAAATGAATAAAGTGGAACAAAATAAAGCATGAAAAGGGAAGGAGACAAAGGAATAAGAGGAAGGGAAGACGAGGGAGGACGAGGTGTGTAGTTAATGATGAGGACAGGAGAAGGGACATGAAAGGAATGAATGAAGGAGATGCAGGAAAAAAAAATTAAGATGATGATAAAGAAAAAGGAAGGTATAGCGGAGGGAGGAGGAGGAGGAGGAGGAGGAGGAGGAGGCAGCGGAAAGTAGCGTGTCATTAATTAGTTTTTTACCTCCACCCTTATTTTTCCCTCAGTGGCGGAGGCCCGGTAATGACATCCCCAAGACCCGCCACACCCTTTCCTCACGGCGCACTCACAAGCACCCCCTATGTTACCTGCCACACAACACCCGTAATACAATACCACCGCAACACTACAAGGTGGAATCAAAAGTATTTCGTCTTATCTCCTCTCCTTTTCTTCAGCCTTTCTCTCTTCATCGCAGTGTTACATCTCTTGCTGTCTTCTACCGCTATTTTCACACTAACTGCTCTTCTGATCTTGTTTACTGCGTGCCTTCCATCTTCCCACGGCCTCACTGCACAGGATTTTTTTACCTCCTCTCACCTAAGTTGTGGCCACCTCTCTAATGCAAGAGTTAACCAGTATTTTCAGTCTTTCAACCCTTTCACTGGTAAGCTCTGGAACACCCTGTCTATCTCTACTTCCCTCTTCCTGTGACTTGAATTTTTCTTTCTTTCTTTCTTTCTTTCTTTCTTTCTTTCTTTCTTTCTTTCTTTCTTCTTCTTTTCTTCTTCTTCTTCTTCTTCTTCTTCTTCTTCTTCTTCTTCTGAGAGAGAGAGAGAGAGAGAGAGAGAGAGAGAGAGAGAGAGAGAGAGAGAGAGAGAGAGAGAGAGAGAGAGAGAGAGAGAGAGCAATGTTCCCACAGGTATCTCCCTACTTGTTCTGTGATAAAGTGACTCTTGTGCTTCGGCAGTGTTGACAAGACTCAAGACATGTACCTCGTAAACTCCTTATTGGGACGAGGAGACGAAATAATACAAGCCAGGCAGCCGCAGTGAAGCAGTGAGTGCTGAGGCAAGCAGGAAGCCCCGCCAGCTAGCGATATATAAGCGCCCCTCCCTCCCTCCTTTCCTCCTCCTCGCCTCCTTCGTGTCGAGGAAGACTGGCTGGCAAATCCGGGGAAGAAATGTGTGAGGTTTTGAGTGTTTTGGTGTCCATACAAGAAGGATTTGATGAGTTATCGTTGGAAAAAAGTGAAAAATGCAAGAGAGAACTCCTGAGCTTAGCAAAAGTGTGGTGACTAAAGAGGACAGGAGGCAATTTACAGCATGACCTGCAGAGGGTAAAGGTGAGAGTTAGAACATTAAAGTGAGGCTGGAGTAGCTCTACTTTTCCGTTAGTTTTGGAATAAAATATTATCCGAATTCATTTCATATCCTTCATGGTAAAAGAGGAAGCTCTAACACTCCTCAGGGAAACGTTATAGCGTCCTACTCTCCCCTGAAGAACTCATAAGAAACTAGTCCGGAAATCAAACCATTTAACCCTTTCTTGCGCTAATTTTCCTTTCCTGTTCATCTCCGAGTCATTTAGAATTCCGGTGAATGTTGATAGAATTCCGGTGAATGTGAATCCCCTCGCCTACACACGGTCGCTCTGTGCTGCTCTTCCTATCACTGCGTGTATCGCCAAAGTATCCACACTGGCGAGTTATTTCATCAGAAAAAAAAAAAAAAGATTTAAAATTTTATTACTGAAATTCCTGTTCGTATTTTGTTTTATCTGTTAACCTTTAAGTTAAGCCTTG
Source organism: Scylla paramamosain (assembly GCF_035594125.1). NCBI lineage: Eukaryota > Metazoa > Arthropoda > Malacostraca > Decapoda > Portunidae > Scylla > Scylla paramamosain. The sequence goes on from NC_087157.1 coordinate 31,681,611, forward strand.
ACATTTCTTGTTAGAGTATGGCAGCACGTCCTACATTCTGCATTGTATCAGTGGCGGCGCTTGCATGCTGGCCCTGCATACACCGGACACCATCTTGTATCTCTGTCAACATTACTTTAAAATAATAGTTTCATTTTCCACACTGATGACGATGATGAAACTGGGAGGTTGATAGGAAAGCCACTTCCATTAGAATATTCACTAACATAGAATCTTTGTGCATATCCACGTGCCATGAATTGATCCGTGAAATGTACACATCCTACTTTTGTGAATTCCCCATGACGTGCTGCAGCTCTGGTCCATCACAGACTGGCGTGGTTTCCGAGAATATACGATATTCTGGTAACAATGCGTTGTATTTTTCCCCACTCATGAAGAACACAAATTATTGATACTGTTCAGCTTATCCAGGGACGCTAAAAAAGCCGGCCAGCGACAACGATAAAATGAAACTGGAAAAGAAAATTGAAAACTGTGTAAAAGAAAAAAAAAGAAAAGAGCATCATTTTGTATATGTGATGCAAAAAAAATATAAATAAATAAAATAAAAATAAATAAATAAAATAAAATAGAATAAAAACGCTTCAAAAAATGTTGGAAATATTATTCGGACAAAAATTTCATGGCAAATTTCTTTTCAGATTATAAAAGAAGTAAAATATCACACAAATCGCAACTTTAAAAGCCTACTAAATTAATAAGTTGTAAATAATAAAATAATAATGATAATAATAATAATAATAATAATGATAATAAAAGAAAATTATAGTGAATCAGATTCCTCCGTTGTGAACCTGAGCTCTACATCGCCTTCTTCATCCCTTTCTCTTCCTTCCTTTCCCTCTATCATCTCTTCTTTTCATGTTACTGACAACCTGTCCATACACCACAAGGAGGGCGTGAGTGGAGCAGGAAGAGGAGAAAAAGGACAGAAAAAAAAAAAAATAGGATCTGGAAAGTGGAAAATAAGAAACGTTGAACAGAGAGAGAGAGAGAGAGAGAGAGAGAGAGAGAGAGAGAGAGAGAGAGAATAGCGCATTAAGTTGATGAAAAATCAGTTGAGTATTTGGAGAGCTTCAGACAAAGAATTTCGGGAAGTTCCGCCAACTTGTACCTCCTCCTTAACCTTTCCTCCTCCTCCTCCTCCTTCTCCTTCTTCTCTTTCTCTCTCTTCAGCTCTTCTTCTTCCTCTTCTTCTTCTTCTTTTCTTCTTCCTCTTCATCTCTCTCTCTCTCTCTCTCTCTCTCTCTCTCTCTCTCTCTCTCTCTCTCTCTCTCTCTCTCTCTCTCTCTCTCTCTCTCTTTCTGGCTCGCTCACTCGTTCCTCTAAATTATTCTGCCCATGTCCTCGGGAACTTTTATTAATTTTGAAATCAACTTTATCAAACTGTCTTATCGTGCTCATATATCACACAAACAGCTTCATGACGACCCATCCGACCCTGCCAGACACCTTCCTCTACTGCCAGCCATCCCTTGACATTCCTTGCCAGTCTCTCACCCCCTTTACCAGACCATACCAGACCAAAGCAGATCATCATCTTCCTTACCTGACTCCATCTTGTCCTTGTGTCTCTGTACACAACCAAGGTCTCTTGCCGCGGCGTTCCATGGTCTAATTTGTTTTTATTATTGGTTCTTTCAGCTCTGTACCATTGCCAGATCATCTATTTTCTTGGCAACTACTGTATGTTCCTTTCTGAAGTTCATTTGTTCCTCTGATAAGTTCTCTTCATCCTTATCTCTTCTTTCTTAGTTCCCTTAACCCTTTCACTGAGGTATGCGAGCTCTAAAATACAATGTGGGAAATTTTTATAAATATCGATAAGAGAGAAGGGGATTTAAAACTAGATATTATGATTCCCAGCGAGTTTGGTGTTTGGAAGTGGCTGTAGGACACGAAAGGAGGTCTCAGAGTGGCTAGTAATTCAGGAAAGATGTGCCAGATAACTTTGAGAGGCTTAATTTTGAGAAGTCTGAGGTTCACGTGTTCATCTGATAACTCCTCTTCATTCTTCTCTCTTCTGCATTAGTTCAGTTAAGAGGTTGGCTTTTTGTTGCTAAGTCCTTGCATTCCAGTTCTTCTCGCCCTGTCAAATTTTTTTTTTTTTTTCTTCTCTATTCTTTTCTCTCTGACTTCAGTACCAGCAATTTCCCGCCACGTCCCCCTGCCACTCCCTTATCGTCCCTGCCAATAACAGCCTTCATTCCGTAATTTTTCTGTCGTGTCTCCCTCTCCCTCGTACGGTTCTCTCTCTCTCTCTCTCTCTCTCTCTCTCTCTCTCTCTCTCTCTCTCTCTCTCTCTCTCTCTCTCTCATCCTGTTGTCCAAATTTCAGCCCCATCCCAGCTATTTTCCCTCATATTCCCTCCCTTTCCCATCACCTTCCCTTCATCTCCTCGTTACCAGTTCCTCTCTAACCTTCCTAACCCAACTCGCCCCTTACCTTGACCTCCTCCCTCCTCCCCCTCCCTCCCTCAATCCCTCCCTCCGTTCCTTCCTTCCTTCCTCGCCCAAAATTTCTGCCCAACTTTTCCCTTCCTTTCTTCCTTCCTCCATCATCATCTTATCAAACACACCCCATCTACCTCTTGCCGCCTCCACCACCACCACCACCACCACCACCACCACCACCACCACCACCACCACTTCTACAACTACTACTACATCTTTCTCCTCTTCTTCCTCCTCCTTGTCCTCCTTTTACTCCTCCTCCTCTTGTTCTTCTTTCTCCTCCTCATCGTTTTTCTTCCTTCTTCTTGTTCTTGTTCTTTTCTTCTTCTTCTTCTTCTTATCTTCTTCTTCTTCTTATCTTCTTCTTCTTCTCCTTCTTCTTCTTCTTCTTCTTCTTCTTCTTCTTCTTCTTCTTCTTCTTCTTCTTCTTCTTCTTCTTCTTATTATTATTATTATTATTATTATCGTCGTCTTCGTTCTCTCTCTCTCTCTCTCTCTCTCTCTCTCTCTCTGTCTTCCTCCAATTCCTCTCCCCACTCCCCCTCTTCCCCACATCCTCTAAATCTGCCTCCCCGGTCTCTCATTGCTTCCCCTGAGACGGCCTCGCGCACCCCCAAAAGCGGCCTGGCCAAAGTTATAATTTGAGCCATTTAGATGAAAATTGTCGTGTTGGGTGACCCGGGCCTGTTAGCCACTTAGGAGCGGCTCGAGAGAGTCTTCTTTGCCTCCCGGAGATGACTTCCTGCAGTCTCTTCTATATGCAGTGATTGGAAAAATTTATGAGTCTTATCTCAGCTTCTTCCTCTTCCATGATCGAGGGTTTTTTCTTTTTTTTTTTTCTCGTCCTAGTTTAGCATAAGTTGCCGTATTGAATTTGCTTCCGTGTGTGTGTGTGTGTGTGTGTGTGTGTGGGAGGGAGAGAGAGATTGAGAGATTGAGAGTAATTGATTGCAGTATTCTTCGTTTTTTTTATCTCTTTTTTTTATTTTCATCTTTGGTGTTTTCTTTCCTCACTAATTTTATTTCAGCGTTTTTCTCTTCATATTTTCTCTAGTTATCGTATTGAATTTATTCTTTTGCGCGTGCAGTGTAATCGATTTAACTTTTTTTTTTTCCCCTAGTTTGGATTTTTCCGTGTCAGTTTTTCTTCATTCTTTCGTATTCCTTTACTTCTCTCGCGGATTTTCTTTCCTGTTTTCTTTATTAATATTTACTTTGCTTCAGTTCTCCCTTTTACCTTGGTTTTCTTTGCTTTACGAATGACGTATGTACACAGGCAGCGGCTAGGCGCACTCGGGAAGCAGGAAGCTGATGATGCTGGCTGCTGCTGGAGTCCTCGTGCATCCCATTGGTTGTGTATTAGGGCACCCTGCTCTCCCAACAGGGCTGTCTTTCAAGGCCACAGCGATGATCGGTCAGATTCTCCTGGATGTTTTCCCCATTACTGATATAGAATTCTTGTTATACCACACGAATCATTAAGTTAAACACACTTAAACATACACACACAGACACACACACACACCGAGGCATTTCAGTGAGAGAGAGAGAGAGAGAGGAGAGAGAGAGAGAGAGAGAGAGAGAGAGAGAGAGAGAGAGAGAGAGAGAGAGAGAGAGAGAGAGAGAGAGGAAAAATTACCATCTGAAATCGAGAAAAAACAGGAAGCTTGTTTTTGAGTTAGGCACGAGTAGGCATCTATGGTACTGTAAACGGCAAATTGTACGAGAACAGACAAAACAACCAGCAAGTTTACTCATGCGTCATTATAATAGAGTGGCCGTCGCCGGTGAGGAAAGGAAAAGAGCAGCCACGTGGACAGTTATCAGGAGCATCAACTATAAAAACCTACTTGAGAAAATAACAAGAGAGGATATTACTGTGGAGTCTCCGGTAGTGAAGATTATTAGAAGGGTGACGGTCGAGGAGAGTAACAGTCCTTGTCTTACACTGATTAAATGTGAGATTGAGAAGAGAGCGAGGCCTTGGGAGTGTGTGTCTGCAGGAAAAAAGAGCAAAGTGACTGTGGTAAACACTTGAATCAGCTTATGTGGGGAAGATAGTACTTGTATTACCAGAACAAGAGTATACGAGTCTCAAAAAGGTGGAGAGGCTTGAGCAGGGTATGCGGAGGAATACATTTATGGTTTCCAGACGTCACCAGTGCGCAGTCTATATAATATTCTTGCCTTTTTGAAAATGAAAAATGAAAGAGAAAATGGAAAGTGAGTAAGAACGTTCTAACATTTTTATTTGGTTCTAACAGGCGCAGAAAACATAGCTACAAGATAATGAGTAGAATAGTTCAGTTTTGCTTCGAATTCTGTGGCTGTTTCAAATATTATGCGTGGCAAATTATGCGGGGAAAAAAATTATGACTTCTCTAAATAGAACAGTTTCCTTTAAAGTCATTCTTATGTAACTGAGAGAATTTAATGTCCCTTTCTTCACTCCTGCAGTAAGTCCGTGTATCGTAGGTCACTGTATCTGTAAAGCTGCCGCAAAGGAATGAATAACCACGCGGGCAGTTGTGAAAAATCGGCCATAAAAATAATGAATAATAAATAATAAAAAGAATAATGAATAATAAAATAAATAAAAAATAATAAAAAATAATAAATAATAAAAATAATGATGCAAGATAAGAACATATATTACAACTACTACCATACTTCTATTTCTTCCTCCATTACCGCCACCATCACCACCAATGTCACCGCCACCATCACCACTATTACCACTACTGCCATCATCATTACCAAGACTATCACCACCATTATTATCATCACCTTTACCACTGTCTCTGCCTTTATCACCATCAGTACCACTTCCATCACCATCGTTACCATCGTTACCATTACCGCAATCACCACCACCACTGCCATGATCACCGTTACCACTGTTATTACCATCATTAACTCTACCAGCACCATTACAACTACCACCACCATCATTACAATTAATACCACTTCAACCATCACCACCGTTATCGCCACCACTATCAGCATTACCATCATTACCACCACCATCACCACCATCACCACCACTACTGCCACTCTGAACTCCACGCATTTCAGTTTATCTTAAGCCTTTTCTGTTGCTGCAAATTTACGGTCCAAGGCGTCCTGTTGATTTATTCTGTTTTTTGTTTCCCTTTAATTACCCTTTTGATCACGTGTTTCGCTTGGTGATGGTCTTTATTCCGTCTTACTTGTAATGCACGGCTTCGTTTCCCTTCCTTTGAACTATTAGTAGTCGTAAGTGTCGTCGTTGTTGTTGTTGTTGTTGTTGTTGTTGTTGTTGTTGTTGTTGTTGTTGTCAGTCGATGGGGTACGAAAATCGATCTGTGTTAGTCAAGCCATTCCATACGTAGTAGTAGTAGTAGTAGTAGTAGTAGTAGTAGCAGAGTAGTAGTAGTAGTAGTAGTAGTAGTAGTAGGCAATTTTGTTTCTGCTACTGCTGCTGCTTCCTACTGCTATTTATCAGCAAGTCTATTTTTAGGACGCATTATTATTTTCAAGTTGTGAAAATTCCAGCTTACCTGCCGCGAAACAGCCTTCCTCCCTCACGCCGCTCTCTTCATAATACATATTTTTATGAATATCAGGTTACTCTAATTAGGAGCACTTTGGAACTAGCGCTCTTGGAAATTTGTGATTTTTTTAAGAGAGCAGTATTGTGCTGCAGCTGAGGTGAAATTGGAATATGTCTATTGGAAAACGAAACATTTTGTGACGGTTGACAGTGGGCGTAATGGTGAAGTCAGCGGAATTGTGCAGCTTTCACAAATTCTGGCCGATATTTTTTGTGAAAATTTTATCATTTAAACTTATGGCCTCGAAAAAGGTCCCACGTGAGCTCAATATATGGAGAGAGTTTTATATGTGAACGTTTATGCTGCAGCTGCACTGTTGCACATCCCATTACCGCTGCTGCTACTGTGTGGCTGTGCACTGCCTGAAATCAAGCTTATATTATATAGAGCCATACTGGTTGTGTTATAGGGTGTGTGTGTGTGTGTGTGTGTGTGTGTGTGTGTGTGCGGAGCTTGTGTCCTCTGGGTGTTTGTGATGGACTTCAGGCAAACATTGGTCCCTCCCACAAGGCGGCGAGGGGACAGCGTGCCCGTCTTTTAGGGGATGCGTACCAGTCGGCGGCTTGTGAAGACGTAATGATATAATATATATTTTTTCAACCTGTATTTTCTTGCAGAACCTGCTTCCTTTGATATTGTTATGTATGGCCGCCTCACTGACAAAGATAATCGTTGTAGTTTCATGTGGTGTAGCCAATTTTAAGACATCTTTAAAATTTTGTTTACTAAATTTGGTCTAATAGATAATCGTAATAGTCGTCAAAGCTTCAGTGATCAAGCAAAGCCAGGATCTCATCCGTGAAAATTTGATGATTCGTTAAGGACGTGGGATCATTCGCTTCACCAAATATTTGTGTTTCCGGTTATAAATACATATTGTTTACTATAATTCCACTCGTTATGAGTGTCTTTTTTTTTTTATAAGGAGGAGAGTAGTCCACTATGCTGCAGACTTGTGTCAAGGAGGATCATTAAAAAAAAAAAAAAAATGAGTTAGGCAACGAAGATCATGTAACTGCTAGAGTCACAGGAGAGCCTCCGCCAAGGTGACGCCTTGGTGTGGGTGAGTGAGGAAGCATCAAGAGCTCAGCAAGGTTTGTTGTGACTGCAAACTATACAAGATTCTTACTCGAACTAATTTAGCAGCATCATTGTTCTCTCCGTACCAAAGGAAGGTTTCACGGCGCTGGCTACGAGCTCCTATTACGTCTTCAGCAGGTCCTTTGTGCCACGCTCCTATTCAGTGAGCGTCAATGTATGTTGATATTTTCAGCATAGCGGCTCAGCTACTAAACATGATTATTTTCTTTTCTGTGGTTTCATTTACTAATAGCGTAAAGTAAGGTGTGGCAACAGCCTGGGTGGAAAAGTGGCAGTTATCCAACAGCAGGACAGTAACTTCCAGCCATTATAAGTTTTAAACTAACTCATCACTCCAGCACCATTCACCAGGAGCCGCCATCTTGTGGAGCGCTTTGCATGAAGAAATAACGCTTCTAATGAAGTCAGTCGCTGATGTCAACAACTAGCGAGCAGCACCTGAGCTCACCGCCACGTGTCGCTGCCTTCCTGCCTGACCTCCCAGGATAAAAAATGTTTTTTTCTCTGGCTATTTACTGTATTTTGCTTCATTCGTGGCTTCATTTCGTTCCAGTTGACAGTGGATGGGAATCTGTCTGAGTGCTGGCTTATTAAGAAGTGCGGCACTGTTTTTCCTGTGCTTCTCCACTGAGTGTGACTTCCTCCAGCGCGCCAGCTGCCGTGGCACACTCTTGTTATTGTGCGTAGCCTACCACGCACTAGTTTCCCTTTCAGTGCTGTGAAGGACACTCACAGCACTGCCCTCACCTGGTCTCACCTCCCCCTAGCTCACGTCACACAGTGTGCTGCCGTGACGCCTGCCTCAGTGAAGCTTCAGACGTGATATTTGTCAAGAAGTAATAAAATCAACAGCAGCGGCAATAGTAGGAACTGAGATAATCAATGTTTTAAATGGTAGTAAGGAAAATAATGGGAATTATTGATGTTGAAAATTGTTAAATGAATAGAAAAACAAAATCAACAACAACAGCAACAATAATAAAAGTTTTGATAGTAATAACAATAATGTTGGTACTGTTGTTGATGTTGTTGTTGTTGTTGTTGTTATAGTTGTTGTTGTTGCTCTTGTTGTTGTTGCTATTGTGCTGCTCTTGTTCTTTTGTTCTTTTTATTGTTGCTCTTGTTCTTATTGTTCTTGTTCTTCTTTCTCCTTGTTTTTGTTCTTGTTCTTTCTTCTTATTATTACCTATTATTATTATTATTATTATTATTATTATTATTATTATTATTATTATTATTATTGTTATTTTTATTATTATTATTATTATTATTATTATTATTATTATTATTATCATTTTCATTATCATCATCATCATCATCATCATCATCATCATCATTGCTGCTGTTATCATCATTATCATCATCATCACTATCATCATTATCATCATCACCATTATCATTTCATATCATTGGTATTACGATAACACTCGTATTAGTAGTATTACTGTTACTACTCTCATTATTAAAGAAAGGCATTGTCAGTAATAATTATACTCTTCCATTGCTACTAATTACAGCAGCATATTTTCCATGCACCGCCTCATTACCAAATAAAAAAAAAATATATATAAATAAATAAAGCAAGACTAGAAATATATATTTTTCCCTTCTATGCCTCTTCTTTTCATCAGTCTCGTCTAATTACTTTTTTCATTATTTCACTGCATCGCATATTAATTTCCCTGCCGTGCACACCTCCGCCATACTCACCTGTAATTACACTTTTAATGCTCCACAATCGCATGCAAGGTGTGACCTGTCTCATTTAATTAGATCTTTTATTTACCTCTTTTTTTCCTTTTTTAACCTTTTGTGCCGAGCCGAGAGAAGGAGAAAGGGACGGAATGAGGGGGATGTCTGGTGGAGAGAGAGAGAGAGAGAGAGAGAGAGAGAGAGAGAGAGAGAGAGAGAGAGAGAGAGAGAGAGAGAGAGAGAGAGAGAGAGAGAGAGAGAGAGAGAGAGAGAGATAGAGGGGGGGAAGGAAGGAGGGAGAGTTTGCGAAATGAAAGACGAAAAAAGAAATAAGTAAATGTATCTATTATTCAAGAGGTGAAAAAAGAAAAAGGGGGGCAGGAGAAAAAAGAATAATGGCGATTATCAAAAGAAGTAAAAATCTTCAGGAAATATAAGATGTGTGTAAAACTGTAACTATGAAGAGACCAAAGCCAGAGTCGTTATGAGGTAACGATGAGGAGGAAGAGAAATAGGAAGAACACATACAAAACATTGATTGATCGGTATGTTGCAAGGATAGACGTACTCAGAACAATAACGACACTACTACTACTACTACTACTACTACTATTACTAGTATTACTACTAGTACTAGTATCACAACAACTATATTCGTAGACAGTCGTGCGGACAGGTAATGGCGTGAAGGAAACCTGTGTCTCTACGTAGCAGCATTACGAGACTATTCAAATTCATATTTACTTCTCTTCATCACGATGCCTCGCTCTTGCGCCCCTTGACCGGCCCGCGTGGTGGTGGCTGCAGCTGTGACCGCGACCTTGTGGACGCTAACGTAGTACTTGTTGCTCTCACAATGTCAACATTATAGAATGCAAACTTGCACAAGCTTAAAAAGTTTACCATTGTTTATTGTCTTCATTTTATACAAAGCATGAATATATGTACGCTTACTATTTGTGCATGGTACGCAAGATTTAAAGCAAGGTCTGCCCATTCCAGTCACTCTCGTCCCCAAGGGGTGTACATAGGTAGTAGTTCGTAATCTCATTACATCTATAGTTGACATATTTCTGTGAGCAATGATCATTTCCTTCAGCAAGCAATCCTTTAACAAGTCTTGGTTGAAGGAACACGCAATGGCGGAAGCGTGGTTTGTCCAAGGAGACGTCCCCTGTGTAATACCTGTTCCAACCAGCAGCGTACTTCACCATTTAATAACAACGCGCCGTTGACGCTCTGAGGGCCTTTGTCGCATCAAAACACCTATTGACGGGTCTCCTGTACAGGTAATTGCAGTTTCGCTATCAGCCTGTTATGGGGCTCTTGTATGAATTGAAGGAACGATTTTATTATTATTATTTTTAAGGATAAATCACTTCTTCCTGTGAGTGCCGGTACACCAACCATGAAGCTTTCAAACATAAATTTTATAAAGCAATAGTTAAATTTTTTCCCAGTTAATTTTTCAGCCTTTGAGTCCACTCGTTGTGTAAAAAGGCTAACTAGTATCAAGAAGGAAGTAAAAATTTGCTTTCTTTAGAATACAAGGCTGCATTGTTTCCTGGTTTAATTTGGATATTCAACTTAATTCTTAACAAAAATAAACATTGATGTTTTCTAGAGATTCATTCGTTAAGCAAATGTGAGCGGGGTCACTGCCGTTCATAAATAGTAAATCTGAAATACTACAGGTTCAAGCTCGTGCAGTAATTGGAAAAGAAACAATTCCATCACAAACTTAATTAATTTCCATCCTTCACCATCGCGGCAGAGCTGACTGCGTCACCTTCGGCTTATTGAAGGCCACGCACGTCATTGCGTTTTTGTTCCGTAATGTTGTTGTATGTAATATTCTTCCCTTTGTTCGTTTGTTCGGGAGAAGTGAGCGTCACCCAGAGGAAGCAGGGAAGCATGATGTACAAAGAGAGAGAGATAGAGAGAGGGGCTCTTCCAGGCAGCAAGGGCGTAACATAGGCAGTGGAAGGGGCATGATAGACTTCCCTTCTGATGGAAAGCGAAAAGTTAATACTGATTATGGTCAATAATAAGATAAAGGAGGAGGAGCAGCAGCAACAGGAGGAGGAGAAGGTGGAGGAGGAGATAGGAGAGGAGGAGATGGAGGAGGGGGAGGAGGAGGAGGAGGAAATGCCACGTGTGTGTGTGTGTGTGTGTGTGTGTGTGTGTGTGTGTGTGTGTGTGTGTGAGTGAACATTTCAAGAAAATTTCCTCTCCTTCCTCATTTATTTATTTATTTATTTATTTATTTTTCTCTCTCTCTCTCTCTCTCTCTCTCTCTCTCTCTCTCTCTCTCTCTCTCTCTCTCTCTCTCTCTCTCTCTCTCTCTCACAACCCACACACACATTTTTTCCTTCACTTCGACCTCACCGCCATCCGCTTAGTTTCCTTTCTCGATCTCTCTTTCCCTTTCCTTTCCCATATTGCCTCACCCTCTTTTCACTTTCCCTCTTTTTTTTCGTAATTCTGTTCCTCCTACCTTTCCTCCCTTTTATTTTCACCCTCCCTCCCTCCCTCCCTCCCTCCCTCCCTCCCTCCCTCCCTCCCTCCCTCTCCCTCCCTCGTCGCTGCGCCATTTATTTCCATTTCTCGTCTCTCTCATAATGTTGCCTCCAGTTTTCCTTTCACTCCCCACCTTTCCCTATTTTCTCCTTCGTCCGCTTTCTCGTCTTATTTGTCATTGTCATCATCGTCGTCGTCATCTTTGTCTTCGTGTTGTTTTTGTTATTGTTGTTGTTGTTATTGGTATTGTTTTATCATCCATGTTCCTTCACCCCTCCTTCCCTTCCTTCCCTGCCTTCCGTGCCTTCCTTCCTCTCTCCATCACTCTAATATTCTCCCTGCCTCCTCTCCTTCCACACCATTCCTTTCAATATACTCCCGTCAGGTTCTCGGCGCCTTATCATACAACGCCAGTATTTCTGAGTTAAGTGGAGCGTACACAAGTTTCCCGACAGCTACGTTTCTAGAGCGTGTAATATTTCCATGCATAGCGGCTATTTTTACGTCGGAGGAAATAAAATTGATTCTTGTTTTTCCATGGAGAGGAGCCATTGTCATCTCTCTGATTTAAAATTACGATCTGTGTTCAAAAATCATTTAGTTGTATACGAAGAACGTGCAGTTTTCTGATTTTATTTAGTTATTTGTCTTTTTATTTATTCGTTTACCTTACTTTTTTTTTTCCAATGCTGAAATGTCTCGGTGACCGGAGATCCGCGAGCGATATTACTGACGTCCTTCCTGTGTATTATTCTGTGAAAGGGCAGGAAAAAACTCGTATGATCTTTTCTTGATTAAATGCGTTGCTATGAAATAAGTCTGTACTGTCTTGTGGAACAGTGACGTCCTTTCAAACAGCCTCCCACTGCCTCTCACTGCCCCAAACTGCTTCTTACTGCCTCAGACTGCCTCTCACTGCCCTTCACTGCCTCCCACTGCCTCTTACTGGCTATCTCTCACTGCCTCAAACTGCTTCTTATTGCCTCAGACTGGCCCTTACTGCCTCACACTGCTCCTTACTGCCTTTCGCTGCCTCCCACTGCCTCACACTGCTTCTTAATGCCTTACAATGCCTCTCACTGCCTCTCACTACCTCAGACTGCCGTTCACTGCCTTACACTGCCTTACACTACCTCTTACTGCTTTACACTGTCTCACTGTCTCTTACTGCCTGCCTCACACTGCCTCACTGCCACCCGCGCCTGTTTCGTTGCTTCCCTTACACTGCCTCACACTGGCGTACTCTGCCTCACTACTACCCGCACCTGCATGCCTTACACTGCCTCATACCGCCTCACACCTTCGCCCGCCTCATGCCATCTCTGCCCCCTGGTGGCCTCGGAGTCCCGGAGAGCAGACGAAATGCGACACTCACAGGATACATCTCCGTGTTCTTTTCCCCTATTCGTAAAGTAAGGATGTAATTCAGTATGTAAGCAGCTGTTGACAAGAGATTCAACATGTGCAGGAGTGTTATTCGTAAAGTGAAGCGTGTATGCGTAGTCATGAAGTATTGTAGCGGGTTTAACACACACACACACACACACACACACACACACACACTATGAGAAGGCTACAAATACAAGATAAATGTATATCCCTGAACGATATATATATATATATATATATATATATATATATATATATATATATATATAATATATATATATATATATATATATATATATATATATATATATATATATATATATATATATATATATATATATATATACCACAGATTCTCAGGCCAGAAGAAAACAATTAATGTGCTTTTTCCTTGATTCTCTTCTTTTTCCTCACTTGCTCTTTTTCTTTACTTTCTTTTTTTTCTTTTTCTTTTCTTTTTCTTCTTCTTTCTCCTCCTCTCACCGGGTGGAAATGAACTTTATCTAGCGAAGCAATAGAAGCTTCGAGGCTCGCGTCTCACGGATCCGGTTTAAGCTCTCCATTACACTTTTTCTTCCTCCTCCTCCCCTTATTTCTCCTCTTCATCCTCCTCTTTCTTCTTTGTCCTCTCTCTCTCTCTCTCTCTCTCTCTCTCTCTCTCTCTCTCTCTCTCTCTCTCTCTCTCTCTCTCTCTCTCTCGTTTGTGCCCTTTTAATAGTTTTCTGTCTTTCTTTTTCTCTATCTCTTTTTCTCCTTGATTTAAATTAGCTTTCTTCATATATTCGTAAAAATGCCAGCAACAAATACTCGGGTAACTCTCTCTCTCTCTCTCTCTCTCTCTCTCTCTCTCTCTCTCTCTCTCTCTCTCTCTCTCTCTCTCTCTCTCTCTCTCTCTCTCTCTCTCTCGTCGTAATCTATTTTACAATGGTTTAAAATTTCCCTTGTAATGCTCTTTCTCATCTCATTCTCTCTCTCTCTCGCTCTCTCTCTCTCTCTCTCTCTCTCTCCTCTCTCTCTCTCTCTCTGTCTCATTTTTTCAGTCATCATCGTTCTCTCATCTCTGCCTTGTGCTCACGCATTTATTCATTATCTCCTTTATTTTTCTTCTTATTTCTTCTCCTCTTATTTCTTTTTCGTGTTCCTCCTCCCTTCGCGTCTTTCTCCTTTATTAATTTCTTAATCGTAAGAGTGTGGCTTGATTATCATAACTGCTGCTTCGTTTTTTTCTCCTCTGTTCTCCTCTTCTTTCTCCATTTCTTTCTCTTCATCTGTGTTTCTTTTTTTTTTAATCTCTTTAGTCTTTATTTACATTTAAGCGATTTCTCTTGTCAGCCTTCGAGAGAGAGAGAGAGAGAGAGAGAGAGAGAGAGAGAGAGAGAGAGAGAGAGAGAGAGAGAGAGAGAGAGAGAGAGAGAGAGAAACTAATGGATTGTGTGATGAAGGCAGAGAGACAAGTAGGGAAAGAGAAAAAGTGACAGGCAGGTAGGCAGACAGACTGTAGATAGACAGAAAAAACACGAACAAAAAAAAAAAAAAAACGGTTATGATCAACTGCGAAGGAACCAAACCAGCGGATTGCCTCGTTAAAACAGCAAAGGAGGAAGCTGGAATTAAAGATTTGGCGGTGGTGGAAGGAAGGAAATAAGGAATAAAAGGAGAAAGGAGTAGAGGAAGGAAGCAAGACCCTGATTAGTATTTTTTTTTCCCCCACCAGTAGGAGCTCTTCCTCCCTACACTAATTTGCACGCCGTCAGATGCTCCTCCTCCTCCTCCTCCTCCTCCTCCTCCTCCTCCTCCTTTATCTTCCAGTTCATGTGGTGACATCTTCACGTAATTTCATGTGTTTTTCCCAGTACGCTGTCTAGACTTTTGAATTTTAATAACAAATTGTCGCACATCGCAGTTTAAAGTCCAGGAATGTAGTGGGTGCAGAGGTTTGTTTGTACCCTCTTGCTAACGTGGACCGTCATCATTGTGGCTGAATACGTCATCGAACGAAATTGTGACCTGGAAGTAAAACGCATGACCTTTAAAGCAGATCTGATGCTTTAAATAAATTTGTTGTTACTAGTGTGGAAATGACTTCACCCTAAGTGCTATATAGAAAGGCCCTCCATCGAAACTGCGTCCTCTCAGAATGGCTTCATAACTGCTTCGCAGGACTTACTCGACCATGTCTCACTGACTGGCACTCTTGCTTCATAGGAGGTGCTTCAACCTGCGCCGGACACTGGATCGGGGAAGGCCTGGATGGGGAGGGACTTCTCTTGCTTTATCCTCTGCTCTCAGGCTCGTTAGTAAGTAATTGACTCCCTTTCTACACATTCCATTTGGATTTGTTACATTTTTTTTTTTTTTTCGTGTGGCATGCTTACCTTCTTCCCATTCTCCCTTAAACCACGACTGCATTCTCGGCACAAACTCCAGTACTTTCACTAGGCTTTAGAGGAAGTTACGGAAGTTGTCAAGAGTGTTTTCATGACAAATCAATTCATAAGGTTTTCGCATCATGCATAGGACAAATGAAAACTTAACCTGATTGATCATGCGTAGCCTTTAACGGTAATCCTAATAAGAGTCTAGAGGATGTAAGAGTACTGGCTACTGTGTGAGGGAACATTACAGAGGAGTGGAAAGCAAGGAAAATATGAATGACTGAAGACGATTGTTGGGTGGGAATGGGGAAAGTAGAAGTGTGCTGCACAGAGTAACACTATTAACGTTGAGACGGAGCTTGTTTCTTTAATTATTGAAAAGCACGTGCTGAACTTTGAGCCCGTCCGTGTTGTTCGTGATTAGGTGAAGGTGCAGGTGGCGGGAGTGGGAAGGTATGACAAAAGGGCAGTGTGGGTGGTGAGAGCGGCGAGCGGACAGGAATGTAGGGTTAAAACACATAATGGAGTGGAAGAGGAAGTGGATATGAGTGTAGAGGTTTGTGTGGATGTTTCAGACTCCTGTGGTGGGCGGCAACTGGTGGGATTTTGGGTTGGCTCCGTAAAAAGTTATCAAACACACTTTCTGAAAGGCTTTTACACACACACACACACACACACATCATCCGCGTCTCAGAGACATGCTGCCGCCCGACGCGCCTCGCCCTGTCCGTGCCACCAGACACCACAACAAAATAACGCCCCTGAAGGCGCCGCGCACGGACCGGTACAGACTCAGTGCGATTCCCACCATGGTGCGAGCCATCAATCGATAGTATTTCCCTCCTAGATTAGTCTTACCGTTAGGATTAATGTTAAGTTTTTCCCCATCCCCTATGTACATTTTCAGTTTGTCAACTGCCTAAATAATAAACCGTTTATTATTATTATTATTATTACACACACACACACACACAGAGAGAGAGAGAGAGAGAGAGAGTGTCACGTTTTAGAATTTTACACAAAGGTTCTGTCAAGTATAACAACATAATAAAAAAGCGAAAAAGAGAGGGAAAAAGAAGTCCACATTGGAAATATTCTGAAGAGTGTAATTACAGTTAGTAAAAAAATAAAAATAAAAAAGACACACGCTGCCCTCCCAAAACGGCGTCTCACAATCGATACACGAACAGCGGGAGGCAAAATAATACAAGTCTGACAAACAAAAAGTCTCCCACAACACGTCCGCCAAGCAAAAAAACTCGCCCCGTGAATGTCCCGGCCTAATTCTACTCCCTAGTTGATGAGGGACGAGGGAGAAAGTCCATTGCAACTCTGAAACTTTCCTTCTGCCTATCGTGTTTTCGTGTGCCAATGATCAT